>NC_064620.1:529482381-529793171 GCF_023898315.1 Schistocerca nitens
CGCGCGCTGTCCGAGAATGGGGTAATAGAGAAATATTGTGAAGATGGTTCTATGAACCCTCTGTCAGCCACTTAAGAGTGATTTGCAGAGTAGCCATGTAGATGTAGATGTACATGTACGTCAGTTCCCCCAAATCGCTTCAAGCGAAAGGCGCGATGACTCGTTGAAAGAGACCACATGCGTGTTGCTTCTTTATCCTTATCCAGTTGAGAAAGATATCCGTTTCTGATGCCATCAAAGGGAAATCAAAGTCTAAGTTTCCTTTATGTTCCTAGAAGAGTCAACCAATATATAGCTTCCTTCTATGTATATCCCACGACCATCATGAAGCTAAAATTAGATTCGAGCTCACACGGAAGCTTGCCAAAATGATTCGTAGCTGGACTGGAACGGAAAATGGGGAAGTACCCTTCGCCATACACCGTAAGTGGATTGCGGAGTATGGATTTAGATGTACATGTAGATATTGTTTCATATTTTCACCATGTCTCTTTCCTCCTTCTTGGGACTATTTCTGTCCTATTCTCTTTTGGTTCCTAACTCGGATATTTTATTTACATCTGAGATGTAGTTTTAACACTTACACTTTTCACGCTGCTTCCTGTTTCATGCTCCATAATACTGATTGTTTTTTTAACTTCTCAGACCCCGCTGGCGTACGTAGATCTGTTTTCTCATGCTGTAGTTGCCCTATGCAGGGTGAACATTAAAATAACCGACAAACTTCAGGGACAGGTTCCTGACTAGAAAAAGAGGAAAAAAGGTCCTTTGAATATGTGTCTGGAAATGCGTCATGCCACAGTAGATGGCTCTGACGAATCAAATTCCTCTCACACGAGCCGTGTATTCCTTGCATGGTGCAGACGGTGTGACTGACGCAGTGTACTGTAACCACCAGAATGGTCCGGTATTCATATCGGGAACAGGCCGAGATGGTATTTGTGTACGGCCAAGCAGATCGAAACGGTCGAGAGGCTGTACGGCTATAACAAAACAGGCACACTCACAGACACCAGCCGCGTCCCACAACATTTCTAGTCCTTTTTGGGCGTTTTTGTGATCATGGGTCGTCTCAGACAGTCGAACGTGCATGGAGGCATTGGACTGTGCTTAGACCAGATCTGGTGAGCCGGTTTTGCCTCTCGACCGTTTCCATCTCTTTGGCCGTACACAAACACAATGTCGGCTCGTTCTCGACGTCAATACCAGATCAATCTGCTGCTTACAGTACCGCGCGTCAGTCACACAGCCTGCAACACACAAGGTATACTGTCACGGTCGCAACTTTATAATATAATAAAAATACATACTAATAAATGTTTAGATATTTGGAAATAATGAGATACATTT
Source organism: Schistocerca nitens (assembly GCF_023898315.1). Lineage (NCBI taxonomy): Eukaryota > Metazoa > Arthropoda > Insecta > Orthoptera > Acrididae > Schistocerca > Schistocerca nitens. Next base: position 529,483,732 of record NC_064620.1, read on the forward strand.
TTCAGCATGTCGGGCAAGCACAATAAGCTGGGCTATGCCTGTAAATGGGTAAAGAATCTTTTCGTATTAGTTCTAAATAGACGAAATAGTCTTTGTCTTGTTGTAGATTTATGCTTGCCAATTAATAATACTACGTCTGATAGCCGTATCCACCGACAAAATCTTGACCGTGCCCATGATATTGCAATCGGATCTTCGTGAACCTCTGAAGTACATAGGTGGGCTTCTTGGATTTTCATATATTGCAGTACTACTTGGGATAATGACTCATACAACTTCACTGGTAAAATAATGCGCTATTCTATAAAAAATACAGACTTCTTACTCATTCTCTCGACCCAAATGGCTATCGCTGATTACCGTCTGAAATAAAGTGCGTCTACCTACGCCCATTAACAGAGAGCGAATTCTTCCTCTTGCCGCGGAACAGGAAATATATCTTATGTTTTTTAACATTTAAAAAATCAAAAATACAAGACGGTAGGCGCAGGCTCTACGCTGGGCTACCGCTTCACCTTTTCTCTTCGCCTTTGAAGAAAACGAAAACATAAAGGAAGAAATGCAGAAGGTACATCACAAAGGGACACCAGGCACGTAGTTAGAGGAGCTTTCATTCGTCAGTACCATATATCGTGGCAACAATACATTTCCGGACATGTGTTACTAGGACCTTTTCTCCTCCATTTCCAGTCAGGAATTTTCTCCTGCAGTTTTCAGGTTTTATTACTGATCACCCTGCATATCAGACGACCACTCAAGTACTAGTATGAGTATCTACGAATCAGTTTGTAGGTGGTTCATAAGCCCGATGCAAATGATACATGCGTTTAGCATTATTGGTAGGGGGACACCATTTGCGATTGTCGTGTATGACTTCGAGCACGACGGTTAGGAAAGGTGCTCTATAGAGTGATGTGGCAACTGCCGTCACGGGAAAGCTGAACAGGAGCAGAAATGATTAGTGAACAAGTTAACACAACAAACGGAAGATCTCCTTAAGTCGTTTTTCTCCAAGAAAATGAAGACTCATCACAAAAAATGTAGCAAGAAACAGATTTGAGCTATGACTGACAACAGGAAGAGGCTCCAAGCGAGCGTCCGATAAGTGGCTGCCACCAGCCATCCTGTATCGAGGCGGCACAAGGCTCTCGTAGTACAGAACAACTGTGAGTGTGACTCAGCGAGTGTGCCCCACTGGATCCGCCATATCCTGCACGACCACTAATAGCGTCTAAAGAAAACCTGCAATTAAGTTACCAACTCGCGGTGGCAATATGTGATACCACGAGGATGTTCGGCTACCTGGTGCAAACACACACACACACACACACACACACACACACATCCACTCCAGCGTGGAGGAAACCTCGAACCCAACTGGGAATCTAACCGGGAACCCGGTGATCTACAGTGAGCAATACTAACCATAAAACAACGAGTTGCTGACGTAATGAACAAATTCTACTATAGTGGTCGCAAATAAAAGTGGTGGTGGGGGGGGGGGGCGGGGCAGGTTCTTCAAAAAATGGTTCAAATGGCTCTGAGCACTATGGGACTTAACATTTGAGGTCATCAGTCTCCTAGAACGTAGAACTACTTAAACCTAACTAACCTAAGGACATCACACACATCCATGCCCGAGGCAGGATTCGAACCTGCGACCATATCTGTCGCGCGGTTCCAGACTGAAGCGCCTAGAGCCGCTCGGTCACACCGGCCGGTGGGGGCAGGTTCTGATGTGGAGTATTTGCTGCACGGCTTCCATTCTCTTTCTCCTTGTGGACTTTTCCGCGATGGCAAAGCGTCTCCGTTCTTCGAAGAATTTTACTCTTTGATGACTTTTCTCCTTAAAGGCATGTCGAGGGCGCTTGTTTTTTATTCGTTAGTAACTACCTTTGATTTGCATTAGGTTAGCTTAGTAGCTGTCTTTCATTATCACCTACTGATCTCCGACATGGCGAAAGTCCATTATGAAGACACAGTAGAAGACATATGATAGTTAGGCACATGAACTACTTGTCACTCACACAGAAACTTGATGCTGGTCAACCATAGGCCAAATTGTGCTATGTATACCACCTTCTTTCTCCAGAATGCTCATGGTGTGTGCTTTTACTGTCCAGTGATTTTCAGGATGTTCCTGAGGCATGTGAGGCGGAAATTTTGAAACATCTTAATGTGACACCTGTATGTCGTCTACGCCTTACATATTTAGAAGAAACTCTAAAAGTAAAGCGCGTTCAATATTCGTACAGAAGGTACCAATGTCAAAATCAGAAAAAAAGTTCTGGGAACATACTTTCGGAAACATTATTGGGATATGCACCAATCAGTACCTTTTCGTGTTGGCTGTTTCCCTGTTGACGTTCATCGCTCGTTTCTTGTTGGTTGTGTTTGATAGTGTATTAAGCCTTCATACGGTTGTCAGACACAACGTCAGTGTGTGGGCAGCAATCGTGACAAACGCATCCATGTATTTTACAGCGTGCTTGTGCGTGCGTGTGTGTTCGACATCTCCTAAGCCCCTGGACCGATTTTAACCTAACGTGGCGCACATATCCCTCACAGTCAGTGTGACGTCCCCTCTCCGCCGCGTGCTGGTGTAGTCGACGCCGTGGAGCTGTTAACAGCTACAGCTCGGTCGGTGGAGTCGAGACGCGATGCGCGATGATGGAAGTCTCCGTCGGTTAACGAGAGACATGATCTGAAAAAGCTCTTAAGAAATCGTTCCTCGCGTAATTATTAAAGTTTGATTGCGAGTCCGCACAGTTTCCTTATTAATGCGAACTGCGCACTCTGATTGTCTCTAATGGTTTGAAGTTGAATTATTATGTGCCCGGTTAACATTTTAGTGCAGTAATTGATGAATCTTCCCTCATGCGCATCGTCCACATCACTAAAAGCGAGGAAAAAGTTCAATTGCAGATAGTATTGGTCGTTTGTTCGTTGCTAAGTAAAATTGTTCGCTCTATATGACGCGAGATCAACAGATACTCTTTAACAATGTGTTGATTATATTGCACCGTAATATTATGTATGTCCAAACCTTCCTTGTCACAACTAACAGTCCACGAATTTACTTACAAGTTAAATAGTCACTGTTAATTCAGATTTGCCGGCCGCTGGTGGCCGAGCGGTTCTGGTGCTACAGTCTGGAACCGCGCGACCGCTACGGTCGCAGGTTCGAATCCTGCCTCGGGCATGGATGTGTGTGTTGTCCTTAGGTTAGTTAGGTTTAAGTAGTTCTAAGTTCTAGGGGACTTATGACCTCAGCAGTTGAGTCCCATAGTGCTCAGAGCCATTTTTTTTTAATTAAGATTTGATGAGCAATTACCAAATATTTATAGAATGATGGAGGCGAAACGTTGAATTTCCACTTTTGATGACCAATTTTATTGTTCCTTTTTCCTAAATACTTTATAAACATCACGCCACACGGACACACGGTTAATTAGCGCTGGCAGTTCTGTTAGTTTCAAGTATCGTGACAATTACGACAGCTTTAATCCTCGGCGTAATTGTATCTTCTTCATGTATTCGTCTCACTGTCTCCTACTCGAGACTAAACGTGTATTATAGTCTTTTGAAACTTTGTCCATTCCTTTTTGTAAGTTCACTTATATGAATGTTGAGTCCAATATTGCCTACTTCCGTTAATAAAGTCCAACACCTCGGTATACACAGTCAGCATACCATCTCGGTTCAAGTCTCTAGTCTGAATATCAGTTCACAAAATCCGTGCGTCTACGTCACGCAGCAACGACTCTTGAAAGTGAAACAATCTCGTCGCGCTCCGTTTGCTCAACTATGGCAAGAGCTGCTCTCGTGTGACTTGATAGCGCGATAGCTAGCAAGCGACTTACTTCTTCCGTGAATGAGTTGCGTTTACAACTCTCTCCCGCATAAAAGTTATCTCTGACCGACATTTCTTTGGACTTAACTTTCATGGTATTAATTTGCAATTATTACTTAGATGTTTGGCAAATAACTAAAGATGCCCTTTCATTCTTCTTCCTTTCTGCCAAAACACACTCTGTAATGCTTAATGTTGGTGTTTATCAAGACTTTCTGGTGTTATATCATCGGAAAAGTTGTCGTACCTGTCAGGATAACTTTTCCGTACTTTACATCATGATGGTCTTTCCTAATTGGGTTTTGGGGTTCATTAGGGTGTTACACCAGGCAACAATCGCTGTTGGTGTAAGAACTACCTACCTACCGTAGTTCACGAGATATGGCGTCATAAACACTGACATGCATGAAAAAGTGCAGCATCGTGCATGACGTCTAAATTTATTACACTCCTGGAAATTGAAATAAGAACACCGTGAATTCATTGTCCCAGGAAGCGGAAACTTTATTGACACATTCCTGGGGTCAGATACATCACATGATCACACTGACAGAACCACAGGCACATAGACACAGGCAACAGAGCATGCACAATGTCGGCACTAGTACAGTGTATATCCACCTTTCGCAGCAATGCAGGCTGCTATTCTCCCATGGAGACGATCGTAGAGATGCTGGATGTAGTCCTGTGGAACGGCTTGCCATGCCATTTCCACCTGGCGCCTCAGTTGGACCAGCGTTCGAGCTGGACGTGCAGACCGCGTGAGACGACGCTTCATCCAGTCCCAAACATGCTCAATGGGGGACAGATCCGGAGATCTTGCTGGCCAGGGTAGTTGACTTACACCTTCTAGAGCACGTTGGGTGGCACGGGATACATGCGGACGTGCATTGTCCTGTTGCAACAGCAAGTTCCCTTGCCGGTCTAGGAATGGTAGAACGATGGGTTCGATGACGGTTTGGATGTACCGTGCACTATTCAGTGTCCCCTCGACGATCACCAGTGGTGCACGGCCAGTGTAGGAGATCGCCCCCCACACCATGACGCCGGGTGTTGGCCCTGTGTGCCTCGGTCGTATGCAGTCCTGATTGTGGCGCTCACCTGCACGGCGCCAAACACGCATACGACCATCATTGGCACCAAGGCAGAAGCGACTCTCATCGCTGAAGACGACACGTCTCCATTCGTCCCTCCATTCACGCCTGTCGCGACACCACTGGAGGGGGGCTGCACGATGTTGGGGCGTGAGCGGAAGACGGCCTAACGGTGTGCGGGACCGTAGCCCAGCTTCATGGAGACGGTTGCGAATGGTCCTCGCCGATACCCCAGGAGCAACAGTGTCCCTAATTTGCTGGGAAGTGGCGGTGCGGTCCCCTACGGCACTGCGTAGGATCCTACGGTCTTGGCGTGCATCCGTGCGTCGCTGCGGTCCGGTCCCAGGTCGACGGGCACGTGCACCTTCCGCCGACCACTGGCGACAACATCGATGTACTGTGGAGACCTCACGCCCCACGTGTTGAGCAATTCGGCGGTACGTCCACCCGGCCTCCCGCATGCCCACTATACGCCCTCGCTCAAAGTCCGTCAACTGCACATACGGTTCACGTCCACGCTGTCGCGGCATGCTACCAGTGTTAAAGACTGCGATGGAGCTCCGTATGCCACGGCAAACTGGCTGACACTGACGGCGGCGGTGCACAAATGCTGCGCAGCTAGCGCCATTCGACGGCCAACACCGCGGTTCCTGGTGTGTCCGCTGTGCCGTGCGTGTGATCATTGCTTGTACAGCCCTCTCGCAGTGTCCGGAGCAAGTATGGTGGGTCTGACACACCGGTGCCAATGTGTTCTTTTTTCCATTTTCAGGAGTGTATTTCTTCACTACTAACTCTATTCGCAACATATTTCACAGACAGTATCAACATATGCCGTTAAATGTACATACACCAATACGCCATTGTACGATACACAGTTCAAGAGGTCTGACGTCATAAACACTGAGAAGCATGAAAAAATTCCGCATCATGCATGAAGTTTTTATACACTTATTCTTTACTACTAAGACGCTCCTACAGTCGAGTCAGCTTAAGGAAATCCCTGAACCTTGGCAGCGCTTTTGACAACATTCAACTCCGAAGCGCAAACGGCTGTTGGTGAAAACAGTAGTCATCTGTAGAGCTATCAAGACACGTTGCCATAGAGATGTTTAGAAGATCACATTGTGGACACGTGAAGCAGCTGTACTTATACATTTGTACATTATGCACATTTCGCTGAACGACTGTTTCATAATTTCAATGGTGTTTTCACGAATAAATGACCATCAAATTTTTTTTTCGATATTTCACTGCAGACACAGTTCACTTTTTTTCTGTTTCTGATAGAAATTTGGCGAAATGAATACCCGGGCAATGCCGGATTTATCAGCTAGTGGGTCCATAAACGTCATCGGCAAATTAACAGATGTTGTCTATCATCAGTTTCTGCGTAAAAAATTAGCCATGCTGTTGAAGAACGTGACGCTCGCAGAAAGATAAATGATGTGTCTTACGTAGGACAGGGCACCACCCCATTTTTTACTCCTCGACCAACAGTACATAACGCAAGCGTTTGAAAAACGACGAATTGGTTGAGGGGACCCAGTAACATGGCCCGTTCGTTCGCCTTACCCTAATCCGTTGGATTTTTGAGTATGTTGATACTTAAAAGTATTGGTGTAGTCCACACGCATCTAGAACGTGTACACGTTACGGGAGCGAGTTTCCCATGGGTGCGGCCAAAGCAGATGGCAGCCAGGAGCGTCCGCGCGAGTTCGTCATTCTGCGAGAAGACTGAGTGGAGGATATCACGATGTTGAACATCTCTTGCGGTGTCAATTGCCTTTCACACGACAGAACGTACAGTATCTCAACATGCATTTGTTGCCGGGCATATGTTTATAGAAATCTTTTTATAGATTTGGTTCAAATGGCTCTGAGCCCTATGGGACTTAACATCTATAGTCATCAGTCCCCTAGAACTCAGAACTACCTAAACCTAACTAAGGACATCACACAACACCCAGTCATCACGAGGCAGAGAAAATCCCTGACCCCGCCGGGAATCGAACCCGGGAACCCGGGCGCGGGAAGCGAGAACGCTACCGCACGACCACGAGCTGCGGACTTTTATAGATTTAGCCAGTTCTGTAATAATATGGGGCACTTTTTTTAAAACTATGTGTTTATGGGGGTAGTCTTTCGCGGCCGGAGTCCATTTCAGTAAAATACTTCTGTGTGACCGCGCTATGTTTGGGTTAGTGTTGCAGGCATCCATCACCAGAGTGACACGAACGGCGATCGAAGGAGGAACCGGCGGGGTCATGGATTTTCTCTGGCTCGTGATGGCTGGGTGTTGTGTGCTGTCCTTAGGTTAGTTAGGTTGAAGTAGTTCTAAGTTCTAGGGACTGATGACCATAGATGTTAAGTCCCATAGTGCTCAGAGCCATTTGAACCATTTGAAGGAGGAACGAAACTGTCATGGGAGGCAAGTAGGAAGCGGAATGTGATGAAGATAAAAACGCCGTGCTACCCTATATGGAGTATTTTGCAAATTATATGTAATAACGCCTTTAAATACCTCTAAAGTCGTCTAACAACTTCCTATAAGATCCCTAAACGCCTAGATATGAATCTATGAACAATCATATCGATTCAAAAATAAAAAATAAAAAATCTGCTTGCTCATTTAACGGTTAGGTATCTTCAGACCAGAGTTGCGATACGAAAACAAATGATACAGAATTTTAAAACGTGAAGAAATTACTCTTATCTACTTTCTACACCAAGTAAAAGTGAGTGTTAAATACACATCGTCCCTTTCTTAACCGAGGGCGCGCTGCAGTGTCGACTTTTGTTACCCATACAAGGTGTTTATTTTTGCAGCAGTGCACGAAAATATATGTTGGAACTGTGAAACGTTGAGGAAGTCGAATCAACACATTTTAAAAAGAATTCCTCGCTCCAAACGGTTAGTGCCTAAAAAAAATAGTGATTGCTGGCAGATCATTTCTACAGTATTAATAATTAGTACAGCCAAGAGCATACCTCGTATCTGAGATGGGCGGAGGAACAACTCTTTTTTGTGTTACAATTCTTAACATGGCTGTGAGCCAGTAACCGTACAAGAATACAATTTGTATAATATAGTTTACCCGTTGCAACAAAATTTAACGTGCCCTGGTTTCGACGACGATTATGGATGTCTTCATCAGAAAAAACCAAGAGCAATTACATGTATTGACACCTGAAAATACACTTTCGAGCAAAAACTCTAATCACATAATATAACTTCTTAAAATCATATTTGAAACCTTATAAAAATTACAGATCTTGGAACTGACAAAACAATGGTACTTGTTAGTAAAAGATTATAGCTATATGACGTAGCACACTGTACGCTGCTTAGGGCGGTACGAGGAAACAGGCATTTGGTGGCGTACTGTGTGCTAGGCCATGTAGCTATAATATTTTACTGACAAGTACCATTGCTTTGTCAGTTCAAAAAAATGGTTCAAATGGCTCTGAGCACTATGGGACTTAACAGCTATGGTCATCAGTCCCCTAGAACTTAGAACTACTTAAACCTAACTAACCTAAGGACGTCACACAACACCCAGTCATCACGAGGCCGAGAAAATCCCTGACCCCGCCGGGAATCGAACCCGGGAACCCGGGCGCGGGAAGCGAGAACGCTACCGCACGACCACGAGCTGCGGACTTTGTCAGTTCCAGTATCTTTAATTATTATATGGTTTCAAACACGACTTTAAGAAGTTATTTTATGTCATGAGAGCTTTTTGCACCTAAATTTATTTTCATGTATCACTACTTGTAATTTTTCTTTTTTTTTCTGATGAAGACACCCATAGTCGTCGTCGAAATCTGGTCAAGTTAAATAGTGTTGCCGCCAGTTGGCTGTATTGTACAAATAATATCTTTTTAGTCTCATGCTAGAAGGGGAGGACGAAAGCAAGCACAACATCTTACAAAATGAAACTCAAAACCGTCAAAAAAACTGTTTGTTAATCATTAGACTAACGCTACCACATCAAAATAGTTACTTACTACTTACAATGTACTTAATTTACGATATGCACCACGTCTGTGCATATCATTTCGCTGTCTGACAGGTAACGTTTCCACACATGCTTTCTCTAGTCACGTGTTCTGTACTCACATTTTCAATACTTTTGGACACTGACTGGTAATACGAAAAGAAAAAATCTCCAATTCAAGCTACAGCACTACTGGCAGCTTTTAGTAAACAGCTTTCAAATTTCAAGAGAAATGATTCAAGGCATATTTGCTATTTGTAAATATCCATTTCATGTTCTGGCTTTCTTCACACAAAGACTGTGTTGATATACCTATCTCTGATGCGAGTTCAGCTGGTGAAGAACACAAATTTTTTTTTTCTAGGGGAGAGACAGTACGAAAGGGAGCAGCTACCCTTTCTACTTATCATTAGTTTCGCCCTCGAGTACAGCCGCATAATTAGAGCATTATTTCAGTGAAGCAGTAAAGCTGCTGGGCTTATGACACACTGTATATGTGCTTAGTACCATAACAATGACGTCACACACAGGGATCGCCTACATGCAGAGGCAGGCCTTCGGCGTGATCTCCCAATCACAGCCAAGTATTTTATCAACCATCATAACGAAACAGGCAATTAGTAAGTAACCCCAGAGCCACCATATTGGCTGTGTTAAAAAGTATCCAAACCACCTAAACTGCATAAATTGATGCCATGTTCAAAAGTATCTGACTGGCCTGAATTAAATAAAATGGGGCTATCTTCAAATGTATCAGAATCACGTGAACTGCATCAACTGGCACCAAATTCAAAAGTATTTATCAAAAATACATAAAGATATTTACAGCACTTGTGTAACTTACAGTATTACTATATTTAAATATCTGTATTATTTATCAAAAATAGGTAAAGATATTGACAACACTGATGTAACTTACAGTACTTACACACCTAAAATGTTTGTATTAATTATCAAAATACTCACAGCTTAACTGGTCTAGCTGACGGGTTAATCTGCACTTAGCAACAGACACAGTTCGATTTTTGTAACACACACAACATAAATCACTGCTTGACTAAACGTTTGAACTTATCAACAGAATGAGATATTAATTTGAATTTTTTGGGTGCAGCTATTCTGGGTCTGTACTTAAGTCCCCTGCCATTTTGCACAGTATATCTCCCCCACGTACAATTTACAAGAGTTGTAGGAACTAGCAGCTCTGCTATTGATAAAATTTGTATGCAGTAGACGCAATGAGATTTCAGTGCCGCTGTGTAAATGCTTGTAGCTAAACAACAAAATTAATAAATGAAAAACGGGGAATTCGAGACACATTTCTGAAAAAGAGACCGGAAATGCGAACACGACCATTGGTTACCTACTTTGGTACCTGTTGTTCTGAAAAATTACACTGTGTGAGTAGATTAAGTTCTCCTAAACCCTGAACTATAAACGGAATCAGAACATCATGCAAAGAAATCAGAAAAAAAGAAACTTTCCTTAAAGTCAATAATGAAATGATTAAATATAGTCTCAAAATTATAGACGTCTTCAATACATCTTTTATTTTGGCAGACTCGGAATTAATATTTGGACGATTAACATTTTAGACCGACTGTGGCCAAAACAGATCATGCGTGCTGGGATGTGTCAAATGCCAACGTGAAAATCAGCCGCCAACCTCGTCATCTGTGAGTCGGTGACACCAATGGTCAACTGATTGTGCTGCATATAGAGTTCTAAAATCCTAAGAACTCTGAAGACCGCGCTTGCGCAGAGGCAGGGGACTGTGGCATGATGTGATAACGTTGGAAGTTTACCTGTCTCACTCTTATTATCGTAACGGATTTTGTTTTTCTTTGTGTCTTCTTAATTTTATTTTATTGTTTCCTTTGTTCACTTGACACAATGTGAAGGTTGGATGAGCGCTTCATATTTTTCCTTTGATGTTCTCCCGCGAGATTCCAAATACCTAACAAAAGATATTTTGATTTTACTGAATCCAGACCAAGAATAGGCTACTCTTTGTCTTAATATGGGAAAATGGAAGAAAAGTATATTTTTACTGGAAATCATTTCAGCAGTGAAAAAAAGTCAGCTCTACTGAAGTAGCAAAATAGGTTTCGATGTTATTTCGTACTCAGAAAGAAAACAAGGATGCAAAAAGTAAAAATATGCTATATATTACTTTACAAATATTGTTTAATGTTTCTAGAATGAATTCTAGAATTAATCTGCCAGGAAGTTTCATTGTTTAATGTGTTCGTAAGTACATGTTTTCTCAAACAAATAAATGTGGTGTGTCTTAACAACACTTTTTCTGTTCCTTCACTTCGTAGCAGAGTACAGAATATACCTTACGACCATGGGTGTCAACAGAAATTTATTCAGGGTGAAAGGTTCGAGACTCTAAAATTGCCCTTTTTGATATAAACAGTTTTGAGTCGAACAGTTTCGAGACGTGTCATTTCTTAAGTGACGCCAAAACCTTTGTATATTCCAGAGAACTGATGGAAGGTGAGCGGAGGGGGGGGGGGGGGGGGAGACGCAAGTGTCCCCTATGCACCCCTCCCCCTCACTTATAGATACGTATGCATACAACCTTTCTGGGAAATGCACTGTGAATTTTGCTTTGGTCGTTAATAAACTCCACTAGCACTGGTAGTTCCTTAATTCTGTTACTACCAGTAAACCAGTAAAGAATCGAACTCACTTACATAAAGCTTCAAACATCTGTTTACAAATGGGTTAACGTTTTAAAGATTTGAATTAAGCATGGACGAGGGAAAAAGTTTAGAAAAAGTTTGAAATTAAGTTCTAAGTTTACTGATAGTCGCTAAGTATTGTTAGTATCAAGCACTGGATGAAAAGATTCTGAGTAATTTGAGCTCCACTTTAGGCAAAAGCTAGTTTCTCATACATGTCAATATTTACGATGCCATACCTGCTGGATTATGTGATGTGGAATGATATGGTTTTGCTGGTACATTCGGTCTTATATGATGATACTACCTACAAAACGTGTTGCGAATAGAGACACTAGTATGCCCGTCTTATTGCGTTAACCTTTCAACTTAAGATATTTCCTCTAAATGGTCTCCTGCCTTCGTGGCCGTGGTCGCTAACCGCTTGCTTCTGCGGTGGCGCTCGACCTGAGGACATGCCGGTTCGAATACTGGTGGTGGAAAAAATTCACACTGACAGTATTTGGTAGGCAAGGGGAGGAGAGGCGGTGCCACGAAGTTCCTGGTCACCAGACTTGGCGGTATGGTTTAAATACGAAACCCTTCCGCAGCGTCTCTTGTAGTGAGGACATGTGACACTTGTTGGTGATCCATCCGTCAAATGGGGAGGTTTAGCATGGCGGCCCCCTTGCTGCTATTCTCCAGGAGTAGGCTATGTGCCGGGCCAGAGTTTTATCCTCTCCCTTCTATCATCATCATCATCGTCATCATCCAATTCAATCACACTACAGACAATACAAGCATGCAGTACAACAAATAGTTGTAATGGAGTATGTTTTAAATATACAAACAAACCTCTGAATCACTGGATTGTGACAGGGTTGTAAAGTTTTTAATTCGGTCAAAATTGCGCGAAATGCTGAAAAGCGAATTTTTGTTGTAACTCGTACTGGTCCTGGGATAGCGTTTTAGTTACAGAGCTAATATTTAGATTTTTTATTAAGGCGGACAGTCCTTGGTGATTTCACTACCTCCACTCAGTATCTATACTGAACACGTGTGACTTTGGCGCCAATGTGTAAACGTAAACAACCGGTCGTGATCTCAGCGTCGATCGAGAAATGAAAGCCGCTCGTGTAAAACACGTAAGAGGATGGAATGAAAAGTGCGAAAAAAAAACCAAAAGCGGTACCTGTAGTGGAGCGCCTGGTCCCGGCTTCATTCACGCCGTGGCCGGCTCGGCGCGATGACGCACTGGAGACCTTGAACTGTGTCCCTCGGTTGTGACAAACGCTGCGCCGCTGTAGCGTACTCTATCGCGCGCCAGCCGGTTCTGACGGAGCGTTACCACTGAAGCAATTACGACGCGATCGTCGGTGCTCGGGTAAGGCCCCCCCCCCTCCCCCCACCACCACCGCAGTAGTCACTCCCACCCGCGCGACAGGAGTATCCCCTCCCTGTCGCCCAGTTGGGTCGCGGTCGACGTTCCTAGAAGTTCTCTCTCTGCGAAAGATCGTGCGTAAGCTGGGCACCCGCGGGCAGAAGGGGTCAGACAGCTTACGCGCTGCCTACCAACAACATACACTCGCCAATACCGGTTAAGCCGTCGGCACACAGACTGTGCCACGGATCTACATCTACATTTACACTCCACAAGCCACCCAACGGTGTATGGCGGAGGGCACTTTACGTGCCACTGTCATTACCTCCCTTTGCTGTTCCAGTCGCGTATGGTTCGCGGGAAGAACGACTGCCGGAAAGCCTCCGTGCGCGCTCGAATCTCTCTATTTTTACATTCGTGACCTCCTCGGGAGAGCCGGCCGGAGTGGCCGAGCGGTTCTAGGCGCTACAGTCTGGAACCGCGCGACCGCTACGGTCGCAGGTTCGAATCCTGCCTCGGACATGGATGTGTGTGACGTCCTTAGGTTAGTTAGGTTTAATTAGTTCTAAGTTTTACGGGACTTATGACCTCAGAAGTTGAGTCCCATAGTGCTCAGAGCCATTTGAACCATTCCTCGGGAGGTATAAGTAGGGGGAAGCAATATATTCGATACCTCATCCAGAAACGCACCCTCTCGAAACCTGGACAGAAAGCTACACCGCGATGCAGAGCGCTTCTCTTGCAGAGTCTGCCACTTGAGTTTGCTAAACATCTCCGTAACGCTATCACGCTTACCAAATAACCCTGTGGCGAAATGCGCCGCTCTTCTTTGGATCTTCTCTATCTCCTCCGTCAACCCGACCTGGTATGGATCCCACACTGATGAGCAATACTCAAGTATAGGTAAACGAGTGTTTTGTAAGCCACCTCCTTTGTTGATGGACTACATTTTCTAAGGACTCTCCCAATGAATCTCAACCTGGCACCCGCCTTACCAACATGTGATCATTCCGCTTCAAATTGTTCCGCACACATACTCCCAGATATTTTACAAAAGTAACTGCTACCAGTGTTTGTTCCACTATCATATAATCATACAATAAAGGATGCTTCTTTCTATGTATTCGCAATACATTACATTTGTCTATGTTAAGGGTCAGTTGCCACTCCGTGCACCAAGTGCCTATCCGCTGCAGATCTTCCTGCATTTCGCTGCAATTTTCTAATGCTGCAACTTCTCTGTATACTGCAGCATCATCCGCGAATAGCCGCATGATACTTCCGACACTATCTACCAGATACTAGGTTACACAGTAGGGATCACTAGGTGTATGCGCAGTAGCAGGCAGCGCCGCTGACGTCAGAGTGAACCCAATGAGCGCTCAGTAGGAGTACGGAGTTACGCCATAATCATCTGTGTACTGAGGAATTTTTTAGAGTACGTCTTTAAGTGAAAGATAATGGTTTGCAGCGCGATCGTCAGTTGTACTAATCACAACAGACAAATAAGTAAGTCACGATTTTAAGTTTCAAGCATTTCCTAAAAACAGTGAGACAAAACCAAAATGGTCTGCTCATTACATTTTACTGTTCCGTATTATGAAGTGAATTTGAAAAGTAAACAGTTGAAACCAGAGTTCCTGACCAATGCTGTTCCAGCTCTAAACCTACCACACTCCATTGCTGATCTAGGGCGTAGTAATGAACCTAATAGGCCTATCCAGAGAAATATTCCACAAAAGCAAAGCCACTGTGATGAAGTAGAAGATATTCTGCATGTAAATGTATTACCAACCAATGAAGAAATTACTACTACACAAATTGCTGTGAACACGACAGTGTGTGCTTATGTCGACAATGAGAAATTATGGAAACAGAAATACATTCTGATGCCCACAATGAGTAATTATGGAAACAGAAGTAAAAGTCGTTAGGCCAAAGAATGCAGATATACAGGATTGCCTCTCTCATTGTAACACTGAGCTACTGAAATTCAAGCACGTTCAAAAGATGATTCAGGACTCTTTTTCTGACTGTCAACAGCAAGTGGTTATGAATGAAGAATGTACTAACTGTTCGTCTGAAGATGCTGCAAAGGCTGCGACTTCGTAGTGTCGATCTTATAAAGCGTTATCTTTTGTCAAGACTTTGCTGTAATGTGTTCCATAAGGGCACACACTTTCATCTGAATGAAATCTGTCAACAGGGGAACAAACGCAAGGGTAATAAGCGAACTAAGTATGAACAAAGACAAAAACCTGAAAAAATGTAAAAAGTTGTAAGATAACTTTAGAGAATAGAAGAAGAGTTTAAAATGACATAATAACGGCTTAACTAAAGACTTTAAATGAACCTGACGAAAACAAATAAATCTAAGTCCTACAGGTGTTATGTGATCCAAATCTGTGTGAGCCTCTTCCCGCAGAAAAAAAAGCAGTGCTCTCCAACATGGTGAAACAGTTTGACGTCCTTCAGAGGCTTTATACTAGCATTACATCACCAACTATAGAAGAAAAATAGTACAACTAAAAAAAGCCTAATAATAATAATACACTAAGGCCTGTGAAAATCTCGATTACATTACACCTATATATGAGTTAAACACGTCTGCGTCATGTGCCTATAAGCTTCAATGTCGTGTGGCATGGTCAGAGGCTTCACGGCGACGTCACAAATCATAGCCCACCTGCGTGTGACCCCCACGGTGTACTCTGGTATCCTTGGACCGTGAATTCGCTAGTCAGTGTTCAGCGTACCGAGTTTCTAACCTCACAGCGCGGAAAACGCACGCTGGCATCTTTTCGGAATATGCAGAGCAATATACAGCATGTCAGATATTCTGAACATGCGTTTGAACTTAGACCAGTGAGATGGGAGACCGCCACTACGTCGCACATCGCACACTTCAATATACGTGGGTTGTCGACAAAGTAAGTTCGGATCCGTCGCGAAATGGAAACCACAGTGAAAACCGAAACGTTTTATTTGCAACAGTGAGATACACCTTCCACCTACCTTCTCTACATAGTCGCCACTCCAACTTCGACTTTTGTCGTAATGTTGTATCATCTTTCCAATATCCTCGTCATAGAAAGCAGCCGCCTGTGCTTTCGGCCAGTTATCTGCACTGGTCCGCAGTTCGTTGTCTGTGGAAAAATTTTGTCTTCATAGCCAGCGGTTCTTGAGAGCGGAGATGACACACAGGGGGAGCCAATTACAGACTTACATCGGAAACGCTGCAGGAGCGCAGTTATCAAGAACACTCACAGCTCTGGACTGGGAATGGGTCGACGCTGCTACGGTTTCTCAACGGACATCAGCACAGAAGCGAAATACAGAGAAGCAGAGAGGAAAGTTAGGCCGCCTTTCGCAACTACAACATGGCGCGGACCACAGATCTTCAGAACGCACCGTCATCAACTTGGCGGCGAGAGATATAGACGCGGGTGCAATGTCGGCACTTAAGAAAGGACCATCCCGCGGGACATTCCTGTCTGTGAAATAATAAGCAGTGTTGAACAGGCAGTCCACAAGCTCCCACATGAAACAGCGGGCGAAATACGGCGAGAAACCAGCCGTATACTGACAAAGGCAAAGTTACCAGCATCCAACATGACCAGGGCTGAGCGCAACGGTCTTCGAGCACTACGTAATGATGAAGGTATTGTAGTACTTCCTGCTGCAAGGGCAATGCCGCCGTAATTATGGAGTTCGAGGACTATGGTTATAAGATCTGTGCGCTACTGAACGAAGATACTTACCGGAAGCTTCCACGCGACCCGACAACAAGAATAGTAAGAAAAACCTCAGAACTTCTTAAGTGATCTTCAGTGGAAGACAGTGTGGTTAAGAATCTTTTCCCACAGGCGCCTAGACCACCTACTGCTTATGGTTCACCGAAGATACACAAGGACGGGACGCCATTTCGCCTTATTGTGTATACAATAGGTTCTCCAAGATACAAGCTGGCGAAGTACTTGGCCAAGCTTCTCGCTCCACGTGTGGGACACTGCGAACATCATATAAAAAATTCAGCAGAATTTATCAGCAGAATCAACCGACTACGCCTTAGTGACGATGATATTATGGTCAGTTTTGATGTAGTGGCGCTGTTTACGAATGTGCCTATCAAAGACGCTTTGGACCTAATTTCCCAGTACTTTGTAAGTGACGTGGTCGAGCTATTTAGGCACACTCTTACGTCCTCCTATTTCGTGTAAAACGGCCAGTATTACGGTCTGACAGACGGCGTAGCAATGGGTAGCCCGGTGGCTGCAGCTGTTGCAAACCTGTTCGGGGAGAATTTTGAGGATATTGCCATAGATACTGCGCCATTGAAGCCGGAGTGTTTCTTTCGATACGTTGACGACACTTTCGTCATTTGGCCACACGGACGCGTGAAACTAGACGAGTTTTTGGAACACCTCAATGGCATCCACAGTAATATCCAGTTCACCAGGGATGTGGAAAAAGATAATGCATTGCACTTCCTCGACGTCTTTGTCCACCGTAAACGAAATGGGTGCCTTGGCCACAGCGACTACAGAAAACCACACACACAGACCTGTACCTGCACGCCACCAGCCATCATCATCCAGCACAGAAGCGCACAGTATTACAAACATTGGTGCATCGTGCAACAGTAATATCACACGACGATAACCTGCCCCATGAACTGACCCACCTACGCAAGGTTTTCAGGAATAACGGCTACAGCGCCCGTCAAGTGAAAGAAGTGATTTCTGGGAAATATCAGAATAAGACCACCGACGAAGAGCAGGAAAAGAAACTTGCTTTGCTGCCATTCTGCGGCTCTGTGTCGGGCAAGATAAATCGCCTGTTGAAGAGACACAAGATCAAATCAATCTTCAGGCCTCCAACGAAAATCAGTCAATTACTGAGACCAGTTAAAGACGCAATAGGTCTCAGAACACCTGGAGTCTACGAAATACCTTGTGAGTGTGGCCAGAAGTACATAGAACAAACAGTGCGCACTGTGGAACAACGCAGGAAAGAACATGAGAGGTATTATCGCCAAAGCTATCCAGAGAAATCTGCGTTAGCTGAGTATGCGTTAGAAAACGGTCACCACATAAAATTTGACGATACCTCTGTCGTGGCTCGCACTAACAGCTTCTGGGACAGTTTGATATATTGAAATAAAAATTACCGCAAACACGCTGAATAGAGACGGTGGCTTGCAGCGCAGCGCTGCGTGGGATCCAGCGATCGCGCGGTTGAAGAGGGCACATCGAACGCCGACTCAAAACGTGCCCATGTATGGCAATGTCACGGGCACCATTGACGTCACAGCCGGCAGCTAGCGTATACAGGGTGTTACAAAAAGGTACGGCCAAACTTTCAGGAAACATTCCTCACACATAAATAAAGAAAAGATGTTATGTGAACATGTGTCCGGTAACGCTTAATTTCCATGTTAGAGCTCATTTTAGTTTCTTCCACCTACGCTCAATGGAGCACGTTATCATGATTTCATACGGGATACTCTACCTGTGCTGCTAGAACATGTGCCTTTACAAGTACGACACAACATGTGGTTCAGGCACGACGGAGCTCCTGCACATTTCAGTCGAAGTGTTCGTACGCTTCTCAACAACAGGTTCTGTGACCGATGGATTGGTAGAGGCGGACCAATTCCATGGCCTCCACGCTCTCCTGACCTCAACCCTCTTGACTTTCATTTATGGGGGCATTTGAAAGCTCTTGTCTACGCAACCCTGGTACCAAATGTAGAGACTCTTCGTGCTCGTATTGTGGACGGCTGTGATACAATACGCCATTCTCCAGGGCTGCATCAGCGCATCAGGGATTCCGTGCGACGGAGGGTGGATGCCTGTATCCTCGCTAACGGAGGACATTTTGAACATTTCCTGTAACAAAGTGTTTGAAGTCACGCTGGTACGTTCTGTTGCTGTGTGTTTCCATTCCATGATTAATGTGATTTGAAGAGAAATAATAAAATGATCTCTAACATGGAAAGTAAGCGTTTCCGGACACATGTCCACATAACATATTTTCTTTCTTTGTGTGTGAGGAATGTTTCCTGAAAGTTTGGCCTTACCTTTTTGTAACACCCTGTATAAGGCCGCACCAACCTGTCATGAAATATGCTATTCAATACCGCTTCAACCGCACGCGAGCTATGTGCCGGACATCCATCATGATGGAAGTACATCGCCATTATGTCATTTAGTGAAACATCTTGTAGTAACATCGGTAGAACATTACGTACGAAATCAGCATACATTGCACCATTTCGATTGCCATAGATGAAATGGGGGCCAATTATCCTTCCTCCCATAATGCCGCACCATACATTAACCCGCCAAGATCGCTGATGTTCCACTTGTCGCAGCCATCGTGGATTTTCCGTTGCCCAATAGTGCGTATTATTTCGGTTTACGTCACCGCTGTTGGTGAATGACGCTTCGTTGCTAAATAAAACGCGTGCAAAAAATCTGTCATCGTCCTGTAATTTCTCTCGTGCCCAGTGGCAGAACTGTACACCATGTTCAAAGTCGTCGCCATGCAATTCCTGGTGCATAGAAATATGGTACGGGTGCAATCGATGTTGATGTAGCATTCTCAACACCGACGTTTTTGAGAGTCCCGATTCTCACGCAATTTGTCTACTAGTGATATGCGGATTAGCCGCGACAGCAGCTAAAACACGTACTTGGGCATCATCATTTGTTGCAGGTCGTGGTTGACGTTTCACATGTGGCTGAACACGTCCTGTTTCCTTAAATAACGTAACTATCCGGCGAACGGTCCGGACACTTGGATGATGTCGTCCAGAATACCGAGCAGCATACATAGCATACGCCCGTTGGGCTTTTGATCACAATAGCCATACATCAACACGATATCGACATTTTCCGCAATTGGTAAACCGTTCTTTATAGTTTTTCGTTTGATGCTTATTTCGTGAGATATTTGGCCCGGTCACTATCAATGGACCACCCTGTGTAGGGTATTTGCTTTAACTTGAGACAACTAAGTACATCGAAGCTATGCATCAAAAAATGTTCTAGGTGAAAAATTAATATTAGTAAAGGGCACATCTGCCTATCCCACCTCCTCACCATCCCTCCTGCGTGGGCAGTCATTTTTATATTCCCAAATGGGAACCCTCATTTTTATTGCATATTCGTTTCTGTGCCAAAAATACGTATGGTTTACTCAAACCATTATTTCCATTCGTGGTCGATGGCGCTGTAATCGACAAATATCAGCTGTACTTGTTTTTGCAATTAATAACCGAGGTATCTAAGTTTACATTTCATTTACGATTTAGATGTAAACCTTTGTGTTCCAACTGTTGACATTTATATTAGAAACTTAGTTGAAGTGTTGGAAATTTGATAGTACAGTATGATATGGTTAGCTATTTTATGTCTGGTTAGAAACCGCGTTTAGCGTGATCCAGGAATAACGACGTGGGTCAACAGTTTTCCCATCGGGATGCCTGTAATCGGTGGTCCCCTTGCTTCCCACAATTTGGGTGCTTGACTTCAGTGAGTCCCCTTACCTCTCACCATTGGGTGCTTGATAGATGAAATGTGGAATCAAACGGGCCGACTCTTAACACGTTGAACGGCATATGCCCACTGGTGGACATTTTGAACTGTCTCTTATGAAACTTCCTGGCAGATTAAAACTGTGTGCCCGACCGAGACTCGAACTCGGGACCTTTGCCTTTCGCGGGCAAGTGCTCTACCATCTGAGCTACCGAAGCATGACCCACGCCCGGTGCTCACAGCTTTACTTCTGCCAGTATAACGTCTCCTACCTTCCAAACTTTACAGAAGCTCTCCTGCGAACCTTGCAGAACTAGCACTCCTGAAAGAAAGCATACTGCGGAGACATGGCTTAGCCACAGCCTGGGGGATGTTTCCAGAATGAGATTTTCACTCTGCAGCGGAGTGTGCGCTGATATGAAACTTCCTGGCAGATTAAAACTGTGTGCTGGCAGAAGTAAAGCTGTGAGCACCGGGAGTGAGTCGTGCTTCGGTAGCACTTGCCCGCGAAAGGCAAAGGTCCCGAGTTCGAGTCTCGGTCGGGCATACAATTTTAATCTGCCAGGAAGTTTAATATCAGCGCACACTCCGCTGCAGAGTGAAAATCTCATTCCTGAACTGTCTCTTGTCAGCTCTTGTACTCACCGGTGGCTATTGGGCGTGTCTTACTTCAAACCTGTTCTTACACCTGTGACAATGTCTTGTACGTTACAAGCAAACACCTGAAGATTTTGAAGTTCCAGTGAGCAACAAAACCACGCGGCAGACTGGGCAGAATGTACATACTTGTATGTATTTGAGGATGAAGAATATGAAACGTATTCTGACATGTTGCAGAATTATATTTTATTATTTTGTTTTCTTGAGTGTTACATAGAAGGTTACAAAAATGCTATTAAAGGAAAAATATAATTTGTGAACTAGATTTTACAACTAATAACATAGTAATTGTCCAAACGCATAAGAGAAAATGAGTGTTATTTGCCCCTGTAATAATAAAGGAAACAATTATCTAAACGAAATGCAGTGAAACTGTGAAACAAAAATTAAACTAATGCTACATTTTAGCAATCTCCTTGATGAAAAGAAAAGCCATTGGAAATGTGAAACGAACTTCTGTACCACGTATATCTAGTGATCTTTTTCGAAACATTCAAGGCACATTGGTAAGTTGAATGACCAAGTATAACATCCACTAAGACAAAGCTTGAAAACCATAATCCAATATTTATGTCTTTTGTTAGGGATGAAGTGTCGAAAGTAAATACGTCCACGAAATGGTACGTTGCATTCGTCTGTAGAAACCACTTCTTCTGTAGTGGAGAATTCTCTTAATTTCTTCCCCAGAATATCCACAAATTGTGAGATTTTGAAGAACCTGTCTTCTTTATCTCCTTCTTGCTCATTATCTGCTTAATGCAGCATCGGAAGTAACAACTCATTCATGTTACGACTCATTATTTTTGGTGTCCTGTTTATACATTATTTTTGGACCAGTAATTCCTCAGTTTGGGAAACTGTATAAGTCCCGTACATAGAATGAAAAACTTGAGGATTCCGTCGGTCAGTGGTGTCAGACCATTCTGATAGCATTTGATTTGGAGATCCGTTTGCAGCAATGTTTTGCGCAGCAAAACTTATTGGTCACTTCAACTAATTGCAATATATTACTACTGTCTATGAAATGTTCAAAATAAGCCATAGAAGGTAGTCCTCGACTCTTTTGAACCACATCTGGATGAACACCGATGCACCAAGAAAAGCAAGTAAAATTAATTCAGTCCCCTGCAACAGATTCCCACTTCTCCAGGTATGAAAGATTCACAAGGAGAACGTCATCATTAGGCTCAGGATCGATTGATCCTGCGTTATATTCATCATCATCATCATCCTCGTGACTGGAACTGAAACTGTCATCAGGCGAAACATTCGGTTCTTCAATGGAGTCATCAGAAAAGCTTGTGGCACAATTTTAAGAAAGACTAACCAGCATTTCAGCGATTTCTGCATCTGAGAGACCTCTACTAGCCATTATAGTTGAAAACCTGAAACGAAATAAATGTGTGAAACTAAAATACAAAATGCTTACGGGTTTTCACATCGTTCCATGATGAAAAATTATCTCCGTGGACCATGTGACCGCAGGTGAACATGGAAATTAATACATAAAAAATATAAAATAACAAGGTCGGAATAGCAAAGCAACGAAATGAAGCACACTCTCACACATCAACAACATCACATAAAAATGGCTCAAATGGCTCTGAGCACTATGGGACTCAACATCTTAGGTCATAAGTCCCCTAGAACTTAGAACTACTTAAACCTAACTAACCTAAGGACATCACACACACCCATGCCCGAGGCAGGATTCGAACCTGCGACCGTAGCAGTCCCGCGGTTCCGGACTGCAGCGCCAGAACCGCTAGACCACCGCGGCCGGCTAACATCACATAGAAATGGGCAAATACACACAAGAAACGCACTTGAAAATGGGTATCATTTCCCGAAACGCGTCGTGAGAAAAGAAAATAAAGAAAATCGTGACTGGTAGCAGAAGAAATATTTATACACGAACCTATTGTTTTCACAGTCGCTAGGCCATCAAAACCATTTATAATGGAACAAATCAGATCATCTGTCTCCAGTCTCGAGAAAATGGAATGAATGTAAAGAGCGCTCCGTCAAGAACGCACGCGCCAGTGAAAAAGCCAGAATGAAAATTCACAAATCCCTCGTATCATGCAAAAGGTTTGAGGTATCGAAACAAGATTTTGGCAAATGATAGAGCACACAAAGAGGAGAGAATTTTTCCGTGTGATGAGAGTTGGCAATACTCTCTTAGGATTTAAAGGTTGGCTATAGCGCGCATACACAAGCTCTGGAATGTAAGATATTGTTGTCGCGCTTTGCAGCGCACGGATTAACCAGTTGTCACTATGTGTTTCCGATGGCTAAATTGAGTACACGCTCAAACGCCAAACAAAAAAATAAAATAAAATAAAAATAAAAAAAAACTAGTGGCAGTTTTGAAGCGAGTGTAGGAGCCCGCCTGCTGTGGTGCGCACGTGTGTTGGGCGAGGGGTCGTCGCCGAGCTGCCGTACTGCTGTGCCCGCCAGCAGCCACCCAGGATTTGGTAGTGAGCTGATATTTTTTATAATTTGTAACGCGCTTATTAATTTAAAGAAAAGGGTTTGTGTGTGTGCGTAGCAGCAGACGGTAATTTTGATAATGATATGAGTTGAATTCTTAAGGGAAACCATTGTTAGGCGAATAGATCAAGTATTGATTTTTGTCATTGATTTCTTTTGTAATTGTCAGAGAGTTGTTTCACTATGCATTTAACTGAGAAGTATTTCAGTTTGTCTCAAGAGTTTGATTAATTTGTAGTATTGGTTTAATGCCACTGGAGGCAGATTTACATACGAAGCGATTGTTCAAAGAGCTTCTAGCTTTTTGTTAATTGAATGAGAAAGAATCGCTTTCAGAATATAGTTTCTTTTTTAAAAAAAGGAATTAGATTTTGTACCAAACCCTTTCTCTTGAATTATATGTAGTTGTAGTAAGCAGCAGCAGCCGCAGCAACAGCAGGAGCCGCCATGCAGAACATGCATTGCACTCAGCATGAATAATAGGTTTTTTTATGTTTTTGTTTAATAATGGAATGCAGCAGATCAAGCAGTGGCAGCAGAAAGACCAAGTAAGTTATTTGTTGCGCACAGGACCAATTAAAAAAAAGTTTATGCGATCTCTGTGATAGTAACGTTAACAAGAAAAGAACACAAGCACGAGATTTTCAGTAGAAAACACGAGATAAGAAGATAAAGAGCTCGCGACTTTCACCTGACGACATGCCTGCCAGAATACGTTTTTTTTTTTTTTTTTTTGGATGAGTCGTAGTTAGATATGCTTCGTCTTTCTACTGCCAATTGCAAGCTTACGCAACAGTAGTCATTAGTGGAGGCACTGGTTTGAATCTACACAAAATTTTATTTCAGCAGTTTTGTCTTTGAATTTGTTGGTGCATTGTGTAATAGTTAATTGAACAGTGGAATTTTTGAGGATAGCGGTGTATTTTAGTGACATGTTGTCGATCGTATTGCGACAATGAGGACACGAGCACAAAAGAAAATGGAAAATAAATCAGATGCTACTGCAAACGTGAACGTAGGTATGGTTGCGAACATGAATGTAAGGAGCGGTTTCAAACGCAGTTTCCGAAAATTCGGAACAGAGAGTAGAAAATTCTTTTGAGAATATTGAGATCCGGGAATTTTCGAACAATACTGCGGAGAGTCGGAATGTAGGTGATCATTTGCCAACAATGCCTGATGAACACCTGTGTGCTACACGCAACTTAGGACATGACAATACAGTGACGCAAACCGAACTCATTATGAGAAATTCTAGCGTTGCTTCCGCCTCAAAAGTGCTGAGTAATTTTGTTTTCCCCACTCAGTGGAAATTCATGTCTGGTTGCCACTCCGATAGAGCGGAGTAATTTTGCCTTTCCTTCTGTTAGTGGAAATGCAGGTACTGCTTCTGCTTTAACAGAGAAGAGTAGCGTTGTACTCCCTGTCCCCAGTAATGATGTTTTACAATTGTTACTGAGTAAACTCACTGAATTTAATGACAGGAGAGTAAACTCACTGAATTTAACAACAATAATGCAAGAAATTTCAAATCGCTTCAGAACGAAATTAACGAGAATCTCACATTGTTTCGGGATGAGGTGAATGACAATTTAAATAATAAATTTGAAGAAATGACCAGTCAGTTGAAAAGTCAGCTACGTGAAGAATTGAAATCAGATATAATAATCTCGTATCCCGACTTGATCACGGACAAATTGTTGATATTGTTGAAGTGAAACGACAGACATCACAAGAACTGCAAGTAGAGGAATTAGCGAAAAATGTTGAGTCATTGCAATCACAGACCATCAATGAAGTTTCAAAGATAGAAACTCAATTAACGACAGTAGCTAAACAGGTAGATGAATTATTCATGAAAGTGACGGAACTGAGTAGCGGGTTAGATACGTCAGATGACACTCAGCCGTTACCGATCGCGGATACCGAAGAATTTCAGTCTCTGCAACGTTTTAAACAAAGGCAGATGACAATTAATCAGCAAAACAAACGTGACGTGAAAAATATACAGGAACAGCTTGCCAGCATCGAAGAAAAGATCGATCGCAGCAATGACACTGGTAGATCCGATATATTACCAAATTGGTAACGACAATGAGCGCGTTAATTATGGAAATGACGACCACTTTTCTCGTGAATATGACACGTTTGCGGGATGTAATGAATGAAACGTGAGTCATGCTGTAAAAGAAAACTCATCCGCTAAGAAAAGTGACGAGTTTGACTATAAGCATTTTCTCACAGTTAGGAAATATAAAATTTTTCGGAATGCTAGTCACGAAATCCACCCTCGAGAGTGGTTACAACAATTCGACTATTCTTTACCACCAACATGGCCAATTGGCCACAAACTGGAATTCATTTGCAGGAGTAAGGCTCTCTTGAAGGAGAGCCTGCAGCAAGAATGCGCTCAATAGTACGTGAATGTCACAAATATGGTGATTTTTATCACGCATTCTTATCTGTCAACAGGAAATACAATCCATGTTAGAGCAGGGAATCATCGAACCTGCTGTGAGTTCATATAACAGCCCATTACACGTGGTTAGGAAAAGGGATAATTCCATTAGACTGGTTCTTGATTCCAGACAAATTAACACAGTAATCCAACCTGAAACCGATAGACCACAGACTCTAAATGAACTATTGCAAAAACACCATGAAGTGGTAAGTATAGCATTACAGCACATCAAGAAAGCTGCAGACAGAAGAAAGAAGCTGCATAATCCACAAATCAACATCAAAAATTTACAGGTAGGTCAAAAGGTGTTGCTTAGATCACATCGACTATCTCATAAGGGAAGATATTTGAGTAGGAAGCTTTCCTTGGTGTATGAAGGACCCTTCCGTATACGACGCATTGCACACACAAACGCTGTGGAACTTTAGACAATACTAACATATAAATCGCGAGGTCTTCATCACTTATCACACGTTAAAGTTTTCAAGGAATAAGGCCCTAGGGGGTTTACTGATCTTTAGTAAATATATGTTTGGCGAGCATAGGTGCCCCAACCGTTACAGTATATTCTTCCGATTTTAATTTTCAGTACTGTTTCATAAACTTTGACTAACCTGTTTATCTATTAATCTTTTACTATCAGTCTATCCTGTATGAAAGACCAAGAATGAATGATTTGTATAGTTTGAGAGAATGAGAACTTTTCAAAGGGACATTTCTGATGAGAGGATTATACCAGCTGTTGACATCTTGCGACTGTTCACTGCAACAATGAAATTTTCGTGGCTTATTCGGAGGAAAATGCAAGAAATAAATATGTACGTTTTTTGGGAGAAATAACATGAAATAACAGAAACTGTTGACGTTATCTTCAGGTAAAATGTAGTGTATAAGTGGCTCTTAATTGAGAAGGTATATTTGATGGGCAATAGTATAATTAGAAAACCTTCGAACTGATACTTGTTCTGATTTATGAGGTAGTTTGAAGAGTGATGATTTATCTGGATTTTTCGTGTTTATTAGTTTGCCAGGTAAGGCGCATTAGGATTCATGGACCACTCATGAATAGTGTGACACAATGAGGAAGCACTTTGCAGACATTTATAGAACAAGAGAAGGTAAGAAAGATACACTTCTAAACGAAGAAACCCACAACGGTATTCTATGAAGGAAGATATAGCATATACACATTTGCGTAAAATTTAAGTCACAGTAATGTTAAGGTAGAGTGCACACTTACTTAAAATCTAAGTCACAGCAAAGTTAAGACATAGCTATGAGTCACGAAAGGAGTTCTGATACAAATACACAGCAAAGTGTTGAATTATGTGATGAATGAGTGCCAAGAATATACACTCCTGGAAATGGAAAAAAGAACACATTGACACCGGTGTGTCAGACCCACCATACTTGCTCCGGACACTGCGAGAGGGCTGTACAAGCAATGATCACACGCACGGCACAGCGGACACACCAGGAACCGCGGTGTTGGCCGTCGAATGGCGCTAGCTGCGCAGCATTTGTGCACCGCCGCCGTCAGTGTCAGCCAGTTTGCCGTGGCATACGGAGCTCCATCGCAGTCTTTAACACTGGTAGCATGCCGCGA
Source organism: Schistocerca nitens (assembly GCF_023898315.1). Classification (NCBI taxonomy): domain Eukaryota; kingdom Metazoa; phylum Arthropoda; class Insecta; order Orthoptera; family Acrididae; genus Schistocerca; species Schistocerca nitens. Next base: position 529,511,488 of record NC_064620.1, read on the forward strand.
CAGCGTGGACGTGAACCGTATGTGCAGTTGACGGACTTTGAGCGAGGGCGTATAGTGGGCATGCGGGAGGCCGGGTGGACGTACCGCCGAATTGCTCAACACGTGGGGCGTGAGGTCTCCACAGTACATCGATGTTGTCGCCAGTGGTCGGCGGAAGGTGCACGTGCCCGTCGACCTGGGACCGGACCGCAGCGACGCACGGATGCACGCCAAGACCGTAGGATCCTACGCAGTGCCGTAGGGGACCGCACCGCCACTTCCCAGCAAATTAGGGACACTGTTGCTCCTGGGGTATCGGCGAGGACCATTCGCAACCGTCTCCATGAAGCTGGGCTACGGTCCCGCACACCGTTAGGCCGTCATCCGCTCACGCCCCAACATCGTGCAGCCCGCCTCCAGTGGTGTGGCGACAGGCGTGAATGGAGGGACGAATGGAGACGTGTCGTCTTCAGCGATGAGAGTCGCTTCTGCCTTGGTGCCAATGATGGTCGTATGGGTGTTTGGCGCCGTGCAGGTGAGCGCCACAATCAGGACTGCATACGACCGAGGCACACAGGGCCAACACCCGGCATCATGGTGTGGGGAGCGATCTCCTACACTGGCTGTACACCACTGGTGATCGTCGAGGGGACACTGAATAGTGCACGGTACATCCAAACCGTCATCGAACCCATCGTTCTACCATTCCTAGACCGGCAAGGGAACTTGCTGTTCCAACAGGACAATGCACGTCCGCATGTATCCCGTGCCACCCAACGTGCTCTAGAAGGTGTAAGTCAACTACCCTGGCCAGCAAGATCTCCGGATCTGTCCCCCATTGAGCATGTTTGGGACTGGATGAAGCGTCGTCTCACGCGGTCTGCACGTCCAGCACGAACGCTGGTCCAACTGAGGCGCCAGGTGGAAATGGCATGGCAAGCCGTTCCACAGGACTACATCCAGCATCTCTACGATCGTCTCCATGGGAGAATAGCAGCCTGCATTGCTGCGAAAGGTGTATACACACTGTACTAGTGCCGACATTGTGCATGCTCTGTTGCCTGTGTCTATGTGCCTATGGTTCTGTCAGTGTGATCATGTGATGTATCTGACCCCAGGAATGTGTCAATAAAGTTTCCCCTTCCTGGGACAATGAATTCACGGTGTTCTTATTTCAATTTCCTGGAGTGTATTTTTGCTCTGTGAAATCGTGGAATGGTAAGAATGATAGTGTTGTTTCTCTTCTTATTGTTGTTAAGGTTGACTTTATTGCAGGACTTTATTACAGGAAACATGATCGCAACGGAAGTTTTCTCCATTGCAAAAACGAAAGCACTTAATGTGATTAAATTTTGTGTAGTAGACGATATTTTCAGATCGGAGCGTAGCACGCTTACCATTAAGGGTCGCGAGAAGAAAGACGTTCCAGTCGGCCGTGACAAAAACACCGAGCTATGACCTAGATTATTATGTCGTGCATTAAACGATTTCTTTTCTCTTTCCAGAATGAAAAGACTCTTACGCCAAGAGGCGAGAGTATCTGCCATATTTTATGAATGTGTAAATAGTAGTGTAAAATAAGTCAATTTAATATTTATCTTGTGTTTTTCTATTTCATGATTATCATTTAGTGATTCAGTGCCGATTCCAGCACGAGGTTAATTGGAAGGTGATGATTTTTCTCTTGTCGTGTCATAAATTTATTTCTTGTCACTTTGATGAATGAACCATTTCTTTCAGTTTCTACTGGACAGGTGGAGGGGTTTTGTGTGTTGTATTTTGTAAATAATTTATTTTTTTTATTATGTACTTTGTAGGTTGTTTCTTTTTCTTGTTCTTTGTGACCATCCAAGATATGGCCACACAGATTCATACAAAGACTAGGGAGGCCTCCAAACAGAGACAATGAAGACTCCATATAAAAACGATTGAAACGCTATACCACAGACATTGACGTTTGACATCAGAAATATTGACAGTCATTACAGACTGATAATTATAAATTTGGTATAACTTAGTAGTTAGAGTGTAAAAATTCTGACGCAAAGTCACGTAATTATTCACTAAATTTTGTACATATTCATGAATTGATTTGGCAAGTCGTTGACTAGACTTTTTCTAAATGATTCTGTAACTTTTATTATATATAATAGCATCACTAAGGAATTCCTTTTCTATTTGTAGGATTATTTAAATACTTTATAACCAAAATGTACATAACAATTATTGTAACAAATATTGTAACATTCTTTTTCAGCATCACTAGTAATGTAGAAATAGTAGGTAATTAGAGTTTGATGGCACAGGATTTATGTCTTGAAATTAAAATAATATTTTTTGTGTGGTGCCACATTTGTAATGATTCGTGGTCACAATCAAAACTTTGCCACTGTTATTGGCCAAACTAATTATAGGAAAATTAACTTCCCACCTTGCGATGAGCCTCATATTATGACTGAATTGAAAAATACATGCCACAAATCTGTGACTGCCGTGGCGAGAAATTTAAAGAAAATTGACTTTGCCACCATGTGGTGAGCCTCACATTATTCATGACTTGAGATATATGCCACAAATTTGTAATATTAGTGTGATTGTCTGTCGATATGAAGTCCCTGAGTCTGCTGCACTTCAAACATGTAGACCTGGTTTCTTTTGACCAGAGGGAACTGTGAGCATAAAAACATAAAATATCATGTAGTCAGGCCACTACTGATTAATGTCATGGTCACGTAAGTGCCAAAATGCAGAAAATAAAATATTATTTTTTACTGGTTATTAGGTTATGTTAGCTTATTTAAGACTGTTCAATGCTTAAGTAGTTACTGTTACACATCTGTTAAACCTTATATGATCTTTTTTATCTACTTATGTAAGAAACTTGTTATATTTCCTTTGATGTTTTCTTATTACATACATACTAGGCTAGCAACATTTTCATATTGTTTTTGTAAAAGGAGCCATGTTTTCTCCTTTCCAATCAATTAGTCAAGCAACATTTCTGCCATTTTGTACAAAATTTTAACATTTTTCCCTTGCCTATATGCCATGCAAGACAATTTTCGTCGTTTTGTAAAAAAAAAAAAAAAAAAAAAAAAAAAAAAAAAAAAAACAATTACTTAGATGCTAAGCAAGAAATACTTTTAGTCACTGTATATAAATTGTAACACTTTTTCTCTTTGCCTAATTTATCGTCGTTTCGTAAAAAAATTTACTGTTTGTTGCTTGCCAATATGTTAGGCAAGAATCACCAAGCAAAATTTTCAAAAATGAGGTTGGGGGTTATGAAAGTTGGCAGTACTCTCTTAGGATTTAAAGGTTGGCTACAGCGCGCATACACAAGCTCTGGAATCTAAGGTATTGTTGTCGCGCTTTGCAGCGCACGGATTAACCATAGAGCAAATATCTCTGGAGTGAGCATTGCGTTCTGCGCATGTTGTCAACATTAAACCAGGATTGTCACGTGATCTCGGGACTTTACTGTGCCTGTGTACTTTCTGCGGCGTTTGAAGTTTATAATACCAAGAGTTTTTGTTGTGTTTCACCGTTTGTTGACAGTGTAATAGCGATGGTGAATTATGTTGTTGCTACTGATGGAAAGAAAAATATGTGAAAGGAGGGATAGTAACTTTATGGGTACATTCCATATAGCTCTAATTATAGTTTTCATTTTAGTAAGAGACACTGTATACGTTTAAAAATTTCGAGACGCATTATAATTAAGACTTGATTCTGTAGACCTATTTTTCTACGATTTTATGACTATATAATAGATATTATGGCTCGTACAAAAGCTTACAAACAATCGCTTCCTCTCGTAAATTTGCTAGTGGAACAGGAAAGGGAAAGGTTAGTTGTTTCAGTAAATACTATCCTCCATGCATTTATCAGTGACTTGTCAATTATGTATATAGATTACTCCGTCTACTATTTATTTAATGAACTGGGAGCAAGTACTTAAAATGCGTTAAATAAATACCTCAAAGTGCCACCAGTAAGAAAAATTGTGCTTTAGGTCGCAAAAACGAGAAAATAAATACGCAGAAATACAAGAAAAAAGGACGAATTAGCAGGGATATAATCGCTAATGTGTGGTAAATTCGGTGTTTTTCGGACACTTGCGAAAGTACTAACGTACTGTCAAGTCGTTTTGCAGGACTATCACTGCAAAAATGTACTTCAGGCTCTGTAATACTATAAAGTGCGGTATCATACCAAAAACTACCAACAATCGAGTGCATCTGAACTATGACACCTATCGCAAAGAAGCTGAATGTAATATCACTTGCCCTTAAAAGTTACGTAGCTGGTTTATTCCCGGTATCAAATGGATACTGTTAAAATGTCTTCGCAACATCGCAACATATATAAATAATCCACGACACGTACGAAAAGAATCCGTCTGTACTAGGCATGTAGTGACATTCTAAATATACAGGGCGCTATACGAAAAAACACACGACGTCCCGAGATCACGTGACCAGGCCGGCAATGTATGTTGACAACACAAAATCTGTTCTGCGCATGTGAGTGCTCACTCCAGAGATATTTACTCTATGGGATTAACTAGTGGCAGTTTTGAAGCCAGTGTAGGGGCCAGCGGGGGTCCAAATGGCCTGCGCAGATCGGCGAATATTTCGTCGTTCTGCGCATGACGTCAGCATAGGAGCACGTTGTGTCGAGCCGCCAAAAGAGCTGTTTTACCGGTGTTGTTGTTTTGCTTTAGTTTGTAGTGTTGTTGCGGTGATTTGTGAAAGTGTTGCGTTAAAATTCCTGGGTGTGCTGTAACAGGGTGTCTGTCGTACAGCCGAAAGACAAAAGGCACGGATATAATTTATCATTCGTTCCCAAAAGACGTTAAAGTGCAGAAGGCCTGGATTATGAAGTGCCACCGAAAAGATCGCTTCAATGTTGCGACGTCAACTGTTTGTTCATTGCATTTCACATCCGATGATTATCTACGTGACTTGCGAGCAGAACTTCTCAATCTACTGCCGAAGAAAACACTTAAACCAGACGCAGTGCCGAGTGTGAATATACCAGGAAGTGTTCCCAGTGTTAGTGGAAATTCAGGCCCTGATGACACAGTTTCTCCGAATAGGGCAGACAGGTTGTAGGCAAGAAAGACAATGGAAAATGCAATTGAGCACCTGGTTAGTGTGTTTCCGAAAAAAAAGAAAAATAGACCAGTCAACAGCGACAGATGACTGTGACACTGATAGTAAACAGATCAGCAAACTCTGTAAACGCATAGAAGAATTAGAATACAGGAACCGCAGACTGACATCTATGTGTGCAAATCTCAGGTGTAGTGAGAAGCGTTTGAAACTCAAAGTGAAAGCTTGTGGTGAGAAAATAAAATATCAACAAAAGTGTCAAAAGAAGCAAGTGCAGGAGAAAGTGACTCAAATATTAGGCAAATTGTTTCCAAAAACACAGATAAATTGCTTGTTGAGTGGAAAGAAACGAGCAAATGGCAAAGGGAAGATATCTGTAAAGCGGTTACACTTCGTGCTGTGTCTAGGAAGTGTTATTTGTTTTTAAGAAATCAGGTCGGTTTCCCACTTCCAGGACTGTCAACACTTAAGAGATGGACGTCACGCTCTTTCAGATGCTTATTATCTGCTCTGTACAAGATGTTGGTTACGATGTTGTTGCGGTAGTGTGCGACCTTGGAACAAAAAATCGATCTGTGTGGAAAGATTTTAATGTGACAGAAACAAATTCCTGCTTTTCCAATCCGCAGTATGAAAATAAACGAATCTGGGTGTTTTCAGATGTCCCGCATTTGTTAAATTAATAGGAACCACTTTCTGGATGACGGACTAAAGCTTCCAAGTGGGAAAATTGTTAATAAATTGTATTGTAGAAAGACTGCTCGCATTAGATAGGAGTGAAATGAAGTTGTGTCCTAAACTGTCACAGCTTCATCTCAGTGTCAAGGGGAGAGAGCGTCAAAGGGTTTATTTGGCAATGCAACTTTTTTCGAGTACCACAGCTAAAGCCATAAAGTACCTAATGCCTGAAGAAGAGGAAGCAGCAAATTTTTTTCAGTTAGCAAACGACGCATTTGACATTCTGAATGCTCGGAGGTACAATAAGAATGTGTTATCATGTGGTTATGGGATACATAAGGATGTTCAAGAAAGAATATTGAGAGAACTGTATACGTGTGCCGAAAAAATGCGCGTAGGCAATGCAAATAACTTGCTCCCATTCCAGAAAGGCATTATGACAACTGTTCGGTCATTATTTGGACTGTTTTCAGATCTTCAGCCACTACAAATAACACATAGTTAAACTGCAAGATTGAACCAGTATGCACTGGAAAAATTTTTCTCACAGATCAGAGGAATTGGTCATTTCCATTTGAACCCTTCTCCAACAGAAGTAAAATATCGATTACGGCTGTTACTGCTGGGACACAATGCTCATGACATTCCTCTGTCAAGTGACACATCAGTAGAGGCAGATGAGTGTGACGGATTTTTGACGTCACATCTGTTCACAGGAATTTTGCCTGACATGAGCGAAGCACTGCAAATGATAGATGGTGAAAAAGAGCTACGAGATATTGACTTTCCTGTTCAACCTGCACCAGAAGAATCTGCTGTCAAAGAGGGATGTGACTGCTCTGCAGAAGGATTCCGTTACCTGGCTGGCTACATTGCATATCGTGCGAAGAACTGTGACAAGACACTGGGAACGCCGTCTGCTGATATTTTTAGTCCTCCAACATATCAATATTATGGTTGGATTGAATTTATATCTCGCGGTGGGCTTACAGTTCCAACAGATGAGTGGCTACATAAGGTGTCTCAGTTTGAACTAATTTTTAATGAATTTAATGGATTGGATAGTATTTCCAAGGAAGAAAATATAGTGAAAACAATATGCACTGCTGTCCAAACTAAATATCCGGAATTTTCGTCACACGTTATAAAACTGTATGTCAGAACACGACTTTTCATTCGTATGCGGTTCCTCAATACGAAGCATAAAATGCAGAAAGCAGCAGCAGCACAGAAGCGGAAATCAAGACAGTGGCACTCTTCTTCTACTGCAAACATCTAAACAGGTAAATCAACTGTTTTAAATAATTTCCTGAGCACTTATTGGTGTTGTAAGTAGTTGCTTGTCCTTAGTAAGAGTCGCTTGCTGCGCTAGCTGCTGCCTCGCTTTGCTCCTACAGTGACGTCACTGCGCCAGCCAATCACAGCCGATTTAGCTTCGGGCCCAACCTCGTTTTTAAATAACCTTGGTAGGAGCCCGCCTGCTGTGGTGTGCACGTGTGTTGGGCGAGGGGTCGTCGCCGAGCTGCCGTACTGCCGTGTCAGCCAGCAGCGACACAGGACTTGGTATTGAGTCGATATTTTTTATAATTTGCAACGCTCTTATTAATTTAAAGAAAGGGTTGGTGAATGTGCGTAGCAGCAGACGGTAATTTTGATAATGATATGACTTGAATTCTTAAGGGAAACCATTGTTAGGCGAATAGATTAAGTATTGATTTTTGTCATTGATTTCTTTTGTAATTGTCAGGGAATTGTTTCACTATGCATTTAACGGAGAAGTATTTCAGTTTGTCTCAAGAGTTTGATTAATTTGCAATATTGGTTTAATGCCACTGGAGGCAGATTTACATACGAAGCGATTGTTCAAAGAGCTTCTAGCGTTTTGTTAATTGAATGAGAAAGAATCGCTTTCAGAATATAGTTTTTTTTTTAAAAAATGGAATTAGATTTGACCAAACCCTTTCTCTTGAATTATATGTAGTTGTAGTAAGCAGCAGCAGCCGCAGCAACAGCAGGAGCCGCCATGCAGAACATGCATTGCACTCAGCATGAATAATAGTTTTTTTTATGTTTTTGTTAAATAATGGAATGCAGCAGATCAAGCAGTGGCAGCAGAAAGACCAAGTAAGTTATTTGTTGCGCACAGGACCAATTAAAAAAAAGTTTAGGCGATCTCTGTGATAGTAACGTTAACAAGAACAGAACACAAGCACGAGATTTTCAGTAGAAAACACGAGATAAGAAGATAAAGCGCTCGTGACTTTCAATGATAAATACGTGAAACTTCCAAATTGTTCAAGCAACAACAGATTTTTTAATGTAATGATGTAATTTTTAAGGACCATCGATACCTGGTGAAGCGAGAATTGCTGAGGGTTATATATATACTGAGAATGGGCTTTTTTTATAAACTATCTTGCCGTCAGTCGCTAGTTTAATATTATACTGTTTCAGGACTCTGTCGCAATTTCTTTTTCAGCTGCATTAGAATGTTCGTGGCAGTCTGCTGTGTTCAAACAAAAGAAGCAGATTTTAACATGGCAACAAGAGAAGTTACTACTCAAAACTCGTCACAGTATTTTTTTTTTTTTTTTTTTTTTTTTTGCCGCGTTACTATTCACCTGATGATGATGAAGCCCCATACTCCTTGACAGAGCGTAGTGGAACGATGCGGGAGACCCGCACCGCCGTACTAGGCAAGGTCCTAGTGGAGGTGGTTTGCCATTGCCTTCCTCCGACCTTAATGGGGATGAATGGTGAAGATGAAGACGACACAACAACACACAGTCATCTCGACATCACATAGAAATGGCATAGTACACACAAAAAACGCGCTTGAAAATGGGAATCATTTCCCGAAACGCGTCGTGTGAAAAGTAAATAAAGAAAATCGTGACTGGTTGCTGAAGAATTATTTATAAACAAACCTATTGGAGACAGATTGCTATATCTTTCAAAGTGTAAATAATAATTCATTATGGTTGTTAGACAAGGTGATGGTTTATCACCTTTACTGTTTGTGTTCTAGAAAAAATTGTAAGGAACTGGAATTCGGAGCTAGAAATCACAAAATTGAACCAATAACTCTGGGAAGGAAAACAAATGGAATTAAGGTAAACTGCTTGTCTTTTGCGGATGATTTTGCAATACTTTCAGAAAACCTGACAGAAGCAATTATTCAGATAAACCTTCTGGAAAAAGTAGCAGACAGAACTGGTCTCAAAAGTCATGACAAATATAAAAAATGCGCCAAAATTCATAGGAGCACAAATAGGTAAAATAGAGCGAGTAAATAAATTTAAATATCTTGGAGAATCTATTCTACAGAATGGTCTAGAAAAATCTGCAATAGATGTAAGAATTAACAAAATGGAAAGAGCATATGGTTTGACCAAAAGTATATACAACAAGAAATGTATATCTAGAAAAACAAAACTAAAACACTGCACCACAGTGGTACGACCACAATGTTTATATGGACCTCAATGCCTAATGATGAACTATAATATGGACAAACTAGAGGTACTGGAAAGAAGGATTATTAGAAAAATAATGGGTGCAGTAAAACCTGCAGACGGTTGTAAAATAAGAAGTTATGAGGAGATCTACAAAAATATAGAGAAAATATCTGAAGTAATGGCCAAACGAACATCAAACTTTTTGGGGCACTTCTACCGAATGGATGGAAATAGACTAACAAAACAAATACTCCTATATTTCTGGAAGAAGAACTCGACAATAGCATAGATTACAGGAGTAAGGAAAGATATAGAAAGAAACAACATCGAAGAATCAGACATTGCAGAAAGAAACCGTTTTAGAAATAAAATACTAAATTTGGAAGGTCTTCAAAGCAGAAGAAATAAAAAATCGGGAACAACATGGACAGAAGAAAGGAAGAGACTTCATGGGGAAAACTGAGGGAATACAGGAAACAACAACAAAGGAAGAAGAGAAACTGAAGTTGTTAACGTGATCCTAGTTGGTCAATACGATTGTATTATGTTATCTACGTTTCACACGCAGCAACATATGGCATGACATGCACCAAATGTAAATTCATAGCGACTCTTATTTTTCACAGCAAACTTCAAGAATTTCTCGCAGTAATTTACCTAATATCGAAATACCACAATAACTATGAAGATTAACGATATGACAGTTTATGATGAAGCTGACCAAAGAAGATACCAAATGTGCGAGAATTAGACTTTATTACCCAATAGTTTCTTTCTAATCGTTTGGGAAAGATCGCAGATTGACCGGCTTGGGCGGATTGCTTCTCGCGCAAGCAAGCGAGCCTGCCAAGTACCGCGTCCAGCAGACCTGGCGTTATCATCATCTGACTCGCTCAGTACTCGGTCAACTACGCTTCCCTCGACTCGCACCGTACTAAACTGTACAAGTGCAACTGATTTCAAACACACTATATTAAACTTAAGTGGGAGTTTGGGAGTCAACAGCTGTCTACTTGCCGTTATGATGCTGTGGTGGTCTCCATACACGTTTCCTCGAGTAAAATATGTAACCACCCGTGTGTCTGGTAATTTACTGACTTTGTCCTTCCCATGGGGACGGTGGGCGAAGCCAATCAAAATTTCCAGAATTTCCGACAGACAAGTCTGGAATTGGGAAAGGGCACACTTGTCTCCAACTCCCACGTACATGTATATGTTTGCGGATACATTTAACTTTATGGTGAGAGATTGGGAATGGATGGTTGGTTGGTTGTTTGGGGAAGGAGACCAGACAGCGTGGTCATCGGTCTCATCGAATTAGGGAAGCATGGGGAAGGAAGTCGGCCGTGCCCTTTCAGAGGAACCATCCCGGCATTTGCCTGGAGTGATTTAGGGAAATCACGGAAAACCTAAATCAGGATGGCCGGACGCGGGATTGAACCGTCGTCCTCCCGAATGCGAGTCCAGTGTCTAACCACTGCGCCACCTCGCTCGGTTTGGGAATGGACTTCCATATCTCTGATTGAAGGAACACTTAGGTACTTTATGGGATTGGATAGAAAAAATGTCTCTTCGATGTCTGAGGGAAACGTACCGAAAGCTGAGAGGGAATTTCGGATTCGTATGGATATCCCGATTCGAAATTCCACGTGTGAGGCCACTCTGGACTCTGCATTTCTACGTGTTTTTCCTGACTTCGACCCTTTGTCAAGTCCTCAAAGTTTCACTCTGAATCAGTGGGATGATGAGATCCGCAATTCGCACTCAGACCTCATTGGCTCAGCCCGGCAACAGGTAGCAGGGCAAGAGTCAGGCGCACATGGACTTGCCAGCAACCACCTGAAATGGCTGTCACGGTAAGAACCCATTTGCAGTGCGATATAGTGAGGGAAGAGTTCATTCCTGGTCTCTATCTTGTAGTCTTTCTCACATGATATACGCGCTTCACGCATTTGTACACGCGTTTTTCTGCAATCTTATTCTTGTTTCAACGGGGATTTTTCTCGCAACCACTCATGTTTGTTTCGCTATCGAGTAAACTGTCTGGAACTCACCGACCTAGTGATATTTCTTTCTGATTCTTTCTTTACTCGTTGGTCTGTTATACGCTCCATTAGAATTCGTAACTTTTTTGTGTAATTTTAAATTTTTTGCAATCACGGTTGAAAGCATAATTCATGTCCTTCATGTATGTGGGCACAATATCAACTGTATTTGTCCAGCTCGTGGCGACCATAACAACAATTCATTTTCTTTTCATTGCTCTATTTTAATTACGTAAATTCATACTCCAATTGATGTCCCTGCCATTCCTTTCTCGTCAGGTTTGGGGACGGGGACTTGATTTGATCTACAGTCAGATATAATTTTTTCTCACATTCAGATAAATAAATGCATGAAGGGAATACTGAATAGAGTTACTAACAAGAGTACACAACTGTTTATGAATATGTTCAAATTGTTTTTTTTTTGGGGGGGGGGGGGGCGGGAGGGGGGCATATTTTATGTTAGCTAATAGTGCACGCTTTTCATAATTGTAAATTTTTTGGTAGCAGTTTGTGGGTACTGTCTGCATCTTTTTTTTTCATACTCTTTCTGTGCTGTCAGTAATAAAGGGCGTGAGTGCTTCTGTGCAATGCACGCCATAGGAATAGGCAGGTGCATCGGACCTTTAGGCGAGTGAAGACTAGAAATCAGACGAGATAATTAGGCAATATGGAAACTGTGACAGCGTTGGTTCATACGGTAGCTGTCGATACTGTAGATATGACAGTAAATGTGGAGCAGTTCCAAGCGACGATAGTAGTAATGTGGGAGATACTGTTCCGGCGTAACCTCAAGCGCCAGCACGAAGACGAAGAACGCAAGAGCAGAGAAGGCTGTGAGACGACGTCAGCCAATACAGGGTGTATATGACCCGGGACAACAGGGAGATCCGGAAAAAACCCGGGAATTTTTTCATCGGGGAGAAAACGGGGAAAAACCCGGGAATTTTTTAGAATTCCGGGAATGTTTCAATGTTTTAGTTTTCAGTTAAATTTTTGTGATTTTGGCTCCAACAAAGGATATTACTGTATCCCGCGTCTGCAGGATAATACTGCAGCAACAAAACATTAACAGGAGGAAGAAAAAACGAAAATAAAACTTTAGTCGCAAAGGAAATCCGCCATATACAACAACAGAACATAGTGCTTATACAAGCGTCTGCCAACAGCAAAGTGTGTCAAAGGCTTTAGAAACACTATGCAATGATTCATAACGACAAATTACCTCCAATGAGCGCGGCGTGACAGCCGTTGACATTAGATTCGTTTGAGCAGTTCCGGGCGGGTCCTTGTGCATGCGCTGTTGAGTCGCGTATGGGTAGTACCTTCTCCCGCTTCTGGCTACGGATGTGTGGTTGGGCACCACTATCTAGTATGGCCCCGGTTCGGAAATATCGTAGATCCAGGGCTGATGCACAGAGCAGTCTGAGTTGTGGTGGGGAGGTGGGTAGCTTCCACGTGACCTGTGTTTACGTTTAGTGATTTTGCTGTTTCCTCTTCATTTATTCCTCTCACATCAAATGAAAACAAAACGGATTTATGTGGCCAGGAGTTATCAAATGAATTAAAATACGTTCGCATAATTACGGAAGGCTAAAATATGTTATTATTTTCAGGTTTTATTTCCACCTTTATGACAGTCAAGCATTAATCACCTTGCAGAACAATGAAGTTATTTTTGTCGCTTTGCTAAAGAGATTTGTCTTTTATTAATCTTTTGCGCGGAGGCAGACAATTTATTTGAAACGAAGTGTTTAATTTCACACTGTTGGCTAGTTTCAACTGTTCGCTGCATTTCGAGTGCACGTTTCCCATCTTCTAGCTCGCATGGCATTATGCCATGATAAAGAACCAAACATGAGATAATACAATACTGGTAACCAAGAAAATTTACATCCGAATCTGGACGTACGAATGTGCACTTTAAGCCAAATTATGCATTTTAGTATGGTTCACGAAATTCCGATGAACTTGAAGTGTCCTCTGATGTCTTGTTTCTTTTCTGACATAGTGCAAGATCTTTTAATGTTTAACACGTACGAACATACGGGCTTCCTGTGTCATCGTAGCTGCGCATGAGTAGTGGCACCTGTTATCCGGCGCTCTCTGGCAACTGCTGAAACGAATCAGTTTCTAACAGGTCACGGGAAAACATTGTGGATGGTGGTTTGAAAAGCGTTACTTTCAAAGTAAATTTCCTTTTACACAAGATGAACTATATGCGAGAATGTACGATGAATTTCTTAAATCACAGAGCGTTTGACTCTCAATTAAAAATCAACTCTTTGAGGACGACCATCTAGAAGAATTTCGAGCCATAAGATCAGACATTTACGTCGTTATAAAAATTTTTACTGGCACATTTGTGTGATATATCTTAAAGTTCGGATCTCCGGGCGGGGACTACTCAGGAGGACGTCGTTATCAGGAGAAAGAAAACTGGCGTTCTACGGATCCGAGCGTGGAATGTCAGATCCCATAATCGAGCAGGTAGGTTAGAAAATTTAAAAAGGGAAATGGATAGGTTAAAGTTAGGTATAGTGGGAATTAGTGAAGTTCGGTGTCAGGAGGAACAAGACTTTTGGTTAGGCGAATACAGGGTTATAAATACAAAATCAAATAGGGGTAATATAGGAGTTGGTTTAATAATGAATAAAAAAATAGGAGTGCGGGAATCTACCACAAACAGCCTAGTGAACGTCTTATTGTGGCAAAGAGAGACACGAAGCCCACATCTACTACAATAGTACAAGTTTGTATGCCAACTAGCTCTGCAGGTGATGAAGAAATTGATGAAATGTATGATGAGATAAAAGAAATTATTCAGGTAGTGAAAGGAGACGAAAATTTAATAGTCATGGGTGACTGGAATTCGAGTGTAGGAAAAGGGAGAGAAGGAAACATATACGAAGACAGTAACTTGTTCTCGAAAGAACAGTTACTCTTGATGACCGTGCAGCTTTTCCCTGGAATAAATGATGACTAACTGACAACCTCAGCTGCCGACAGGTGTTGTTGTTATACCTCGATGTGGACAGGTGAAAATGTGTCCCTGACCGGGACTCGAAACCGGGATCTCCTGCTTACATGGCAGACGTTCTACCCATCTGAGCCACCGACGACACAGATGAATAGCGCGACTGCAGGGACTTATCACTTGCACGCTTCCCGTGAGACTCACATTCCCAACTGTCCACAATTCTACATATGTATTGTACCTTATACATATTTGCCCACGCACTCATTACTCGCGCACGCTATGGCGATTCCCGTAAGAGTTTGGGCAACCTGTGCGCATTCGCACAGACAAAGGTCAATGGCTAGGTAGCCTTTAACTATATATACGAAGACACATCGAGGTAAAACAACAACACCTGTCGGCAGCTGAGGTTGTCATCATTTATTCCAGGGAAAAGCTGCACGGTCATCAACAGTAACTGTTCTTTCGAGAACAAGTTACTGTCTTCGTATATATAGTAAAGGCTACCCAGCCATTGACCTTTGTCTGTGCGAATGCGCACAGGTTGCCCAAACTCTTACGGGAATCGCCATAGCGTGCGCGAGTAATGAGTGGGTGGGCAAATGTCTATAAGGTACAATACGTATGTAGAATTGTGGACAGTTGCGAATGTGAGTCTCACGGGAAGCGTGCAAGGGATAAGTCCCTGCAGTCGCGCTATTCATACGAGTATGTGTTCTCGGTGGCTCAGATGGATAGAGCGTCTGCCATTTAAGCAGGAGATCCCGGGTTCGGGTCCCAGTCGGGGCACACATTTTCACCTGTCCACATCGAGGTATAACAACAACACTTGTCGGCAGCTGAGGTTGTCAGTTAGTCATTATTTATAGAAGGAAACATAGTAGGTGAATATGGATTGGGGGAAAGAAATGAAAGAGGAAGGCGTATGGTAGAATTTTGCACAGAGCATAACTTAATCATAGCTAACACTTGGTTCAAGAATCATAAAAGAAAGTTGTAAACATGGAAGGATCCTGGAAATACTAGAAGGTATCAGATAAATTATATAATGGTAAGACAGAGATTTAGGAACCAGGTATTAAATTGTAAGACATTTCCAGGGGCAGATGTGGACTCTGACCACAATCTATTGGTTATGAGCTGTAGATTAAAACCGAAGAAACTGCAAAAAGGTGGGAATTTAAGGAGATGGGATCTGGACAAACTGATTAAACCAGAGGTTGTACAGAGTTTCAGGGAGAGCATAAGGGAACAATTGACAGGAGTGGGGGAAAGAAATACAGTAGAAGAAGAATGGGTAGCTTTGAGAGATGAAATAGTGAAGGAAGCAGAGGATCAAGTAGGTAAAAAGACGAGGGCTAATAGAAATCCTTGGGTAACAGAAGAAATATTGAATTTAATTGATGAAAGGAGAAAATATAAAAATGCAGTAAATGAAGCAGGCAAAAAGGAATACAAAGGTCCCAAAAATGAGATCGACAGGAAGTGCAAAATGGCTAAGCAGGCATGGTTAGAGGACAAATGTAAGGATGTAGAGTCGTATATCACTAGGGGTAAGATAGATACTGCCTACAGGAAAATTAAAGAGTCGTTTGGAGAAAAGAGAACCACATGCATGAATATCAAGAGCTCAGATGGAAACCCAGTTCTAAGCAAAGTAGGGAAAACAGAAAGGTGGAAGGAGTATATAGAGGGTCTATGCAAGGGCGATGTACTCGAGGACAATATTATGGAAATGGAAGAGGATGTAGATAAAGATGAAACGGGAGATATGATACTGCGTGAAGAGTTTGACAGAGCACTGAAAGACCTAAGTCGAAACAAGGCCCCGGGAGTAGACAACTTTCCATTAGAACTACTGATAGCCTTGGGAGAGCCAACCCTGATAAAACTCTACCATCTGGTGAGCAAGATGTATGAGACAGGCGAAATACCCTCATACTTCAAGAAGAATATAATAATTCCAATCCCAAAGACAGTAGGTGTTGACAGATGTGAAAATTACCGAAATATCAGTTTAATAAGCCACGGCTGCAAAATACTAACACGAATTCTTTACAGACGAATGGAAAAACTGGTAGAAGCCAACCTCGGGGAAGATCAGTTTGGATTCCGTAGAAATGTTGGAACACGTGAGGCAATACCTACCCTAAGACTTACCTTACAAAATAGATTAAGGAAAGGTAAACCTACGTTTCTAGCATTTGTAGACTTAGAGAAAGCTTTTGACAATGTTGACCGGAATACTCTCCTTCAAATTCTGAAGGTGGCAGGTGTAAAATACAGGGTGCGAAAGGCTATTTACAATTTGTACAGAAACCAGATGGAAGTTATAAGAGTCGAGGGACATGAAAGGGAAGCAGTGGTTGGGAAGGGAGTGAGACAGGGTTGTAGCCTCTCCCCGATGCTATTCAATCTGTATATTGAGCAAGCAGTGAAGGAAATAAAAGAAAAATTCGGAGTAGGAATTAAAATCCATGGAGAAGAAATAAAAACTTTGAGGTTCGCCGATGACATTGTAATTCTGTTAGAGACAGCAAAGGACTTGGAAGAGCAGTTGAACGGAATGGACAGTATCTTGAAAGGAGGATATAAGATGAACATCAACAAAAGCAAAACGAGGATAATGGAATGTAGTCGAATCAATTGGGGTTATGCTGAGGGAATTAGATTAGGAAATGAGACACTTAAAGTAGTAAAGGAGTTTTGCTATTTGGGGAGCAAAATAACCGATGATGGTCGAAGTAGAGAGGATATAATATGTAGACTGGCAATGGCAAGGAAAGCATTTCTGAAGAAGAGAAATTTATTAACATCGAGTATAGATTTAAGTGTCAGGAAGTCTTTTCTGAAAGTATTTGTATGGAGTGTAGCCATGTATGGAAGTGAAACATGGACAATAACTAGTTTGGACAAGAAGAGAATAGAAGCTTTTAAAATGTGGTGCTACAGAAGAATGCTGAAGATTAGATGCGTAGATCACATAACTAATGAGGAGGTATTGAATAGAATTGGGGAGAAAAGGAGTTTGTGGCTCAACTTGACAAGAAGAAGGGATCGGTTGGTAGGACATGTTCTGAGGCATCAAGGGATCACCAGTTTAGTATTGGAGGGCAGCATGGAGGTAAAAATCGTAGAGGGGGACCAAGAGATGAATACACTAAACAGATACAGAAGGATGTATGTTGCAGTAGGTACTGGGAGATGAAGAAGCTTGCACTGGATAGAGTAGCATGGAGAGCTGCATCCAACCAGTCTCAGGACTGAAGACCACAACAACAACAACATCATCTTAAAGTGTAACACGCGCAAAAAAGGTCAACATTATATGTGGAAACTTAGTTTCTCTTGCAGCTTATTAATCTTCGAGACTACGATTATATGCGAAACCTCTGTTTTTCTTGTAGCAACACCAGGTATATTAATTTAAACCATCAACCTTTCTTATTTGTGTGTTTGCGCTACTTAAGATTGATCTTGCTAATGGCTGACTACATCACGTGTCCTAAGCTGTCATCAATTGGCGAGATCACATTACATGAGCTATGACTGGCTTACAAAAGCGCGTCGCAATCTCGATTTCAATGCCTTGAAATGTAACTTACGGTGTTTGGTGGAATTTGAGACTGATAAGTTTTACAGTGCGGAGGAAAAGTATACTCTCACATAACACGGGGAAAAATGTATTTTCACCCGGGGGAAAATGTATTATCAACCGAGAAATCCGGGAAAAAACCGGGAAATTTTTTTCCTTGTCCATGCATACACCGTGCAATAGCTCGCTGACTAGGAGCGGCCTACGCTAGAAGCGCCGCTCCTGCAAGCCTCGGCCGCATAGTACAAGACCGGCACTAGGAGGGCACTACGATAGCAATTATTAGTGATCCGTATCCATTGCTTGTATGGACATAGTATAAAAGAAAGACACTGACTCTTCACCTGTCGCCCATCGCTTGCTACACGTTCTTGTAATACAGAGTTAAGTATTGTCTATCTTATTTATTGTAATAAAAACTATTGATGTGATTTGCTTGGCCCGCATCTCGTGGTCGTGCGGTAGCGTTCTCGCTTCCCACGCCCGGGTTCCCGGGTTCGATTCCCGGCGGGGTCAGGGATTTTCTCTGCCTCGTGATGGCTGGGTGTTGTGTGCTGTCCTTAGGTTAATTAGGTTTAAGTAGTTCTAGCCCGCATCTCGTGGTCGTGCGGTAGCGTTCTCGCTTCTCACGCCCGGGTTCCCGGGTTCGATTCCCGGCGGGGTTAGGGATTTTTCTCTGCCTCGTGATGGCTGGGTGTTGTGTGATGTCCTTAGGTTAGTTAGGTTTAAGTAGTTCTAAGTTCTAGGGGACTTATGACCACAGCAGTTGAGTCCCATAGTGCTCAGAGCCATTTGAACAATTTTTTTGTGATTTGCTTGAATTGTTGTATAGCATTCAGTGAACGCACCATCATTTGGCACCCAATACGAGACGAGTGGGCAGGGCCTCACAGATACTCCCTGTAGAAAACACACGGGGCACGGAAACGGAATTGTCTCAGCCGCGGTGAATACGGAGGCGAGGACATAATGAGCATCCTGTGGAAAATCATGGGTGACGACGAGGAGAATAAGAGGTTACAGAAGGAACGAGACAGGAAGCACGAAAAGTCACAGGAGGAACTTACTGTGAGGACAGAGCCAAAACTGCAGGAACAAGTAGACCAGAATATTAAAGACGTAAAGGAACACCAGAAAACCAATGAAGCTTTCCAGACGAAACAGTCAGAAATCAATAAGGAAGTCTCATCTCCGTTAGAGACCCAGGAACAAACCATTAAGGAAATGTCGGAACAGATAAGAGAACTCCAGCGAGTAAAACAGGAAGTAAAAAACGTCAAGGAACCGGAAAATATTGCAGATTAGACACGACGTCCATTGCACCGATTTCCGACACAGCAGAAGTACGAAAGATGTTAAACTTCAAGGAAACTGCCGCGCGGTCTCAGGCGCCTTGTCACGGTTAGCCCCCCCCCCCACCCAACAACGGAGGTTCGAGTCTTCCCTCGAGCATGGATGTGTGTGTTGTCCTTGGCGTAAGTTAGTTTAAGTTAGATTAAGTAGTGTGCAAGCTTAGGGACCGATAACGTCAGCAGGTTGGTCCCATAGTATCTTACCACAAAGTAAAATTAAAATTCAAGGAGACAACTACAGGGTCTGCAAGCAGCAGGAGAAAATACACTGAATCGAAAAAGAAATTGATATAGGCATACAGAGATATGTAAACAGGCAGAATACGGCGCTGCGGTCGGCGACAACTATATAAGACAACAAGTGTCTGGCGCAGTTGCCAGATCGATTACTGCTGCTACAATGGCAGGTTATCAAGATTTAAGCGAGTTTGAACGCGGTGCTGAAGTCGGCGCACGAGCGATGGGAAACGGCATTTCCGAGGTATTGATGAACTGGGGAATATCCTGTACGACCATTTCACGAGTGTACCGTGAATATAAGGAATCCGGTAAAACATCAAATCTCCGACGTATCTGCGGCCGGAAAAAGATTCTGCAACAAGGAGACCAACGACGACTGAAGAGAATCGTTCAACGTGGCAGAAGAGCAACCCTTCCGCAAAATGCTGCAGATTTCAATGCTGGGCTATCAGCAAGTGTCAGCGTACAAGCCATTCAACGAAACGTCATCGACATGGGCTTTCGGAGCCGAAGGCCCACTCGTGACCCTTGATGACTGCACGACACAAAGCTTTACGCCTTGTCTGCGCCCGTCAACACCGATATTGGACTGTTGATGACTGAAAACATGTTGCCTGGTCGGACGAGTCTCGTTTGAAATTGTATCGAGGGGATGAACGTCCACGGGTGTGGAGATAATCTCATGAATCCCTGGACCCAGTATGTCAGCAGCGGACTATTCAAGCTGGTGGAGGCCTCTGTAAGGGTGTGGGGCGTGTGCAGTTGGAGAATACGTACGACTCTTAACAGGTGACAGGTACGTAAGCATCGATTCTAATCACCTGAATCCATTCATGCCCATTGTGCATTACGACGTACTTGGTCAGTTACGGCAAGACAATGCGACATCCCACACGTCGAGAATTGCTGCAGTGTTGCTCCAGGAACCCCCTTTTGAGTTTAATCACTTCCTCCGGCCACCAAACTCCCCTGACATGAATATTATTGAGCATATCTGGGATACAATGGAACGTGCTGTTCAGAAAAGATTGAAAGGTGGCTACACTGAGCCACAGCGCCAGAGATCGCGCTAGAGAGTATTGTTCCGCCGCCTCCACTGGCAGTGATTATTGAGAACTCGTAGTGGGCAGTGCTTTGGGAGAACTCGTGGTAGTCAGTGCTGAGATGTCGTAGTGAGGAGTGTTTGTTGAGATGAGCTAGTAGGCAGTGCTTGCTGAGATGTGATACTGAAAAGTTCTTGTTGAGATGTGATAGTAGCGAGTCGGTGTGGAGAGATTGTAATGTCTAGAGTGCTTTTCATCAATATAAATTAAGGTAACAAACTACTTTTCTTTTCTTTCTCATTATTTCAATGTCCTGAATAATGCGTCATTACAGGTTCAGTCAACAAAGCATCTGGCTTGTGTTCTTGTATTAGAGTGTAATTCTGGTTTTCTTGAGTAATTATGGTATTTCTATTTTCTTTAATTAATTCAGTATAAATGATATTTAAAATTTCTTGTGTTATTGAAGAAGAACCGTGCCAGATGCGTACGTTGAGTCATACTTCCACACACAGAACAGTTACACTTGTGCTTTGGTTTCGTAGGTTTTATAGTTGCTGGGGACTTAATTAATTAATTGTGTTAATGAAAATTTCCATTTCATTCTTTGTTATTGTTCTATGCAGTCAGATAGCGTAATAATACTAGTCAGGGCCAACCGTTACGAGACTTCGTAATCGGACAGACAGCTACGAAAAAAATAAAATTATTTGCATTCTATTTCAATTAAGCTCCCATGCAAGATCTCCGCCCCCTCGTACTCTTACGGATTTGTGGACAGCCCTGCAGGATTCATGGTGTCATTTCCCTCCAGCACTACTTCAGACATTAGTCGAGTCCATGCCACGTCGTGTTGAGGCACTTCTGCGTGGTCGCGGGGGCCGTACACGATGTTAGGTAGTTATACCAGTTTCTTTGGCTCTTCAGTCTAATTACGACCTACTCGGACGTCGGTGGCTGAAAGTGTCACAAACGTTAGGTCCGGCGCAGCTGAGTGCGGCGTCCCGTCTGTACGTGACATGAAAAAGCAATGACCAAACTGGAGCAGTCACGGATAATAGGAGCTTGCCATCACGGACACTGAGTGGCTTTTGCTATGAGCGGCGTCTGGCGTTCAACGAAGCTGCGAGGTTGACGGAAGCGAAAGCCTTCGACTCTTTCCGGAAAATTCGCAAATTTCTGGTGTTTAGTAAAAATAAACCAAAAATCCATCCCATAGCTTGGTAAGAACAGATTCGAAATGATAATTAAATGGACACCATAGCTGCAAACAGGCGTTGATGTACTTCATTGGGGACATGTTGAAAATGTGTGCCCCGACCGGGACTCGAACCCGGGATCTCCTGCTTACATGGCAGACGTTCTATCCATCTGAGCCACCGCGGGCACAGAGGATAGTGCGTCTGCAGGTACTTATCCCTTGCACGCTCCCCGTGAGATCCAGATTCCCAATATGTCCACACCACTACATTCGTGCCGGCCGCTGGTGGCCGAGCGGTTCTGGCGCTACAGTCTGGAACCGCGCGACCGCTACGGTCGCAGGTTCGAATCCTCCCTCGGGCATGGCTGTGTGTGTTGTCCTTAGGTTAGTTAGGTTTAAGTAGTTCTAAGTTCTAGGGGACTTATGACCTCAGCAGTTGAGTCCCATAGTGCTCAGAGCCATTTGAACCATTTGAACTACATTCGTAGTGCGCCTAATAGATGTTTGCCCATCATACTCATTACTCGTGGCAGATTAATCTACCAAGTCCCGTACGAGTTCGGGCATAGCGTGTGCGTTCGCACAAGAAGGTCAATGGCCGGGAAGCCATATTTTAACTATATATGACGGTAGTATCTGTTCCCGAAAGAACAGTTACCGTGGACGACCATGCAGCTTTGCTAGAAATGAAATGATAATTAAATGGACACCCTAGCTGCAAACAGGCGTTGATGTACTTCATTGGGGACACTTTGAAAATGTGTGCCCCGACCGGGACTCGAACCCGGGATCTCCTGCTTACATAGCAGACGCTCTATCCATCTGAGCCACCGCGGGCACAGAGGACAGTGCATCTGCAGGGACTTATCCCTTGCACGCTCCCCGTGAGCAGGAGATCCCGGGTTCGAGTCCCGGTCGGGGCACACATTTTCATCATGTCCCCCATGAAGTACATCAACTCCTGTTTGCGGCTAGGGTGTCCATTTAATTATCATTTCATTTCTAGCAAAGCTGCATGGTCGTCCACGGTAACGGTTCTTTCGGGAACAGATACTACCGTCATATATAAGAACAGATTCATTATTGTGACCCACCGTCATGGCCTGTTCGCTTTCAAGTAGACTTTGCGTGCAGCTTTCTCGAAGGCGAAGCTGCGACAAAGATGCGAAGAGCAGCACACAACTGTCACTCTTACCGAGAGTTTCGATAGAAGTTTCTCGCGACGTATTGGTCACAAGAGACTCAGGCAGGTGTTAAAGACGAAATCATGTTGGAAAAAAAAATTTGCGTACTCGCGTGTCTGCAGCCCAGACAAATTTTTCGAGATAATGTCTCAAAAGTGCTAGTTTCTTGACACGCCTTTTGCGCCAACTGATTTGATACGGTTCTGCTACGGCAAGCTGCCGCACTCTTATCAGAAGGCACGAGTAGGACGTTGTGGAGGCAAAGAAGAAACAATCAAGACGCTGTTACAAGGGCTTGACCACATAAATAGTGAGAGCAGGAATGAGAGCCAACTCGCAGCAACGAACAACATGTTGCAAGACCACACAATGAGTTTAGGGACGATAGGATCCGATAATGGGCGAGACAGCCGTACCACGGTAATCACTGCAGTAGGGGAAACCGGTGAAATGGTCTTGGTAACGATAATAATTACAGCTGAGGTAATGAAAGAGTACAATTATACAATCGTGAAAGGCAAAGTGAAGAGCACCCGACCCACGACGCGATCAGCCGCAAAACAGTACAAAAAAATGGCTCTGAGCACTATGGGACTTAACATCTGTGGTCATCAGTCCCCTAGAACTTAGAACTACTTAAACCTAACTAACCTAAGGACATCACACACATCCATGCCCGAGGCAGGATTCGAACCTGCGACCGTAGCGGTCACGCAGTTCCAGGCTGAAGCGCCTAGAACCGCACGGCCACAACGGCCGGCCGCAAAACAGTACAAACCAACAATGACATGACTGCACCGTTGCTAAGGAGCCCACAGACGCACCCATGGATAACGTTCATGAAATTGCCGCGATAGTGAGGAAGCGATAGACAGGCTCAAATCTCTTTGGGTTGGGTTACCATGATATTCAGGAAGAGCTCCTGGATGAAAAACAAACATCATAGACTGTTGTTGTTGTTGTGGTCTTCAGTCCTGAGACTGGTTTCATGCAGATCTCCATGCTACTCTATCCTGTGCAAGCTTCTTCATCTCCCAGTACCTACTGCAACCTACATCCTTCTGAATCTGCTTAGTGTATTGATCTCTTGGTCTCCCTCTACGATTTTTACCGTCCACGCTGCCCTCCAATGCTAAATTTGTGATCCCTTGATGCCTCAAAACATGTCCTACCAACCGATCCCTTCTTCTAGTCAAGTTGTGCCACAAACTTCTCTTCTCCCCAATCCTATTCAATACCTCCTCATTAGTTACGTGATCTACCCACCTTATCTTCAGCATTCGTCTGTAGCACCACATTTCGAAAGCTTCTATTCTCTTCTTGTCCAAACTGGTTATCGTCCATGTTTCACTTCCATACATGGCTACACTCCATACAAATACTTTCAGAAACGACTTCCTGACACTTAAATCCATACTAGATGTTAACAAATTTCTCTTCTTCAGAAACGATTTCCTTGCCATTGCCAGTCTACATTTTATATCCTCTCTACTTCGACCGTCATCAGTTATTTTACTCCCTAAATAGCAAAACTCCTTTACTACTTTAAGTGCCTCATTTCCTAATCTAATCCCCTCAGCATCACCCGATTTAATTTGACTACATTCCATTATCCTCGTTTTGCTTTTGTTGATGTTCATCTTATATCCTCCTTTAAAGACACTGTCCATTCCGTTCAACTGCTCTTCCAAGTCCTTTGCTGTCTCTGACAGAATTACAATGTCATCGGCGAACCTCAAAGGTTTTACTTCTTCTCCATGAATTTTAATACCTACTCCGAATTTTTCTTCATAGACTGTAAGTGGGGTTAATTTAAATGTGATCTGAAATAGCAGGAGCCAGATCTCCGCATCTACGGAAATGGTGCTAGAAGAATAACTGGAGAAGGTCACTTAGTCAGAAGACAAAAACAAGAGGAGTAATTCTGGGAAAGAGCACAGAAATTATGCGGCATTTCAACCTCGAACTTGAGTGCCAAGGTCACATACGCTAATGGAACTTCCTAGTCATTAATAATCTCTCTCCATCAATATAATACTGGACGTGGATTTTACGGGGGTAATCCCCAAAGTAAGGTACCCTATTTTTTTATAAGTACATAGACCTGTTTTCGTCTACAATGGCTTACATCAGTTTACAGCTTGAACATTTAGCTATTTTTCGACATAATCACCATTTCTGTCGATGCATTTTTGTAGACGTTGTGGTAGTTTTTGTATGCCCATGTCATACCAGCTGGCCGCCATGCTGTTCAGAAAGTTATGAGCCTCTTCTTTCACCTCGTCGACAGAGCTGAATCGCTTTGTTCTTTTAACCTAGGGAACAGGTGTTAATCACTGGGCGCCAAGTCAGGACTATAGGGTGGGTGGGTGATTATGTTCCACAGAAACTGTTGTAGGAGAGCAAAAGTTTGGCAAGCGATGTGTGGGCGAGCGTTGTCATGGAGAATGTGTACGCCTTTGCTCAACATTCCTCTTCTCCAGTTCTGAATTGCCCGCGTTAATTGTGGTCCCAGCGATTCAGCTCCGACGACGAGGTGAAAGAAGAGGTTCATAACTTTCTGAACAGCATGGCGGCCAGCTGGTATGACATAGGCATACAAAAACTGCTACAGCGTCTACAAAAATGCATTCAGAAATGGTGATTATGTCGAGAAACAGATTAATTTTCAAGCTGTAAACTGATGTAAGCCATTGTAGAAATAAACAGGTCTATGTACTTATAAAAAAGTAGGAGACCTTACTTTTGGGATTAACCTCGTATGTGGGAGTTGCAGGCTGTCTTGGACCTAAGTCGTTAATGGCATTGAAGCTGTCAACGATAAAGAGAAGGCCGAACTGATGACTGCGTTGAGAGACAATACCAAGGTGTCAAGGTGTTGTTGTCCTTACTCAGTGCAATGAAGGGCTTTCAATATAACTTCAGGGTGAAAGATTACAAGATGTTCTTCACTCGACCGAACTTCATATTGATGGCGTACAAATGTAAGGTGTTTGAAGAAACACAGTCAATTCGCAATCAGGGTGTAACTAAGCCAGCTGTAACATCCTACAACAATCCCCTCCTCGTTGTCCTGAAACAAGATGGTACACTTTCGCTGGTATTTTGATTCCAGACAAATAAATACTTTAATTGAACTGGAAAAAGATAAACTAGAAAGTCTGGAGGAACTCCTGCAAAAGTTCTACGGAGAACAAGTGTTCTCCTCAGTCGACTGGTGATTAGTTTATTGGGAAATTGAACTTGATTGGTCCTGTCGGAATTACATAGTCTTTCTTGTTTTCGGTCACTGTTAACATTTTAGGGACCCTTCATCAGAGGCCTAGACCGTGTACTAGATGAGTAACTATGCGAGCGAATTACCCAATATGTAGAAGCCGTCTTGATAGTGGAAAACGCAGGGGAGAGACAACTGAGAGGGTGTCTGGGTCTTGAAAAGTATTACAAGCGTTTTGTTTTGGTGGAAAGCGTAGTTACAACACACCTGTGTGAACTGATGAGAAAAGCAGCAGCCTGGATCTGAGATGATCAAGCGGAAACAGAGTTTCACACATAAGGATCAGCTCTAGTTTCGGCGCTAATACTTGCATCTAGACTCGACTGCTGATTTCTGCATGGTAACGGACAGTCCATGAATGCGGCTTGGGGTGGTTCTGTTTCACGAAGAGGTGCGAGATAAACAACTTGTGTGCAATATCATTACATTTGGTAACTTCGTATCAAATAAATCTGAACAAAACTACTCCACCACAGAGCTGGAGGCAATGGCCATTGTCTGGAGTTTCCAGAAGTTCAGGCTCTTTTTATTCAGTAGGTAAACCACCATTCTAATGGATCACAAGGTTCTCCAGTTTTTACTTACGGCGGAACTTATGCATCGCAGACTGGCACGCTGGGTGCTTTTGCTCCAGGAATATGATTTCTGGATACATATATCCCTGGCAGTTCCAGCATCACCACAGATGCCTTGTCACGTTCCCCCATGATCCACTTTAAACTGTATTACCTCAAAAACATTGTTTTTGGGAAACATGTAGCAGCGTCACTAATGGACATCATTGCCGAACAAGACAAGGATCCTGTATTGTGGGAAATCAATTACGTGATCGAGACAACACAGTGCTGAGACATATCTCGTCAGAAAATGGGAGCTATTTAGGCGTAGGACAATAGAGGACACGCAATGGTCGGTGTGTATCCCAGAAGCACTTGCTGAGTAACTAGTCTGGTACAGGCAACAGAGCTAAGTGTATTTCGATGCAAAGAAAATTTCCTCAAACTGATAACATTTTAAGAATAGGGAGCGGCTGATTCGCATGATACTTGAGATATACAAGGACTGCCAGAAGGCAAAACCGACATTAAAGTCGAATCAACCACTTATCCCGTGGAAACTGCAGGATCCGGCGCAACTAACCTCTTCGGCCCGCTTCTAAGGACGAATAGGGGCTACTGCTACTGTTCCTGACGGTTCAACTGGCCTACGAGCATACTACAGTGCTCACGCCGAGAAGAGCGACGGTGAAGACCGTCGCAGACGCATTTCAAAATCGTTTCCTCAAAGAGATAAGACTGGTTCGCAGAATCATTTCGGATAAGGACGGAAATTTTGTCCTCTTCCAATACCGCTTGACGTGTGTTGCTGATTTTCGGCAGCTTATGTACACTCATGGCCAACGGCCTTGCCGCAGTGGTAACACCGGTTCCCGTCGGATCACCGAAGTTAAGCGCTATCGGGCTGGGCTATAACTTGGATGGGTGACCATCCGGACAGCCGAGCGCTGTTGGCAAGCGGGGTGCACTCAGCCCTTGTGAGGCAAACTGAGGAACTACTTGATTGAGAAGTAGCGGCTCCGGTCTCGGACACTGACATACGGCCGGGAGAGCGGTGTGCTGACCACATGCCCCTCCATATCCGCATCCAGTGACGCCTGTGGGCTGGGTATGAAACGGCGGCCGGTCTGTACCGTTAGGCCTTCATGGCGTGTTCATTTAGTTTTTTAGTTTAGTTTTATGCACACTCATACTTATAAATTAAGGATAATGCTGATATATGGTGAAACAACGCTCTGGTGGGCGGTTTGCGGGTTTAAATCACTTCGGGGTATGACCACGCGGTGCATTTGACCTGCGGTCGTCGCACGGTGGCGCTGACAGCAGTCCACAGAAGCAGAGGTGTGTTGGTGCATGTCAGTGTACGGTGCAGCGAGTAAGTGTGTAGATGTTTTCAGACGTGCTAATGGTGACTGTGTGTTGAAAATGGCTCAAAGAACACATATTGATGACGCTATGAGGGGTAGAATACTACGGCGACTCGAGGCTGCTCAAACACTGCAGGTCGTAGCACGAGCCCTCCATGTGTCACAAAGTGTGATCTCAGGATTATGGCAACGATTTCAGCAGACAGGAAATGTGTCCAGGCGCTACAGTACAGGACGTCCACAACACCACAAGAAGACCGATATCTCATCATTAGTGCCCGCCGAAGGCCACGGAGTTCTGCAGGTAGCCTTGCTCGGGACCTTACCGCAGCCACTGGAACACTTGTCTCCAGACACACCGTCTATATACTGAACAGACATAGTTTATTCGCCTGGAGATCTGCAAGGTGCATTCCACTGATCCCTGGTCACAGGGGAGCCCGTAAAGCCTGGTGTTAAGAACACAGTACATGGTCATTGGAAGAGTGGTCCCAGGTTATGTTCACGAACGAGTCCAGGTATAGTCTGAACAGTGATTCTCGCCGGGTTTTCAAATGGCGTGAACCAGGAACCAGATACCAACCCCTTAATGTGCTTGAAAGGGACCTGTATGGAGGTCGTGGTTTGATGGTGTGGGGTGAGATTATGATTGGTGCACGTACACCCCTGCATGTCTTTGACAGAGGAAGTGTCACAGGTCAGGTGTATCGGGACGTCATTTTGCACCAGTATGTCCGCCTTTTCAGGGGTACAGTGAATCCGACCTCCCTCCTGATGGATGATAACGGAAGGCCCCACCGAGATGCCATCGTGGAAAAGTAGCTTGAAACAGAAGATATCAGGCGAATGGAGTGGCCTGCCTGTTCTCCAGACCTAAACCCTATCGAGCACGTCTGGGATGCTCTCGGTTGACGTATCGCTGCACGTCTTCAAATCCCTACGACACTTCAGGAGCTCCGACAGGCACTGGTGCAAGAATGGGAGGCTATACCTTAGTAGCTGGTCGACCACCTGATCCACAGTATGCCAACCCATTGTGCGGCATGTGTACTTGTGCACGGTGATCACATCCCATATTGATGTCGGGGTACGTGCGCAGGAAACAGTGGCGTTTTGTAGCACATGTGTTCCGGGACGGTTTCCTCAACTTATCACCAATACCGTGGAGTTACATATGTGTGTCATGTGTGTTCCCTATGTGCCTATGCTATTAGCGCCAGTTTCGTGTAGTGCCACGTTGTGTGACACCACATTCTGCAATTTTCCTTAATTTATGAGCATGAGTGTAGTTTATACTGCTGCAAGCATCACCCTTCCTGAGATGTGTTTTTACACGATTCCGCGATTCTGCGAAACCAAGCGCCTCCTGATAAAATCAGAGCAGTGATTGATTCCCCACCAAAACTGCAGTTACGGCATCAGGAAATCGCGCAGTAGACCACATTAAGCTGCCTGCGTAAATAGAAGGCCGATACTAGAGCACCTCCCAAGGTCTGCCATGTGGTGGATAAAATTCTTGTCCTTGCATACAGTCTATACAGCAAACAGCGGAAACAATGACAAACGTTTTTCTCCCTGTATGTCAGTCGGTTACGCTGGAGAAGAACTTGGTATCAAAATGTCTTACAAGGGAAGGCCATGGCGTTGGGATCACGGATTTACTTCGAACTTTGTACACGTTTAGTGCTCCCCTAAAACAACGTAATGTGCAAGTAGTAAGGTGCACTGTTCTGGAAATTCCGAGAAAATCGAAAGAGAAGTGTTACGCGTTATTATGTCTCTGACGTGTCTGTGGAAAGGTGTTTATCGTCAGTAGTCAATGTGGTCAAGCGGTTAGCTTTCGCTCGTCGCAAAAGCGTCGTGGACAAGAAGGCGGATCGAGTCCTGCCAAGTCTTATCTTTCAAACTACATTTTTGTAAGTTATATGACATTTGAGAGGTAATATAATGAAAACAAGCCATGTGCATTTTCTACTGTTAATAAAAGAAGATTATCATCTTGGCGCGCAACTTCCGAATATAGCAGCCAATAGCGGAGAAGGACCACAATTTAGGCTGTCTTTCTCACGATACCCACACCGAACAAACCATCTGTCATCGGCACTTCACACCACATTACATCATCTTGCCACTGCCGCCTTCTCAACTGCTCTAAAAAGAGCTTCTTGTAACCTAGCATGATGCCTGTAGAGCCAGAATTATTACAACGGGATGCACAAATTCAGTCCCAGGAAAGGAGTGGTGGCGAGAAGAATGGCATCCAGCCATCCTCTATCACTACATTGGAAAAATTCAGATTAACATGCCCGCACCATAAATCTGCGTGAATGAATATTTGAAGTTTTTTTAAACCCTCGTCGCCAATTTTGTGAAGGGTTGGTCGCTACTGCTGTGGAGGCCGAGTTGGTACATATACGGTAGACCAAGTTACTGATTTCGTGAAACGGCGGCTGGTGGGCAGTACATCGCTAAAACAATTTCTCCCTGACACGATTACACATCTATTCCCCAGGGTCAGGTAACAGGATAGGAGAACGGAGCTTCTACAACACTCCAAACAGCTAGTAAAAAAGTCATACAAATGAGTTAAAAAGGTTTAGTTATGAAACTTCCTGGCAGATTAAAACTGTGTGCCGGACCGAGACTCGAACTCGGGACCTTTGCCTTTCGCAGCCAAGTGCCCTACCATCTGAGCTACCCAAGCACGACTCACGCCCCGCTCTCACAGCTTTGCTTCCGCCAGTACCTCGTCTCCTACTTTCCACACTTCACAGAAGCTCTCCTGCGAACCTTGCAGAAGTAGCACTCCTGAAAGAAAGGATATTGCGGAGACATGGCTTAGCCCCAGCCTGGGGGATGTTTCCAGAATGAGATTTTCACTCTACAGTGGAGTGTGCGCTGATACGAAACTTCCTGGAAGATTAAAACTGTGTGCCGGACCGAGACTCGAACTCGGGACCTTTTCCTTTCGCGGGCAAGTGCTCTACCACCTGAGCTACCCAAGCACGACTCACGCCGGCTAAGCCATGTCTCCTCATTAGCCTTTCTTCCAGGAGTGCTAGTTCTGCAAGGTTCGCAGCAGAGCTTCTGTGAAGTTCGGAAAGTAGGAGACGAGGTACTGGAGCAAGTAAAGCAGTGAGGACGGGGCGTGAGTTCTTGGGTAGCTCAGATGGTAGAGCACTTGCCCGCGAAAGGCAAAGGTCCCGACTTCGAGTCTCGGTCCGGCACACAGTTTTAATCTGCCAGGAAGTTTCATATCAGCGCACACTCCGCTGCAGAGTGAAAATCTCATTCCAGGTTTACTTATCTTTGTGACTTGTTGAATAAGGAACTCTGCAACACTGCATGTAGTATAACACAAAAAAAGGCCCTCAATAGCTAAGTGCAAATAATCGTAGGTGAACTTCACAGTACATAGCAAATGCAATTTACAACAACTGTCTGGTCACTACTAGGAGTACATTAAACGTCGTTCCCTGTCTAAGTCAGCCCGGGACGACTGTCTGTAACCAAGTGGGCGAGAGCTGCTCTTCTCTGTTACGAATAGGATTCCGTACGTTGTCGTCCGGTCATTGGCGCATAGGCGGACTGTACTCGGCCGGCAATTGGCCGAGGAGAAGTCGATATCTTCATCATCAGCGCTGTCCGTGGCGCTGGTGGAACTCGCCCAAGTGACGAGTCTCTTTGGCACTGGCACCACCTCGCATCTTTGCCCCTGTGATGCTTTTGCCCTGGCCGTGTCTTGTTCGGACGACACAGCGGAAGTAATGCTCGCATTTAGTCTGTAGCTAAAATTGTACTGACAGTGACACAGATTTTGATCAGAACAAATGAAAAAGGCTCAAGCTGAGGAATATACCATGGGATTATAATTGTCAGCTTTATTGATCACTAACAAGAAAATATCGGTCCAGCTGCACAATAAGCTCTCACGAGTAAACTGAGCAAAAGAATTAAAAGGGATCGTTACAGTTGATTATGTTAATTGCACTGAGCGGGAAGAGAAATTGTGCGCAGTGTGTTATGGGAAAGGAAGAGCATCGCGCATGCGTATACTGCGAATTTGCAGCTTCTGCGAAAGTGAGCATGAGTCGTATCTGCTTGACCGTGGCTCAGTCGGCTATGTCATTAGGCGAGGCAGTATCAGCCGCCTTTCACAATTTCCACCAAGCTAAGTAAAGTTGATTCAAGCTCTCTCTTTCATTCCTCAGCTGCGTGCAGATCACTCAGATAGGGCTCAGCATGCAAGGTTGTAGCAGACGCAGTGCAGGAAATGAAAAAGGGAAAAAAATAAATTAAAAATCTGTGTTAACAGTGGTTCTGACAAGGGAACAGTCCAATTCGACATGTGTAAATCTACTCTGCATTTTTTATACAGTAAGAATTCACCGAAAGAAACAAAAAGTCACAGTTTTAGCTGCTAAGGCGTACTGCAAGTATACTGATTCTCAAATTCGTAGTTCGCCAGGCGCCTGGAGAAATGTACACATGCTGCATCTGTAGCGGACAGCACTTGCAAAACACATATCCTTGGTTGATGGCATATCGGTAAACCACATAACACGGCAACGCAATTGTAATTTGTAAAGCGAATTTCACTTTTTGATGTTTTACCTGAAACAGCTGTTCGCAGTTACTATTCGCTTGAATTTATAACCTCTTTAATATCCATGATAAATAGCAATTTCCTTTTTTGCATCGCTAAGTGTTAACAATGAAGATAAAACTTAATTTTCTTCGTGATTTATTTGTATATACGCTGGTAACAGCATACGTCTTTGTGCAGGTACCAGAGTTTCACAATAACGTGGAATCCATTTCATATTTTCTGTCTCACAAAGACGAAATATGAAGAAAGTGGCATGCAGTCGAAATCAGTTCGCCTCAAGGCCTACAAGTGTATTACTTATCAGCTAATTTCTAGGACATCTATTCCAGTGATGTTGACATTTCATTAGAAATTGTGGAAAAATTACAAGAAATAGGAAATTACCCAGACAATTCCATGAAATGTGGTTTCAATGGTGAGTGTTGTGCTAATTAAAGTCCAGAACGTCGGCCGGTGTGGCCGAGCGGTTCTAGGCGCCGCGCGACCGCTACGGTGGCAGGTTCGAATCCTGCCTCGGGCATGGATGTGTGTGATGTCCTTAGGTTAGTTAGGTTTAAGTAGTTCTAAGTTCTAGGGGACTAATGACCTCAGATGTTAAGTCCCATAGCGCTCAGAACCATTTGAACCATTTGAACCAAAGTCCAGAACAAAAATAGGGTACCTCCCAACCCCAATGAAAACAGATACACTAATAGTTTTCAGTGACAAAGAAAAGACTGTTAAATCTTTAATGAAAAGAAGGAAGGGGAAAACTTGTGGCCACATAACCCTTTCTGTTTTGAGGCTTCCTTTCTCCTATTTGTACAGTTATTTCTCACGTTATTTCACTTTATATTGAACCCATCCCATGGTTTTTAATGTATTATATATTATGATACTACAGTGTCATACACTGTAAGTCACGAAGTACTTGAAATTTCGAATACTGGTTAATACATTTCATAATGCAGGTGATATTTGGCTACCACCCTTTCACGCATTGTGTATTGGTTACTAATTAAAATAACAAAATTCTCTCGGTTATCTTTTTCTACAAATAGTCAGGTCTGGCTTCTGTCTGTCTAGAAATAGCATTCAGAATTACGATACAAGGAAGTCGTTATGCTTGGCGCGCCAGCAATTGAAGGAGTATTCTATTACAATTATTTGCGGAATTTTGTACGTGCCTCACATATATTTTTGTTTACAGAATGTTTAAGACAATGTAACTAGTCCGGTGATACGCCGCGTATTGTATACAATATTTTATGTCCATTTGTATGCCCGTAATGCATTCTTTGGTCGCTGACTGTTTTTACGCCTGACATCAACTAAGTCTGGCATGCCTACAATATAGTATCATGCCTATGATGTGTACTATGGAGAGTCTTAAAGGTATCTGGATGAATAAGTGTCTGTAACAACAAATTAACAGCTGCTGTCAGTTACCATGCTGTTGTACAAAGAGCAAAGTTCAGAATACAATCTTAAAAGGTGTCATTCTAGTGTGGATTCTTTCTTAAATGACGGAATATGGCTACTTTTTACTTGTAATTAAGAGTGATTTGAGAATGACATAAAGTACAGAATGTTACAAATGTAATTTGTACAGTAATGTTTCATCTTAATGGAGGTGTGTAAAATGTTATTCATGCATGGCGATGTATGCAGAATATGTAGTGCTTTGAGTAAAAATCTCTCGGTGTACATGCCGCGTCAATTCAGGATAAAACTCCAAGCTTTCGACCACTACCTCCATGGTCGTCGTCAGGGCTAAAACTGACTGTCGTGAACTAGCGAGTTCACGCTGCAGCAGTTCGTCGAACATCTGAATGGTGTACATCCAAACATAAAATTTACATTGGAGGTAGAGAAGGAAGGGAAGTTACCTTTTTTAGATGTGTTGGTAGAGCGAAAGCCGGATGGACGACTGGGCCATTCTGTGTACAGGAAGCCAACCCATACAGACTTATATCTGCATAGCCATAGCTTCCATCATCCGTCTCAGAAGAGAGCTATGCTGAATACTTTAGTACACAGAGCCAGGACTATTTCCGACAAGGACCACCTCAGTCCCGAGATTAACCATTTGACGACTGTTTTCAAGAGGAATGGTTATTCTGCCGGTGAAATTAAATCAGTATTGTCCAAGAAAGTAAGACACGATGCCGGCCACATACAAGAAGAGGACCAACACATAGTGCGGCTTCCTTTTTGCGGTGCTACAACGAGCAAGATAGCCAGAGTCCTGAAGAGGCAAGGAATAAAACCAGTTTTCCGACCACCTAGGAAAATTAAGGAAATGTTGAGACCAGTCAAAGATAGTCTCGGCTTAAGAGTGCCGGGAATTTATACTATTCCTTGCGAATGCGGCAGAATTACGTGGGCCAGTCTGTAAGGACCGTTGCCGACCGCTGCATCGAGCACCAACGCCACCTGAAATACAGGTATTTGGAAAAATCAGCGGTGGCTGAACATAGCCTGCTTAACAAGCATAAGATTTTATTTGAAGAAACCAGAGTAATAGCCCACGCATCGAATTACTGGGACTCTGTAATCCGGGAAGCAGTCGAAATTAGACTTAGCGATAATAACTTTAATAGAGACAACGGCTATGCACTTAGCAATATTTGGAAGAGTGCACTGGATAAAGAAAAATCGCAGAGAAAAACTTCTCGCACTTTACCTCCTGATTCAAGGGATGGCGCTGCAAAAAAATGGTTCAAATGGCTCTGAGCACTATGGGACTCAACTGCTGAGGTCATTAGTCCCCTAGAACTTAGAACTAGTTAAACCTAACTAACCTAAGGACATCACAAACATCCATGCCCGAGGCAGGATTCGAACCTGCGACCGTAGCGGTCTTGCGGTTCCAGACTGCAGCGCCTTTAACCGCACGGCCACTTCGGCCGGCGATGGCGCTGCAAGCAACGCGGGATAGCAACTACATCTATGGAAGTAGAGGGCACCACTTCACTACGCGCCATATCGCTGAAGTATTCCAGCCAATCAGAAGCCGTCCTTTGCATATAAAAGTGGGAACCTCGCTAGTTCACGACCCCCCCCCCCCTCCCAGGGGCCCCCTTTTCCTCTTTCCTCCTTCTCCCAGAGCGGATTTTCCTCCGTCCCCCCTCCCCTGAGACCCTGCACCCCATACTTGCCTCTCTCCTTCCCACATCCCTCCCTACCTGGCCCTCTTCCGCGCGGCCCCCGCTCACCTCCCCCATCTCTTCCCCTCCCTCCCTTCTTCAGGTCTCCCTTATCTCCTAGCGCCTCTGTATTGCTCTTCATCAGTGTGCCACATCAGTGTTGTTTAGTGCTGTTTCTCGTGTGCGTCAAGGGATGTGATTTTAATTGTGTCCTGCCTTGAGGTTCGCCGTCAGTGTTACGTTATGTGCTATGCCATCCGTCGCTACCTTTATGCTCCAGTCATACTGTGCCTTGTGTTCTTTTAACCGTCGCAGTGTGTGGCTTTTTGTGTGTGCTACTTTTAAACAGTTTTTTATCTCCATTTTACAGTCACCCCGTTTTTTGTCTATTGCCTTCCATGATGTTCCCCTTTTTTATATCTATGTTCACCTTATTCTCTCATTTGCTGTTTTCAAATGTCTTCTATTGTTTTGTTCTATGTCTTTCGGCTGAAGAGCAGCGCCTATGCTGCTGCCAGCCCGCCCCGATGGGGAACTGAAATACAATAAAGGAAAAAAAAAATAGTTCACGACAGTCAGTTTTAGCCCTGACGACGACCATGGAGGTAGTGGTAGAAAGCTTGGAGTTTTATCGTGAATTGACGCGGCATGTACACCGAGAGATTTTTACTCAAGAAATACGTCGCGAAAGACTTCGTAGCCATATGTAGTGCTTTGCCTGTTGGTTTTACAGGTTCTTGACAGTGACGCTTAGTCGAAGTTAGCTAATCGAACGATTAATTAAGCATCGCTTTCCAGGCCACTACGGACCACGTTTACATTTATTAAGCATCTGGAGGCTGTGGATACCAACAAATACTTTTTAAATGTGTGCAGCTACTGAAGTCTCACCGCCGTTAGCGGTCTCTCCTTCTGGGGTAGGTGGTAGAAGGAAATTTTGTCTTTATTTGACATTTTCAGAGGGCTGTGGCCACTCAAGTGACTCCTTTCCACTTCTGTACTCGTAAATGTAATAGGGCTGAACGTTAAACTGTACTAGGTTGAATGTGAGCCCGACCAGCTAGCAGCGCGGTCTAACCCGCTGGTTCCCGAGCGGGAAGGCGTCCCCAGCACGAATCCGCCTGGTGGATTAGTGTCGAGGTCCAGTGTGCCAGCTAGCCTGTGGATGGTTTTTAAGGCGGTTTTTCATCTGCCTCGGCGAATGCGGGTTGGTTCCACTTATTCCGCCTCAGTTACACTATGTCAGCAACTGCTGCGCAAACACTGTCTCCACGTACGCGTACTTACTCTACCATGCAAACATTTGGGGTTGCAGCTCGCCCTATTTGTCCAAGAAATTCACAGTGCCGTAGACACTGGCGAGCAGATTGATGCCGTATTTCTGGACTTCAGGAAGGCATTTGATACGGTTCCGCACTTACGTTTAGTGAAAAAAATACGAGCTTACGGAATATCGGACCAGGTTTGTGATTGGATTCAGGATTTCCTAGAAGAAAGAACACAACATGTCATTCTTAACGGTTCAAAATCTGCAGATGTAGAGGTAATTTCGGGAGTACCGCAAGGAAGCGTGATAGGACCTTTATTGTTTACAATATACATAAATGACTTAGTTGACAACATCGGTAGCTCCGTGAGGCTATTTGCAGATGACACGGTTGTCTACAAGAAAGTAGCAACATCAGAAGACTCGTACGTACTCCAGGAAGACCTGCAGAGGATTAATGAATGGTGCGACAGCTGGCAGCTTTCCCTAAACGTAGATAAATGTAATATAATGCGCATACATAGGGGCAGAAATCCATTCCAGTACGATTATGCCATAGGTGGTAAATCATTGGAAGCGGTAACGACCGTAAAATACTTAGGAGTTACTATCCGGAGCGATCTGAAGTGGAATGATCACATAAAACAAATAGTGGGAAAAGCAGGCGCCAGGTTGAGATTCATAGGAAGAATTCTAAGAAAATGTGACTCATCGACGAAAGAAGTAGCTTACAAAACGCTTGTTCGTCCGATTCTTGAGTATTGCTCATCAGTATGGGACCCTTACCAGGTTGGATTAATAGAAGAGATA
The DNA here is from genome assembly GCF_023898315.1 of Schistocerca nitens. Lineage (NCBI taxonomy): Eukaryota > Metazoa > Arthropoda > Insecta > Orthoptera > Acrididae > Schistocerca > Schistocerca nitens. Next base: position 529,549,375 of record NC_064620.1, read on the forward strand.
GACATGATCCAGCGAAAAGCAGCGCGATTCGTCATGGGGACATTTAGTCAGCGCGAGAGCGTTACGGAGATGCTGAACAAGCTCCAGTGGCGGACACTTCAAGAAAGGCGTTACGCAATACGGAGAGGTTTATTATCGAAATTACGAGAGAGCACATTCCGGGAAGAGATGGGCAACATATTACTACCGCCCACATATATCTCGCGTAATGATCACAACGAAAAGATCCGAGAAATTAGAGCAAATACGGAGACTTACAAGCAGTCGTTCTTCCCACGCACAATTCGTGAATGGAACAGGGAAGGGGGGATCAGATAGTGGTACAATAAGTACCCTCCGCCACACACCGTAAGGTGGCTCGCGGAGTATAGATGTAGATGTAGATGTAGATGCACTCCCGTGGTATGAGCTGGCTGGGAGCTGAGCCGCACAGTAACCCTGTGTTCGGTGTGGGGAGGCGGTTGGGTGGGTGGACTGCTGTGGCCGGTTGTGGGGTTGTGAACCACTCAGTGCTATGGCGGGACGAAGCATCTCCATCGTTTCTAGGTGCCTGGTCCAATGCACACAATACACAGGTTGAACGTAGCTGAACATCTGGGAGACCGTAGGGCAGAGCAGATTCTTGCGTTAGCGATCCTCAGTTTTCCGGAGACGTCGTTTCTATGTCACGGACGTGGTTCGGTGGTGCCTACGTGTTCATGTTGCAGGACAACATGTAAGTCGTATATATGGTTCTCGGGCGAGACGTCGGATGTCATAGTGAAAACTCCACAATATTTCGTCAGCGCAACTGGCCGACATCTTCAGGTGCGACGAACACACTGCTAAGGCAGGACCAGGGCTCCCCATTTATGCCAGTTTTAGGCAGGAAGTGCGCATGCGTGGAGGCGCCAAATTCGATGGCCAATAGCGACGATATCAACTGATAGCTGGAAGGACAGTAACGCCACCTACAGGATGAAGAACCAAATACTTCGGCGCACGCGCGGAGGCTGCGCCGCTGCTCTGCGCTGCCATCGGCAGCCCCAGCGCAGAGCAGCGGCGGCAGCCTCCGCGCGTGCGCCGAAGTATTTGGTTCTTCCAGCTATCAGTTGATATCGTCGCTATTGGCCATCGAATTTGGCGCCTCCACGCATGCGCACTTCCTGCCTAAATCTGGCATAAATGGGGAGCCCTGGTCCTGCCTTAGCAGTGTGTTCGTCGCACCTGAAGATGTCGGCCAGTTGCGCTGACGAAATATTGTGGAGTTTTCACTATGACATCCGACGTCTCGCCCGAGAACCATATATACAACATGTCCGTCGGGAAAGCCTCAAGCAACACAACATGTAAGTCGTCTATCCTTTGTAACACGGTAGTTACTTGGTCGCGGATCTTTTCGCTAAGGTATTTTTCGTGAAGACTCCCGTTAGTCGGTCTCCCACCATGAGAGACCTAAACACCATTTAAGGCATTTGTTCTGGGGAATCCGGAGAGTTTTTAATATCAGAGTTCCAGGTCGTCCTCCTTGCGACACTGTCATATAGGAGGGTGGGCTGTCTCGTCGCCTTGAACAGTTTCAGCTTCGTTGCCGTGTTGAGATCTTTGCTGAGAAAATTCGACATCACGGCATTTGTAACGTTTTTAGTGTCGTCTTTTTCTTCTCCTTAGCATGCGTTCTGATGATAAGTGCTTTGTCAGGGTACTTGCTGTGAGCCTTCCAGGGTACACTGTCTTCACTGATCATGAGGTCCACGTCCAATATCGGCCTTTTCTACAGAGTACGCGAAAGAACTTGCCCCCCTTCTAACAGCCGTGTACCGCAAGTCTCTAGAGGAACGGAGGGTTCCAAATGATTGGAAAAGAGCACAGGTAGTCCCAGTCTTCACGAAGGGTCGTCGAGCAGATGCGCAAAACTATAGACCTGTATCTCTGACGTCGAACTGTTGTAGAATTTTAGAACATGTTTTTTGCTCGAGTATCATGTCGTTTTTGGAAACCCAGAATCTACTATGTAGGAATCAACATGGATTCCGGAAACAGCGATCGTGTGAGACCCAACTCGCTTTATTTGTTCATGAGACCCAGAAAATATTAGATACAGGCTCCCAGGTAGATGCTATTTTTCTTGACTTCCGGAAGGCGTTCGATACAGTTCCGCACTGTCGCCTGATAAACAAAGTAAGAGCCTACGGAATATCAGACCAGCTGTGTGGCTGGATTGAAGAGTTTTTAGCAAACAGAACACAGCATGTTGTTATCAATGGAGAGACGTCTACAGACGTTAAAGTAACCTCTGGCGTGGCACATGGGAGTGTTATGGGACCATTGCTTTTCACAATATATATAAATGATCTAGTAGATAATGTCGGAAGTTCCATGCGGCTTTTCGCGGATGATGCTGTAGTATACAGAGAAGTTGCAGCATTAGAAAATTGTAGCGAAATGCAGGAAGATCTGCAGCGGTGCGAATACATAGAAAGAAGGATCCTTTATTGTATGATTATATGATAGCGGAACAAACACTGGTAGCAGTTACTTCTGTAAGATATCTGGGAGTATGCGTGCGGAACGATTTGAAGTGGAATGATCATATAAAATTAATTGTTGGTAAGGCGGGTACCAGGTTGAGATTCATTGGGAGAGTGCTTAGAAAATGTAGTCCATCAACAAAGGAGGTGGCTTACAAAACACTTGTTCGACCTATACTTGAGTATTGCTCATCATTGTGGGATCCGTGCCAGATCGGGTTGACGGAGGAGATAGAGAAGATACAAGGAAGAGCGGTGCGTTTCGTCACAGGATTATTTGGTAACCGTGATAGCGTTACGGAGATGTTTAATAAACTCAAGTGGCAGACTCTGCAAGAGAGGCGCTCTGCATCGCGGTGTAGCTTGCTCGCCAGGTTTCGAGAGGGTGCGTGCGCTTCTGGATGAGGTATCGAATATATTGCTTCCCCCTACTTATACCTCCCGAGGAGATCACGAATGTAAAATTAGCGAGATTAGAGCGCGCTCGGAGGCTTTCAGACAGTCGTTCTTCCCGCGAACCATACGCGACTGGAACAGGAAAGGGAGGTAATGACAGTGGCACGTAAAGTGCCCTCCGCCACACACCGTTGGGTGGCTTGCGGAGTATAAATGTACATGTAGATGTAGATGAAATAAGACTGCTGCAGTTTCCATTGCATGGAACCGAAGTTTCGTGCATTAACTGCATACTGTGTTACATGAATACTGCTAACAACAGCCGAAGCGTACTCCGATGCGTGCTTTCAAGACGTCTAAACCTATGCACTTCACAGTTCCTGTGGCGCACTGACAATGTGGTTTAGAAAAGAAATGAGGTTCTCTAGAGAAACTTGGTGCAAAGAACACGTTAGCATTTTACACAGTCCAGTTATGACCACCCCCTGTGTTCGACGTCAACGTGCAATAACCACTGACAGACGACATTTAACAGCTCTATCATCGCTCCCGGGGCCACGGGAAACATCTCAGTCGTTGATGTAACTCGCAAACGGAACGATTTATCTGACGTTCAAAAGGGCATCAAGGTTGGCTCTCGGGCCAAGGGTGGATGCATTTCCGAAACGGTTAAAGTAATCGTTGTGTGGCAAAATGGCGCTATCAAAAACCGGCGCCGAGGCAACTGTGGTGCATCACAGGCGTTAGATGACAGGAGTGAACGACGGCTGTGGAAATGTTTACGGGCGAGTAGAGGTGCAAGTGTAGAGCAACTGAGCACCCAGATGAACCACGGGGCCACCAACAGTGTCTCGTTAACGACCTTTCAGCGAACATTGCTGCCTATATCTCCACAGTAGGCGCCTGGCTCATGCACCCATGCCGACTACTGTTCATCGGCGAGAAATTTGCACGCCAGTACCGCAACTGAATATCCACTGTGTGGCGACAAGTGACCTTTTCAAATGAATCACGTTTCATGTTCCAATGAACAGACGGCGATTGGCGTGTATGGCCCTGCAACAATCGTGGCAGGGTTCTTACCCTAGGATGGAGCGTTGTGGTCTGTGGAATTTTTGTCATGGCACTCTCTATCTCTTCATTCTGGAAGGTTGGTTCGTTGCTTGATTTGGAGGAGTGGACCAAACGGCGAAGTCAACGGTCCCATTTGATTAGGGTAGGATGGGGAAGGAAGTCGGCAGTGCCCCTTCAAAGGAACTATTCCAGCATTTGCCTGAAGTTATTTAGGGAATTCTCAGAAAACCTAATCAGCTTGACCGGACGCGGCATTGAACCACTGTCCTTCCAAATGCGAGACCATTCTGCTAACTACTGCATCACCTCGCTCGGCATTCTGGAAGGTACAATGAATAAAATTCTTGGAGACCATGTCCACCCCTACATGCAGTTTGTTTTCCTCGATACGATGACATCTACCAGCAGGGCAATGCAAAGTGTCAGACATGCGTCGTTCGAAGAGCCTCAGGATCAGCCAACCGCACTCTTCTCGCTCCCAGACTCCCCGCATTTAAACCCAACCAAGGATCTGTGAGACCACTTCGATCGGGCTGTTCAAAATGTTCAAATGTGTGTGAAATCTTATGGGACTTAACTGCTAAGGTCATCAGTCTCTAAGCTTACACACTACATAACCTAAATTATCATAAGGACGAACACACATGCCCGAGGGAGGACTCGAACCTCCGCCGGGGCCAGCTGCACAGTCCATGACTGCAGCGCCTTAGACTGCTCGGCTAATACGGGCTGTTCGCGCTATGTTTCTAAGACCGAGAAACCTAGCGCTATCGGCCACAGCATTGGAGTCGCTATGGCTGCACATCCCTGTCGGTACCTGTCAGAACCTCACTGACTCTCTTATTGCATGCCTCGCAGTGGACCGTGCTGCAAAAAGTGTTACTTAGGATTTTCACAGGTGGTCACATTAATGTGACTAGACTGTGTAATTGGACTATACGAAGTGAACCCATGTTATTTTGAAGTCAGAAATAAAGATTATCGCAGCAGGAACTGTGGTGTCACCGCCAGACACCACACTTGCTAGGTGGTAGCCTTTAAATCGGCCGCAGTCCGGTAGTATACGTCGGACCCGCGTGTCGCCACTATCAGTGATTGCAGACCGAGCGCCGCCACACGGCAGGTCTAGAGAGACTTCCTAGCACTCGACCCAGTTGTACAGCCGACTTTGCTAGCGATGGTTCACTGACAAATTACGCTCTCATTTGCCGAGACGATAGTTAGCATAGCCTTCAGCTACGTCAATTGCTACGACCTAGCAAGGCGCCATTATCATTTGCTATTTATCTTGTGATGCATGTACCGTCAGACCGATGTTCACCAATTATGGATTAAAGTTAAGTATTCCAGAAGCTACGTACTATTTTTGCTACTATAACAACCGTGTCCTGTTCCAGACCTCACGCCAGCCTGCGTGAGCTAAACGCGTGCCTTTCGGTCTCCCGTCCATTGTGGATTGGCTGTCTTGCCAGTCCACAACAGGAACAAAGAACAGCAGCAACAAGCGAAATATGATTTAAGTTAAAACAGTGTAGGCTGCTTACAAAAGCACTCACAGTGGCTTGCGGCACATCTAACCATATGTATCTCGTCCCGTTTGCTTTAGCGCGCACCTCATTGCGTGCTGCGTGTTGTAAATGAGCACTAAAGTAATGGCATCCTGTCTGTGCACTGTGCGACTTGCCAACATGTGTGCAGGTGTGCAAGGCCGAGTCAGTAGCGCGTGACCACTCTCTGCAAGCGAGCGTGTCCGCTATTGGGCGACGTGGCATTGTTCACTTTCGCGCGGCGCAGACTGCCGTGGAGCCAAACGCGGGTACGCACGTGCTGTTGTGCAGTGCCGCCGCACTACGCTGCAAGCACGCAGTAGAGCAACATCTAACCAGACAGCACTGCACCAGGCAGCACAACAAGTTCGTGACACCATTTCCCCCTGCCCTAAACGATGTCGCCGCACAGGTGACCACATATTTGAATGCACCGCTAAGGCCGCGCTACACGCAGCACAGAAGCGTTGATTCGAACAACCAGATCCGACCAGAGATTTGAGCCGTCCTCACGGGCCGCGTTACTTGGCACTGAGCGCTCCAAAAGTTTCTCCTTCTTTATATTTTCGACAAAATTAGCTGTTTCTTTTTGATTAAATAGGTTCACGACAAACTTGTTTCCGCATGTTTGCCATTTTCAAGTGTTCCTGTTGTCATTAGTGTTATGTGTCATATTATTCTACGTCTATGTAGTAGTATTGTGAGATTTTATCTTATACTCACCTCTAGATGGAGTGATGCCATTAAATCACCTTAGAATGTAAGTTCTTTTATGTACTACATTGTCAACATGTTGTTGTTGTGGTCTTCAGTCCAGAGACCGGTTTGATGCAGCTCTCCATGCTACTCTATCCTGTGCAAGCTTCTTCATCTCCCAGTACCTACTGCAACCTACATCCTTCTGAATCTGTTTAGTGTATCCATCTCTTGGTCCCCCTCTACGATTTTTACCTTCCGCGCGGCCCTCCAATACTAAATTGGTGATCCCTTGATGCCTCAGAATATGTCCTACCAATCGGTCCCTTCTTCTAGTCAAGGTGTGCCACAAATTTATCTTCTCCCTAATTATATTCAGTACCTCCACATTAGTTATGTGATCTACCATCTAATCTTCAGCATCCTTCTGTAGCACCATATTGCGAAAGCTTCTATTCTCTTTCTGTCCAAACTATTTATCGTCCACGTTTCACTTCCATACATGGCTACACTCCATACAAATACTTTCAGAAATGACTTCCTGACACTTAAATCTATACTCGATGTTAACAAATTTCTCTTCTTCAGAAACGCTTTCCTTACCATTGCCAATTTACATTTTCTATCCTCTCTACTTCGACCATAATTTGTTATTTTTCTCCCCAAATAGGAAAACTCATTTACTACTTTAAGCGTCTCATTTCCTAATCTGATACCCTCAGCGTCACCCGATTTAATTCGACTACATTCCACTATCCTCGTTTTGCTTTTGTTGATGTTCATCTTATATCCTCCTTTCAAGATTCTGTCCATTCCGTTCAACTGCTCTTCCAAGTCCTTTGCTGTCTCTGACAGAATTACAATGTCATCGCGAACCTCAAAGTTTTTATTTCTTCTTCATGGATTTTAATTCCTACTCCGAATTTTTCTTTTATTTCCTCCACTGCTTGCTCAATATACAGATTGAATAACACCGGAGAGAGGCTACAACCCTGTCTCACTCCATTCCCAACCACTGCTTCCCTTTCATGTCCCTCGACTCTTATAACTGCCATCTGGTTTCTGTACAAATTGTAAATAGCCTTTCGCTCCCTGTATTTTACCCCTGCCACCTTCAAAATTTGAAGGAGAGTATTCCGGTCAACATTGTCAAAAGCTTTCTCTAAGTCTACAAATGCTAGAAACGTAGGTTTGCCTTTCCTTAATCTATTTTCTAAGATAAGTCTTAGGGTAGGTATTGCCTCACGTGTTACAACATTTCTATGGAATCAAAATTGATCTTCCCCGAGGTTGGCTTCTACCAGTTTTCCATTCGTCTGTACAGAATTCGCGTTAGTATTTTGCAGCTGTGACTTATTAAACTGATAGTTCGGTAATTTTCACATCTGTCAACACCTACTTTCTTTGGGATTGGAATTATTATATTCTTCTTGAAGTCTGAGGGTATTTCGCCTGTCTCATATATCTTGCTCACCAGATGGTAGAGTTTTGTCAGGACTGACTCTCCCAAGGCCATCAGTAGTTCTAATGGAATGTTGTCTACTCCCGGAGCCTTGTTTCGACTCAGGTCTTTCAGTGCTCTGTCAAACTCTTCACGCAGTATCATATCTCCCATTTCATCTTTATCTACATCCTCGCCCATTTCCATAATATTGTCCTCAAGTACATCGCCATTGTATAGACTCCTCAGTATACTTCTTCCACCTTTCTGCTTTCTCTTCTTTGCTTAGAACTGGGTTTCCATCTGAGCTCTTGATATTCATGCATGTGGTTCTCTTTTCTCCAAAGGTCTCTTTAATTTTCCTGTAGGCAGTATCTATCTTACCCCTAGTGATATACGACTCTACATCCTTACATTTGTCCTCTAGCCATCCCTGCTTAGCCATTTTGCACTTCCTGTCGACCTCATTTTTGAGACCTTTGTATTCCTTTTTGCCTGCTTCATTTACTGCATTTTTGTATTTTCTCCTTTCATCAATTAAATTCAGTATCTCTTCTGTTGTCCAAGGATTTCTATTAGCCCTCGTCTTTTTACCTACTTAATCCTCTGCTACCTTCACTATTTCGTCTCTCAAAGCTACCCACTCTTCTTCTGCTGTATTTCTTTCCCCCATTCTTGGCAATCGTTCCCTGAAGCTCTTCCTGAAACACTCTACAATATCTGGTTCTGTCAGTTTATCCAGGTCCCATCTCCTTAAATTCGCACCTTTTTGCAGGTTCTTTAGTTTTAATCTACAGTTCATAACCAATAGATTGTGGTCAGAGTCCACATCTGCCCCTGGAAATGTCTTACAATTGAAAACCTGGTTCCTAAATCTCTGTCTTACCATTATATAATCTATCTGATACCTATTAGTATCTCCGGGATCTTCCATGTATACAAGCTTCTTTTATGCTCTGTGCAAAATTTTACTAAACGGCTTCCTCTTTCATTCCTTACTCCCATTCCATATTCACCTACTACGTTTCCTACTCTCCCTTTTCCTACTATCGAATTCCAGTCACCCATGACTATTAAGCATTCGTCTCCCTTCACTATCTGAATAATTTCTTTTATCTCATCATAGATTTCATCAATCTCTTCGTCATCTGCGGAGCTTGTTGGCATATAAACACGCATTCCTATTTTTTTATTCATTATTAAACCTACTACTGCATTACCCCTATTTGATTTTGTATTTATAACCCTGTATTCACCTGACCAGAAGTCTTGTTCCCCCTGCCACCGAACTTCACTAATTCCCACTATATCTAACTTTAACCTACCCATTTACCTTTTTAAATTTTCTAACCTACCTGCCCGATTAAGGGATCTGACATTCCACGCTCCGACCCGTAGAACGCCAGTTTTCTTTCTCCTGATGACAACGTCCTCCTGAGTAGTCCCCGCCGGGAGATCCGAATGGGGGACTATTTTACCTCCGGAATATTTTACCCAAGAGGACGCCATCATCATTTAACCATACAGTAAAGCTGCATGCCCTTGGGAAAAATTACGGCTGTAGTTTCCCCTTGCTTTCAGCCGTTCGCAGTACCAGTACAGCAAGGCCGTTTTGGTTAGTGCTACAAGGCCAGATCAGTCAATCATCCAGACTGTTGCCCCTGCAAATACTGAAAAGGCTGCTGACCCTCTTCAGGAACCACACGTTTGTCTGGTCTCTCAACAGGTACACCTCCGTTGTGGTTGCACTTACGGTACGGCTATTTGTATCGTTGAGGCACGCAAGCCTCCCCACCAACGGCAAGGTCCATGGTTCATGGGGGGGATTGTCAACTTAGATCACGTATTTACTTTCTATAGAAGTTTCGTGTTAGTTTTCGACAGTTGTAAAACGACAAATTGTTACAATAGTGCTATATGTTTGCAAGTACACTGTAAAGTAAATAATGGATCGATATACTCCAACTTTGCGAGCACAGTCAAAGATACACAAATATCATATCGCGACCCATCCAATAACAAATTCTATAGGCAGCCCGACGTATAACGTAGGTAAAAAATATGACCACATTATAGAACAAACAACACACATAAAAACCTAAACTAAACTAACCTCCGCCCAAACAGGCCATGAAGGCCCAACGTTACCGACTGGCCACCGTGTCATCCTCACCCACAGGCGTCACTGCATGCGGATAGCCGGCCGCGGTGGTCTAGCGGTTCTAGGCGCTCAGTCCGGAACCGCGCGACTGCTACGGTCGCAGGTTCGAATCCTGCCTCGGGCATGGATGTGTGTGATGTCCTTAGGTTAGTTAGGTTTAAGTAGTTCTAAGTTCTAGGGGACTGATGATCACAGTAGTTAAGTCCCATAGTGCTCAGAGCCATTTGAACCATTTGAACCATTTGCATGCGGATATGGAGGGGCATGTGGTCAGCAATCTGCTCGCCCAGCCGCATGTTAGTTTATGAACAGAGCCCCTATTTCTCAATCAAGCAGCTCCTCAGTTTGCCTCACAAGAGCTGAGTGGATTGCGCTTGCCAACAGCGCTTGGCATACCGGATGGTCGCCCGTCGAATTCCTAGCCCAGCCCGACAGCGTTTAACTTCGGTAATCTGACGGGAGCCGTTGTTACCATTGAGGCAAGGTCGTTGGCAAACTATACACATACTGTACATAAAACGCAACGTAAAGCTGACAAACCTTAGCGCGTAAAATAAAGTATAAATACCCCAAACAGGCAATTTCATCTCTTCCGATATAAGAAATTTGTGTACAAACATGCCAGTGGTTGAGATAACTGAAACTGTAAAAGGTGCCCTCTTGAGATATAGTAGGGCAACCACCATTTGAAACTTATGAAATCATAAAATTACTATAGATCACTCTATCAGAAAACTATTTTGACTTTGCCAAGAAAACATACACACAGGAAGACGGCGTGGTAATGGGTTGGTTCGTTGGTTTGTTTGGGAGAGGGGACCAAAAAGTGAAGTCATCGGTCTCATCAGATTAGCGAAGGATAAGGAAGAAAATCGGCCGTGCCCTAACAAAGGAGCCATCCCGGCATTTGCCTGAAGCGATTTAGGGAAATCTCGGAAAACCTAATCAGCATGACAGGAAGCGGGATTGAACTGTCGTCCTTCAGAATGCGAGTCCAGTGTGCAAATCACTGCGCCACCTCACTCAGTGCAGCGATGGGAAATTACACTGCAGGTAACATTGCACACATCATTCTCAACATACAAGAAGAAAAATTTTTCGCCTCCAATTCTCCATTCCTCAGCAAAACTATCTGCTAGTGTCGGTATGTAGACGATATATTATTACTAACAAACGGAGACAACATGGTTATAGAAACACTTAACGAGCAGCCGGACGATGTGGCCGAGCGGTTCTAGGCGCTTCAGTCTGGAACCGCGCGACCGCTACGGTCGCAGGTTCGAATCCTGCTTCGGGCATGGATGTGTGTGATGTTCTTAGGTTAGTTAGGTTTAAGTAGTTCTAAGTTCTAGGGGACTGATGACCACAGATGTTAATCCCATAGTGCTCATAGCCATTTGAACCATTTAAACAGTTAACGAGCAATTAAACAATCTGCACCTAAAATAAAATTTACAATAGAAAGAGAAACAACAAACCCATCACTTTCTTAGTCCTAAAAATAAGCAATGATAATAAGCAACACAAATTTGAAATTTTCAGAAAACCTACAGACATCATCATCAATTAAAACTCATGCCATCCTAGGCCATAAGAATATACATTCTTTAAATAGATGATCAATAGAATAATAAATTTACCACTGGAAGACAAGCAATAAAAAATGAAATTACAACATTCCAATGTGCAGCACAAAAAACTAATGTCGACCTAGACAAAATCTACCAAGACCATACTGAACCTAAAGCAGACAAGACACATAAAGACATATAACTGGAAAGAGATGACAAAACACAAGCCAAACCGATATATGTAACAACAATATATACGCTGACATCTTGGGTTGTCGGGTGTTCTGCCGGATATCAGCGTCGTACTTGCACGATATTTCGGTCACGTAGCTCGTAACCTTAATCAGGTGCGACCTGAGACTGCACCTCGAGTGGACCTGGCCCAGTATTTATGCCTATGGCCTTCCCCCTCCACCAACGGCTGCAGGCGCTTCCTCTGTGGTCCGCGCCCATTCCCTGCGACCTGCTGGAGCGTTGCTGCTCCGTTTTCCGTCCGCTGCGGTTCTAGGTGTTCCGTCTGCGGTCCGCGCCCACCAGACCCGCTCCTGGGGGTTTTACCTACGGTCTGGGGTACCAAGTGTTCCGCCTGCGGTCCGCGCCCGCTCATCACGACCTGTTGGAGCGTTGCCGCTCCGTTTTTCGTCCGCTGCGGCTCTGGATGTTCCCTCTGCGGTCCGCGCCCACCAGTCCCACTTCTGGGTGTTCCATCTTCGGTCTGGTGCGCCTGGCAGTCCATCAGGGGCTCGTTTTCCATCTCCATGTCACTGGTTCTTCTGTTTGTGTAGTGTTGCAGCTGGCCCCATTGCTCCTTTAACAAGTCCAGAGCCGGATCCCAGGCTCTGCTTAGCTGGTACCCTGTGTCACAGTTCATAAGATCGTCAGCCATTTTTATTTCTATCGATTCTCTTATAACACTGTCCCAAAATCTGGGTGTTTGTGCTAGAATCTTGGTATCCTCATACTTCATGGCATGATCTAGTTCTAGACAGTGTTCAACAATGGCTGACTTAGTCACCTGTCTTAATCTAGTGTGCCTCTGATGTTCTTTGCACCTGATCTCCACAGTTCTTGTCGTCTGGCCAATGTAGCACATTCCACATTGACAAGGTATATTGTAAATCCCTGGTTTTCGTAACCCCAGGTCGTCTTTGACACTCCCCAGCAGTCCCCCGATCTTGATGGATGGACAGAAAACACACTTGATATTGTGTTTACGGAGGATCCTACTGATTCTGGCAGAAATAGAGCCAGCATAGGGCTAGAAACGTACCCATTTCAGGTTTCGTCAGTGCAGTAGAGCAAGTTGCAGCCACACTTCCACCTAATGTGGCAGAGGAAGTCCGCCGAGAAACCTGCAGGGCCCTCACCAAGGCCAGGTCGCCGAAATCGAACATCACAACCGAGGAGAGGCTTGCACTCAAGAAACTCCGGGAAGACAACAGCATTGTGGTACTGCCAGCAGACAAAGGGAACTCCACTGTCATCTTGCAGCAGGTGGATTATGATGAGAAAGTACGCCAACTTCTGGAGGACCCTGCATACAGATTCTGGAGTGTGACCCCACGGACAAGGTGGCCAAGAAGACTAGTGCTCTCTTGAAGGAAACAGGGATGCCCGATAAGATCATCAGACAACTACGGGAAAAAGCGCCAGTGCCACCTAGACTGTATGGTCTGCCTAAAATACACAAGGAGGGCGTGCCCCTACGTCCAATTGTCAGTAATATTGGGGCACCTACGTACACAACAGCCAAGTACTTGAAAGTTCTCCTGTCTCCGTATGTGGGGAAATGTATTCACCACATCCGCAACTCAGAAGATTTCCTGCAACGCCTCAAGCAACTGCACATCACAGATTCGGACATCATGGTTAGTTTTGATGTGGTATCGCTGTTCACCAGGGTCCCACTGAAGGACTCACTACAACTGATTGCAGAGAAATTTGACGGTGCTCTGTTGGACCTGTTCAGTCATACACTGACATCCACGTATTTCCTGTACAGAAACCAATATTACGAGCAAACTGAAGGTGTAGCTACGGGCAGCCCACTGTCCCCTGTAGTTGCCAACATGTTTATGGAGAGTTTTGAGGAGAGGGCATTGGAGACAGCCACATTTAAACCCACATGCTTCTTTAGGTATGTGGATGACACGTTCGTGATCTGGCCACATGGGATGGACAGGCTCAATGAGTTTCTTGAACATCTTAACTCATGCCACCCTAATATCAATTTCACCATGGAACTAGAGAAGAATGGCCAGCTGCAATTTCTGGATGTACTAGTCCAGAGGAAAGCAGATGGATCAATTGGCCACAGTGTGTACCGAAAACCAACACACACTGATTTATATCTGCAGGCCAGCAGCTGTCACCACCCTGCACAGAAGAATGGGGTTCTGAAGACCTTGGTCCACAGAGCACGTGCCCTGTCAGACCAAGAGAATCTACCTATAGAGATAGAACGTCCCAAAACAGTTTTCTCCAAGAATGGATACACGGACAGACAAATTGAGAGGGCACTCCAACCAGCCACTATACCACAGGTTCCGAAAGAAGAACAAGATGAAGCAAAGAAGGTGGCATATCTGCCCTATGCTGGCTCTATTTCTGCCAGAATCAGTAGGATACTCCGTAAACACAATATCAAGTGTGTTTTCTGTCCATCCAACAAGATCGGAGGACTGCTGGGGAGTGTCAAAGACGACCTGGGGTTACGAAAACCAGGGATTTACAATATACCTTGTCAATGTGGCATGTGCTACATTGGCCAGACGACAAGAACTGTGGAGATCAGGTTCAAAGAACATCAGAGGCACACTAGATTAAGACAGGTGACTAAGTCAGCCATTGTTGAACACTGTCTAGAACTAGATCATGCCATGAAGTATGAGGATACAAAGATTCTAGCACAAACACCCAGATTTTGGAACAGTGTTATAAGAGAATCGATAGAAATAAAAATGGCTGACGATCTTATGAACCGTGACACGGGGTACCAGCTAAGCAGAGCCTGGGATCCGGCTCTGGAATTGATAAAGGAGCAACGGGGCCAGCTGCAACACTACACTAACAGAAGAACCAGAGACATGGAGACGGAAAACGAGCCCCTGACGGACTGCCAGGCGCACCAGACCGAAGATGGAACACCCAGAAGTGGGACTGGTGGGCGTGGACCGCAGAGGGAACATCCAGAGCCGCAGCGGACTAAAAACGGAGCGGCAACACTCCAACAGGTCGTGATGAGCGGGCGCGGACCGCAGGCGGAACACTTGGTACCCCAGACCGTAGATGAAACCCCCAGGAGTGGGGTTGGTGGGCGCGGACCGCAGACGGAACACCTAGAACCGCAGCGGACGGAAAACGGAGCAGCAACTCTCCAGCAGGTCGCAGGGAATGGGCGCGGACCACAGAGGAAGCGCCTGCAGCCGTGGGTGGAGGGGGAAGGCCATAGGCATAAATACTGGGCCAGGTCCACTCGAGGTGCAGTCTCAGGTCGCACCTGATGAAGGTTACGAGCTACGTGACCGAAATATCGTGCACGTACCACGCTGATATCCGGCAGAACACCCGACAACCCAAGATGTCATTAGATCGCCGGGAAAGCCTGTAGAGTTACAATATATACGCTGATCAACCAGAATATTATGAACATCGACCTACTGTCAATATAAACACATCAGGCGATGGCAGTGTCATCTGGTGAGGAGTTACTGCCAGTCACACAGACGCACGGAGCACGTAGCATGTGAGAGTGCTGTCCGTGTGTAGAACGGGGGAGGTGCGTAATCTATCTGAGTTTGTTATGACGCAGAGGCTCGCCACGAGCATTTAGGAAACTACATGGCTTGTCGCGTGTTCGAGGAGTGCTGCGGTGAGTGTCTTCTACACGTGTCTAAACCAAGGTGAAACAACGACCACACGTCGTTCATTACAGATATCGGAAGGTGTAAGTTGGGCAGACTGGTAAAACTGGACAGACGGCGAACTGTGGCGGAGCTAACATCAAATTTTAACAATGGGCAGAGTACAACTGTGTCTAAACACACGTTGAACCGAACGCTCCTAACGACGGGCCTCCGCAGCCGTTGACCTAGTATGTGCCAATGATAACACCACGATATCGGCAACTACGACTGATATCCGCATGTGACCCTCGACAAAGGACGTTGGTGCAATGGTAGAACGTTACATGGTCTGATGAATGCCGATACCTTCTTTCTCATGCCGATGGGTGGGCGCAAATCCGTCGTCTTTCGAGGGAACATCTTGACACCTGTGCTGCGGGACGGAGACAAACTGGCGGCTTCTACATTATGCTCTGGGGAACATTCACCTCGGCATCCATGGGTCCAATGGAGCTCGTGCAAGGCATCATCACAGCCAGTATCGTACACTGCTTGCAGACCACGTAAACCCCTTCGTGGTGATCATGTTTCCTGACGGAAGTTGCATTTTTCATCAAGATATAACGCGTCATGTCACAAGGTCAGGAGTGTGATGGAGTGGTTCGAGGAACACAGTGATGAGTTCCAATTGAAATGCTGGTCCCCCAGCTCGCCAGATCTGAAGCCGATCGAGCATGTCTGTGATATGATTGAACATGGCGTCAGAGCTCACCACCCCCCTCCCCGGAATGAACTGGAATTGGTGACTTGTGTGTGCGTGTGCAGATGTGGTGTGGGTCCCTCCAGCGACCTACCAGATCCTCATTGCTTCCACGTCACGACTCGTCGACGCCGTTATCTGGGCCAAAGGTGGACATAGAGGTAATAAGTAGGTGGTCAAAATGTTCTGGCTAATCAGTGTAAAGAGTGTATGAGGCACAGACCTGCAAGCTGCGAGCCCAGCAGACAATTTAATGGAACGTGTTTTCCTTCGTGGTTGGTTCAAAATGGTTCCAATGGCTCTGAGCACTATGGGACTTAACTTCTGAGGTCATCAGTCCCCTAGAACTTAGAACTACTTAAACCTAACTAACCTAAGGACATCACACACATCCATGCCCGAGGCAGGATTCGAACCTGCGACCGTAGCGGTCGCGCGTTTCCAGACTGTAGCATCTAGAACCGCTCGACAATCCGGCCGGCTCGTGGTTGGTGCTCGCCCAGAAACGATCTGGTATACCACGCGGAACGTGTTCCTCATCATGATTTGCGAACGCAGCGTTCTCCAACGGTAGTTGCCTCTATCTAGACACTCATCACACAAATTGTTCACGAAATGGACGCGCATAAATCTGCTACCTTGCGTGACAAGAACGCTCGTTTACTTCCTTGTCCATACGCTACCCATGCTGTTTTCCTGTAGCATACTGTGGCGAAATAAATAAAAAACATTTTACATTTTAAATTCCACGTCATTGTTGATTTAATCAGAGTTCTCACCTTAGACGTAGAATTAGTCCTTCTGCCACAATATTAATTCATTAGTCGCCATCGATGTTCTTCTCTTTGTTGACCGTGTGTACCATCATGAGCCGGCATCGGTTCACTTCACGAAGACGGTGGAAACCAAGGAATACAATGCTACGTCGCTATAAATAATTTTCGTAACACTTCGATACTTTTCACTATTTTTTTATTCACAACACAATAAGACTTGCTGTGCTCGTCGCACAAACCATAATTACTAACTATATGGCTGCCTTTCCGCACAGTCCAAAAATCACGTCCATCCTCCACAAGGCAACAATCGAAAGTGTCCGTTAGCTCCTTGGAGTATCAAACAAAAGAGAATCCAATGTGAACTTTACAAAGATTATAATATACATGCCTCTCAATTTATCTTTGGCGCAGCTTTTAAGATATTGTATGTCTCTGCATAGGAATGTGTCATTACAATACATAAATAAATTCAGTAACAAAGAACATGAAACAAGCCAAACGACAAAAGTCCATGTCCAGTCAGTGAGGAATCAAGCTGCCATTCAAACTTTTGTTCCTAGTAGCGCGGTAGAAATCTACAATGGTGTTTCATGCTGTAACGTCACTAGATCCTTGTTCACGTGTAGTTTCATGGCGCATTAGAAGATGGCTTTAGCGTGTGGTTCTGTTCAAAATGGTTCAAATGGCTCTGAGCACTATGGGACTCAACTGCTGAGGTCATAAGTCCCCTAGAACTTAGAACTACTTAAACCTAAGTAACCTAAGTACAACACACACATCCATGCCCGAGGCAGGATTCGAACCTGCGACCGTAGCGGTCGCGCGGTTCCAGACTGTAGCGCCAGAACCGCTCGGCCACCAGCGGCCGGCTGTGGTTCTGTTGCTTGATCTCCGCCAGTAGTACCCTAGTGGGCGACTGCCGTTTCCAATTTCAGGGACACAGCCAAGGTGGTGCTTGCTCTATTTATGCACGGGACGTGTTGACGTTGTGCTCATACTCTGATGTTCCGTTTAATGCTTCTACAGTGGAGTTGTTTCGACATGTGTCGGATATGTCGATCGCTGGAAGTTATTTGTCAAAATTTCGTTATTAAAATCGCTTCATTTAGTTTTTACCCTATTTTATAGGCTCTTTAAGTTATGTGATACGAAAGCTGATGTAGAAGATACAATATACATCAAAATTTCAACGACCTAATGGTATGACAGCAGAGATGGAAGATGAATTAACATAACGTATAATTTAGAGTCTAGTTTCTTCGGAGTAGCTATTACTGAGTTAAGGACACTTGCATACCAACTTGCTGAGAAATATCATCTCCTGCTTCTCTTGAATAAAGATAAAAAGATAGCAGGTAAAAATTTGTATTACTGATTTATGAAGGATTATCCCACTTCGCGGTTGCGAGTTCCCGGAGCAACATCAACGGAAGGAAGGAAGGCGTTTTGTACAGAGCAAGCTAGTGCGGTCTTTGATAAATAGGAGGAAATAGTCTGTGAACGTAAGTTTACTGCTGACTAAATACGTAACGTGGATGAAACAGCACTGCCCACAGTTCACAAATCATCTAAAGCAATTGCCCGAAAAGCAAATAGTAGGTGGGCGCAATCACAAGCGGATGTGTATGTGTAGTGAGTACACCAGGGGAATTCATACATCCAGTGGTAATATTTAAGGAGAGCAGAATGAATGATGTCTTAGGTAGGGGAGCTCCACTAGACACAGCATTCTGATGCTCGACGAATGGGCGTGTAACATCAGAACGGTTTGTCCGATGGCTAGAACATTTCATAAAATGTAGAAAAGTAGAAAAAAAGGGACCTGAAACAACTATTGCTTTCTCTGGATGGACATAGCACACACAAAAAATTTAGAGGCAATTCTGCTGTAAAATTAAGAAATATTTTTGTGATATCTGTGTGCAAAACAGCTGATTTTCGATATGGCAATTTAAGCGACCTAATGTGTTAAGAATTTATGTTTGTTTCATATGTGTTCCCTCACTACGTGTACCTAAGGAAGTAAGGTTACGTTTATAGTCTGTAATTTGTTATTGTGACTTTGTTAAGTTATTCCTTGGATTTATTAGCTTTGTCATCACTGACTTCTTATCCTTAGCATGACTGAGGCTATAGGGGGTGTGAATTAGGAAATCAGGCACCTTAATCGAATTAAAGATGCAGATTTGAAAATTGTTGGAAACTCATTTGGAGAAAAGATTTTTCTATTTGTGTGTAAGATGGCTTGAAAAACGAAGTTTCGGTATACGCAAAACGAATTGTGTTATTTAAATTCCCCTACCAAATACAGTAATTCTCCCTTGAGGCAACCTTACCCTACTGTAATTGTATTTCTTACCACTTGCTGGGTGGTGTTGCAATAAAGTTTGTTTGTACAAAACTGGTCATATTCTCTGGCCTAGTAATTTTTCACTCACCCAGGCAGCTCTTTGCTTACAGCAGTAATTGTCCAGTACGATCATCTGGCTTAAGGCAGTCAATAAAGACTTGCTCCATCTTGTCGCCAATTGAGTTTTTAATAAAGAAAAAAGATTCGTTGTTGGATTCGATCAGAATTGCAACTGAATTAGTCTCTTTGTAACGTTCCGCTATGTGGATTCGGGTACATTTTGCCTGATGATTAGTCGTTAAACTTTTTTGCTGTAGAGCCGATACTGACGTTGTGGGTCGGCACTTCAGGCCGTGTACGTGCCCATCTTATTTTTAATTGGTAACCTACATAAATTAGTATTTTATGAGTCCCATTAGACTGTCTTTCGTAAGAGCGCGACAATATGGCCGCCGGCCCCCAAGCACTGATCGCTATAATTCGGCCCAATTCGAAACACTTCGTGTCAATTGTTCTGTGTTTCAAATTGCTGCTACCCTCAGAGACCCCAAACTTGCGAAACTGTAATCATTTGGCGAAGTGATGCTGTATGGACTGTTGTTGAATTGATTAGGAACTACACTTACATTTAAATACATCATGCAACGTGAGACTAGATCACAAATATTTACTAAACCTTTTGAATGCTATCTTTATTCTGCTCATTGCGTTGTATTACAATAACTTCATTTAATTTGATGTTCCTTGCTACAAATATGTACCTCTCCAGAAGCAGCTAAACTTTAACAATTTATTTAGAGGGAAATGTTTATCTGAAACCAGTAATGAACAAATCTTTTATCATTCGTAACTATTGGCTACACAGGACTCCTCCGACGAATGAGATTATTGTACAGCTGCTGACAATGATTTGCCGTGTTCATGATATTAAAATCCTCCAGTATTACTGCGCGGCCCTTTGGTGCAGTCAGACTTTTTGTGGCATACTCACGGGAATCTAGTATTGGCGGTGACTGGAATAATCGTTATGGTTGCACGGGGCGACGATGGAGTTCCTCACTGACAGAATGTCACAGAATGACTGACACCATATCTACGAGAGCAGAAAATGGCATAAAGTGTTCCTGATCAATTCTGAATAAACTAAAAAAAGAAGGATACCGTGCACCCGTCAGGTTGAGTCCAGTCCACATAATCCCCGTAGAATAGAAATTCTCTCGTTTTGTGTAGTCTTATAATGTTCATCTACCTTGACAGATGCATATCAAGGGTGCAGCAAAGGATGGGGCTCGTTAGTAATTTGATCATTTTGAGTCACTAACAAAATCTGTGATCAGTGTATGTTGTCCCTGAAATTGATTTGTTAATATTTTTATGCAAAGTCCGCTGTTGAATCATTAAAAATTATGTTACATTTTTCAGATGACCTTATTAACTTTGTTCTAGTGCCATTACTCACAAAGATCCAAATGACAAAAACCGATGAGTCCCTTCATTTCCGATACTCTTCACGTGACAAAATCCTATGTAAAAACTGGTTTTTGAATCTGGGTTTTTATTCATTGCAATTGCAAAGCAAGCTTAAGATAAAAATTTTAATTAACGTCACTTGTGATGATGTACTTTTTTTGGCTAGTCTATATTGATGTCGTTTGCACTGCATGCATTCCCTGTTGTTTCTTCTAAATCACTGGACAATCGATTGCGATATTTATTTTTCAAGTATTTCACTTTTCAAAACGAAGCTTCGTAAAGATCAGTTGACGGAAATAGTGTGAAAATAAACCGTGCACACTCATGTAAATTTTTGAAACTGCTACAAATACGAACAATATTTGAAGGTGATGGTCTTTGTAATGTGCTTTCACGAATCCATATTACTTTTGTGTCAAAATTTATACCGCAGTAGCTGACCCGTACGAACTCTACATGCCCCTGAGTTGTCGGTTCTGAAAGACAAACAATAAGACATTCCTCTTCTCACATCATCTACTGTAACACCGTAGTGGCCGCACTACTTACGGCTCTGTCCCTGCGTAAGCGGCCATCTTTATTTAGTTCAAGACAGAATTCACCAACGTAAATTAAAATTAGACATATCTTAAAACTTTATTAGCTCTGTAAGTGTTTTTGTTTGTTTTGAGCAGGAAAGCTAAACTCTTAATAAGCCTTTTAAAGTTACTTGAAGTTTTTGAATTTGGCTGATTCCCCGAATAAAAACCGAACGCTTTCCGAGCACATAAAGAGACTGGCGATGTACCATCGGACTTTCGGGAAAGCATCAGCCACACGATTCCGGCGATTGATAACAGAAGCAAGACTGAAGAAAAATCAAGGGACGTTAATTGGATTTGTCTTCCTGGATAAAGCGTTAGAAGGTCTAAAATGGTGCAAGGTATTTGAAATCCTGAGAAAAATAGGGTTAAGGTATAGGAAAAGGCGCGTAATATACAACATGCACAAGAACCAATAAGTAACAATAAGAACGAAGTGCTCGGATTAAAAATCGCGTAAGACAGGGACGTACGCTACCGCCCCTGCTGTTGAATCTGTACACCGAAGAGGCACTGACGGAAACAAATAAAAGATTCAAGAGTGGAATTGAAATTCAAGGTAAAAGGATATCAACGATAAGATTCGCTATTGACATTGTTATCTTCAGCGACAGTAAAGAAGAATTACACGATCTACTGAATGGAATGGACAGTGTAATGAACACAAAATATGGCTTGAGAGTCTGTCTGGCCTATAACAAAATTACAAATTTACAGAAAAGAAAAAAATTAAATGTAAGTACTAGCTAGTGGTACAAAAAGAAACAGTACCTACATGTCACGTATTAAACTAAAAATCAAGCGATAAAGCTTTAATCATAAAATCTGTAAAACAGAGTACATAAAAGGCAAGCCTCTATGGGCTGATCACATGCGTCAAGCTACGGTAGCATCAGATTGAGGCAACTGCGTTAGCAATTGCGGGAAGGTGAACATTACACCTAGAGCGCCATTAGTAGCCGCAAGTACAAACAGGCTACTGAACATTCAAAATGTAGACAGACGGATGTTACAATGGACATTGTTTTGTACGTGAAGCAAAAGGCAATAATTTTATCTGACAGCAGCAGACACGGTATCAAATTGTGTACATAAGAGCTAATAAATAATATAGTTTAAAGGCTGAAAACGCCTTTTTAGAAATACAAAGCGAGATGAATACATCAGCGAGCGGAAAAGAATGGTATAACCTGAAGTGCACTTAATGTAAACTGAAAGGTGGCTACACTGAGTCACAGCGCCAGAGATTGCGCCAAATATTATTATTCCGCCGCCTCCACTGGGGCAATAGTAGTTCAGAGTATGTCAAGAGCAATCGTTCTGTTGGCCGAGGGACCAGACGATCTGAGTGTGGACTAAAATGTTGTACTGTTCGGTTGGTGTAATGTATAGATTGAAGAAGATGCAATTGTCAGAATATTGATTTATGATGCTGGTGTAATGGAATATTTTCGTCAGTATATAATGAGGTAAAAAGGTATTACAGTTTTATTTAATAACAATCCCTCTTGCTCACAAGTACAGTCAACAAAACATCTGGCTTGTGTTCATTTATTAGACTTGTAATTCTGGTTTCTATGTGCAATTATAGTATTTCCGGTTTTTCAATTAGTTCATTGTAAATGATGATTAAAATATTTTGTCGTATAGAGAAAGAACCAAGCCAGATACATGTACGTTGAGTCACACTACCACACACAGAACAGTTACACTTGGGCTTTGTTGTTTCGTAGCTTTTATAGTTGCAGGGGACTTAATTAATCAATTGTGTTAATGGAAATTCCTTGTCATCCTTTATTTTTATTTTATGCAGTCAGATTGCGTGCTAACCGGTCACACAGCTAGTAAAATTACTGCACTTATTCATTAATATTAGTCTTTTCTTTTTAATTAAGCCCCCATGCAAAACTTCTAAAAAACAAAAAATTGTGAGTCGACTTTGATAGAAAAAATATTTCGGTAACTGCACGAGGGAACACGAAATCAATTATCAAGTAACGGCTTTATACCATTGAAGAAGCTTTTATTACGTAATTGTAGCTGCTCATTAAGAATGAGACCATCATTACGAGAAAGATGTTTGAAAGTTTCTAATTTTTCAAGAAAATCTATTCTACGGCCGTTCTTCTCGGTGCGCAAAATGTTGATCGAGAACAGCTTCGGGTGCGTGACCTGTAATCAGAAGGTGGTCGGCAAAAGACGAATTCTGGGTACTAGTGGCATTTTTTCTTAAAAGGTGTTCTTTGTATTTGACTGCAAAGGCACGTCCTGTTTGTCCTATGTAGTAAGAAGACCAAGTGTCGCAAAAAATCTTGTAGATACCAGAGTTTTTCAAAGGGGAACAAGTCGATTTTAAACTGTGCAATTTTTTTTTCTCAAACGGTTATTGGTTTAAAAGGCGACATTACAGTTACATTTATTACGAAAAGGCTTTGAATCCGATAGGAGATGGGCCCCAAGAAAGGTATAGAAAAGAACTCCTCCTTTTGGTTGGACTCAAAGACAGAGATGCCGCCGGCCGGAGTGGCCGAGCGGTTCTAGATGCTACAGTCTGGAACCGCGCGACCGCTACGGTCGCATGTTCGAACCCTGCCTCGGGCATGGATGTGTGTGATGTCCTTAGGTTAGTTAGGTTTAAATAGTTCTAAGTTCTAGGGGACTGATGACCTCAGAATTTAAGTCCCATAGTGCTCAGAGCCATTTGAACCATTTTTGAACAGAGATGCCGAGTGTAGTAACGCTTTTAACAGTTTTCTGAAGTAGCTCCGTGAATAGCAGAGTGAAAGAAAGCGTTTTTATGAGGTTGAGGGTGCATGAAAGGAGCAGGTTCGATCTGATTGGTATATGTTTCTTTACGGAAAACATTAAAAGAGGTTTTATTTTCCTCTTCTGTTAGCGTCAAGTCAAGAATGTTCAGTTGGTGTGCCTCGTTTTCGAGTTCACCGTCGAAGGATATTTTCTCGTGAAGTTCATTAAATAGATTGAAAATACGGTCAATAATACCACTGACAGGTCCTTTGTAGATGACTAACGTATCATCGACGTTTATGAAACAAGAGACAATGACCAGAGCTGTAGCTGAGAAACAGTTGAACTTTTCTTCCAGAAAGTTAATGAAAATGTCAGCAAGGATACAAGCCAACGGATTTCCCATAGCGAGACCATCGGATTGCTGATACAATTGTTCTAGTGGCCGTGCGGTTCTAGGTGCTTCAGTCTGGAACCGCGTGACAGCTACGGTCGCAGGTTCGAATCCTGCCTCGGGCATGGATGTGTGTGATGTTCTTAGGTTTAAGTAGGTCTAAGTTCTAGGGGACTGATGACCTCAGATGTTAAGTCCCATAGTGCTCAGAGCCATTTGATACAAAGTAGTTGTATGTGACTAAGACTGTGGTTAAATTCATAAAGTCAATGATTTGTACATCGGAAAGTTCTTTTTTGAAATGGCGTAAATTTTTCTCGATCCTAAGCGTTTCTTGCGCGAGAACGGGAGCCTGGGTCTAAAGACTCCTTTTTTGCGACCAAGGGCTGCTATTGCCGATAATTTTAAGTATTTCTACTACCTAGGCAGCAAAAGAACCTATAATGGACGGAGCACGGAGGCAATCAAAAGCAGACTACACTGGCAAAAAGGGCATTGCTGCCCAAGAAAAGTCTTCTGGTATCAAACATAGGCCTTAATTTGAGAAAGAAATTTCTGAAATGTATGTTTGAAGCATAGTATTGTGTGGTAATGAAACATGGACTGTGGAAAAACCGGAACAGAAGAGAATCGAAGCGTTTGAGATGTGGTGATAGGGAAGAATGTTGAAAATTAGATGGACTAATTAGGTAAGGAATGAGGAGATTCTGCACAGAAATGGAGGGGAAAGGAATGTGTGGAAAACGCTAATGAGAAGAAGGTACAGGATGCTAGGACATCCGTTAAGACGTCAGGGAATAACTTCCATGATACTAGATGGGGCTGTAGAGAGTAAAATCTACAGAGCAAGACTGAGACTGGAATACATCCAGCAAATAATTGAGGACGTAGGTTGCAAGTGCTACTCTGAGATGAAAAGTTTGGCATAGAAGAGAAATTCGTGGTGGGCAGCATCAAACCAGTCAGAAGACAGACTCATGAAAAATATTTACTGTTTTGGATGTGGTTTCGACTGGACCTGCACCTCGCATCATTAATGTTAAAAAAATAAAAATGAGCACTTACCAACAGATTTTCTCTCTGTACTTGAATGTTCTGCTAAATCTAGAAATAATTCTCAGCAAATGTCATGCAGTGCCATATCATTCTTGTTTCTATACTCGTGTTCTTCAGTCTTTGTGTCCGAAATACAAAGCCATTTTTCCCTCCTTATTACAATTTCTGTGTCACTTTTAGAGAGTAACAAAAAAAAACACAGAACAGAGAACGTAGACTGTTTTTAGGTGGCCCCTCTTTCGCACACCTGCCGCACCGAGCGTGTGAAAAAAAAAAAAGGTTCAAATCACACACATCCATGTCCGAGGCAGGATTCGAACCTGCGATCGTAGCGGTCACGCTGTTCCAGACTGTGGCTCAGGGATAGAGGTTATCGCTGGAACACCGGGTTTTCGGTTATGTCGGATTTCTTCCACGCCAGTTTAACCAGACTGTTAAAACCGCTCAAAATGATCGGTGTGAAATAACCGATTTTCGTTTTTTTATTCCTATTATTTCCGGCAACAAACGTAGGAATCGAATAAAGATTGAAAAATTTTTGATTCTCTCAGTTTCAAAATATATAAAATAAATATGTGAAATTGAATAGGCAAATGAAAGAAAGTCTAGTTCGTGAACCGTCCGCTGCTTTTCTCGGAAAGTGGTATGTGGTTGGATACCACAGTACCCTGTTTATTCTATTCTTTTTAAACTCTGCTCAACAATCATGTCGCAATCAGGGATCGTACCACTATTTGGGCATTATGAATAGTCACTGTGAAAACCGGGGTTTCTCGTGTGAATTTGACCGTTTACAAGGGCGACAAGCAGATAAAGGCATGTTATGTAGAGCCGGCCGCGGTGGTCTCGCGGTTCTAGGCGCGCAGTCCGGAACCGTGCGACTGCTACGGTCGCAGGTTCGAAACCTGCCTCGGGCATGGATGTGTGTGATGTCCTTAGGTTAGTTAGGTTTAAGTAGTTCTAAGTTCTAGGGGACTAATGACCACAGCAGTTGAGTCCCATAGTGCTCAGAACCATTTTTTTTGTTATGTAGACAGAGGCAGCAGACAGCTGCTTTTATTTATTTATTTTTTATTCTGTGAAAGCAAAGAAGGGAAAGCAGAAAGGTGGAAGGAGTATATAGAGGGGCTATACAAGGGCGATGTACTTGAGGACAATATTATGGAAATGGAAGAGGATGTAGATGAAGATGAAATGGGAGATATGATACTGCTTGAAGAGTTTGACAGAGCACTAAAAGACCTGAGTCGAAACACGGCCCCTGGAGTAGACAACATTCCATTAGAACTACTAACGGCCTTGGGAGAGCCAGTCCTGACAAAACTCTACAATCTGGTGAGCAAGATGTATGAAATACCCTCAGACTTCAAGAAGAATATAATAATTCCAATCCCAAAGAAAGCAGGTGTTGACAGATGTGAAAATTACAGAACTATCAGTTTAATAAGTCACAGCTGCAAATTACTAACGCGAATTCTTTAAAGCCGAATGGAAAACCTGGTAGAAGCCGACCTCGGGGAAGATCAGTTTGGATTCCGTACAAATATTGGAACACGTGAGGCAATACTGACATTACGACTTATCTTAGAAGAAACATTAAGGAAAGGGAAACCTACGTTTCTTGCATTTGTAGACTTAGAGAATGCTTTTGACAATGTTGACTGGAATACTCTCTTTCAAATTCTGAAGGTGGCAGGGGTTTAATACAGGGAGTGAAAGGCTATTTACAATTTGTACAGAAACCAGATGGCAGTTATAAGAGTCGAGGGGCATGAAAGGGAAGCAGTGGTTGGGAAGGGAGTGAGGCAGGGTTGTAGCCTCTCCCCGATGTTATTCAATCTGTATATTGAGCAAGCAGTGAAGGAAACAAAAGAAAAATTCGGAGTAGGTATTAAAATCCATGGAGAAGAAATAAAAACTTTGAGGTTCGCCGATGACATTGTAATTCTGTGAGAGACAGCAAAGGACTTGGAAGAGCAGTTGAACGGAATGGACAGCGTCTTGAAAAAGGATGGTATAAGATGAACATCAACAAAAGCAAAACGAGGATAATGGAATGTAGTCGAATTAAGTCGAGTGATGCTGAGGGAATTAGGGTAGGAAATGAGACACTTAAAGTAGTAAAATAGTTTAGCTATTTGGGGAGCAAAATAATTGATGATGGTCGAAGCAGAGAGGATATGCAATGTAGACTGGCAATGGCAGGGAAAGCGTTTCTGAAGAAGAGAAATTTGTTAATATCGAGTATAGATTTAAGTGTCAGGAAGACGTTTC
Organism: Schistocerca nitens; assembly: GCF_023898315.1. NCBI lineage: Eukaryota > Metazoa > Arthropoda > Insecta > Orthoptera > Acrididae > Schistocerca > Schistocerca nitens. The sequence continues at coordinate 529,577,031 of NC_064620.1, forward strand.
TGAAAGTATTTGTATGGAGTGTAGCCATGTATGGAAGTGAAACATGGACGATAAATAGTTTGGACAAGAAGAGAATAGAAGCTTTCGAAATGTGGTGCTACAGAAGAATGCTGAAGATTAGTTGGATAGAACACATAACTAATGAGGAGGTATTGAATAGAATTGGAGAGAAGAGGAATTTGTGGCACAACTTGACAAGAAGAAGGGACCGTATGGTAGGACATGTTCTGAGGCATCAAGGGATCACAAATTTAGCATTGGAGTGCAGCGTGGAGGGTAAAAATAGTAGAGGGAGACCAAGAGATGAATACACTAAGCAGATTCAGAAGGACGTAGGTTGCAGTAATTACTGGGAGATGAAGAAGCTTGCCCAGGGTAGGGTAGCATGGAGAACTGCATCAAACCAGTCTCAGGACTGAAGACCACAACAACAACATGCTGTGATTAAATTGTTGTTAAGTTTTTACTACTATTACATAATTTCCTCCCTCTTTTGTTGTTTCGTAGAAACGCCAACAAATCTTTAATATTTTAAGGTACATTAAACATTCTATTTCATTGCTACGTCACTTCGTAAAAATATTTCCAGGCTAAGGTTGGTGCCATTCTGCAATACAACGGATGTCCGACGACGACGGGGAGAAACTGTCATATATACCAGGTGTGGACAGGTCTTCATTTGAACGACTCTAAATAAAGAATCGTAAGAATCGAATCGTGATACGGACGAATCGTCGTTCAAAGTATCGTAAGAACGATTGCGTGTTTCTGAGTCGTGACGATTCCAAGTTCCAACGATTCATCGATTCTTAGTACGCTATGCTTCGAAGGCAACTTCCGAATCATGCCGAGTCGTGCCGAATGATTACGACCGCCAGATGGCAGTCAAGTGGAGGATGCGTGTGAACAAAGGAAGCTCGGAACGAACAAACGAAGTTCGTGGTTCGTAATATTACTCGTGAAAACCAAACTGACACTTGGCGGTGGCTGACGGGAACGAACGTAAAGGTATTTCCCATTTAGTATCGCTACCATCAGCCACCGCGCCGACGCTAGCTTAGTTTTCGCGAGGAATACACGAACTAGTGATGACAGAAACGATATACAGCGAGTACACAGCTCCCAATACAGACGATTTAAACCAAGAAATCCAAGTATGATGAATAAATACGTACATCTTATTTGTTGCAGATGCAATGCAAAACACACACACCTTCTTTACACACGAGCAATAGCACGTGGATTATGTATTATATTTCGCATATCTCGAAAACGGCCCTAACGATTTGGATGAAATTTTGTATTTAGACTGGTTTTTGCTTTTTGAGTTCACCTATATAGTTTTAGTTGTTACTATAAAACAGACGTCTGTAGTTAGATACGTTCAAGCCACACAACCAAACTGGCATACCATGTAATTTTGCACCATCTTTCGCAGAAATCGACTCCTCTTTCCTGGCATACTGAAATAAAACAATAGATGCAATCAAACCAAACGTGACCTTTCATCAATTAAGGCATTACACGTATAAATCGAGAATCACACTTGTAACGTCATATGCACATTTACTTATAAATGAACTATTTCTGGCATATATTATCATGACACAGTTCGATTCTAACCCCATTGACGATTTCAGACACGTCCTGCCATCTGTGAGTAAGATGTAGAGCTTTTTGTATTCCGTAAGAATCGTGCCATCGCAGACCAGAATGAATCGTGAAAGAATCGTGAACGAATCGTAGGAATCGATTCGCAATTTGAGATTGAATCGTAGGAATCGAATCGGTAAAAAGAATCGTGTTGCCCAACTCTAGTGCCTTGAGCCGTGACACACGGCGACAGGGACATTATTGTCTCAGCAAAGCTGTACCGATTGTTATGTCACGTATTTGTTACTCGTTTCCGTCGGCATTGTTACTGAAACACCACAGATCTCTTTTTTTTTCATTTTCTACAATAACGCAATATTTCAAACGAATGCAGATTTTATGAACGAAAATTACTCCTTTTCATAAAAAAGAAGCATTAAAAAACGAAACAATGCTGCTATGGATAAGTGATATTTCGGTTTTTTTACTCGGTCTTTAGAAGAAAAACTTGTTAAGAGCGAGACCAAACATGTATCTAAAAATACCGGTTATTCAGAACTAAAAGGCTGGTATCATTTTAAACTGATAAATCTTTCCCATCCCGACTGTGGGTGCCGCGCCATTTTCCTGCTGTGGCCGATGCGGTTGGCGAGTGGTGAAATTCCGCAGCCGCAGAAGTTTGATCGTGTCAAGTAGTAGATGCAGCTTGCAAAGGATGAGGTAGAAGATCTTAGTTCTTTTAAATTCTTTCATATGGTTGGAAACATTGGAAAACCAAGTTTTGCCAACGAGATTCATGTTGGCTGTACTTTCCGAAGTAAAATAACTTGGAAAATGCCGACTTTTTCAGTTTTTTTCTCTTTCTTATGGTCTGAAGCCAGGTTAACAGGACCTCATGGAAGAGCTAGGCCCCAGGTTACGACATCATCATTATTTGACAAGCAATTCAAAATTAAACAATTTTTCTTTAAAAGAAACAATAGTAAAACACAATTAAAGAATCTTTTAGAAATCCGCGGTTTTTAAAACAGTGAGTGGAATGCTTTGAATGGGCACAACGGTTTAAACAAATTAACAACGATAGCAAAATGACTAAACACATATAATACCGTTAAGTGCCCCAGGCTAACGCAATGGTTTTAAATTACAGACCCGACATTTAACACGGTCCTTTAAGACGCCTGACGAACTTGAAGCAAAATTTTTGAGTGTCCATTGTAACAACGACTAGCACAAATTGAATAACAGGTAAAATATTTATACAAATTTAAATGTACAGACTAAGAGAACGGTTTTAAATTACAGACCAAAATTAGACGGTCCTATGAGAGAACTGACAAATTTAAAGCAAGATTTTTAATAGTCAAATGTAATAACGATTAGTACGAACTTAGTAGAAATGCTTAAACAAATTTAAATGTTCCGAGGTAACAGAATGGTTTCAAATTACAGATTAATGTTTGACACTGTCCTTTGAGAGAGCTGTCAAGTTTAAGAAGATACGGGAACGCTATAGTGAGCCAGTGAAGACAAGACTAAGAGCATCTGTCACCGTACCGCAGAGCAACTCCACACAAAATGGAAATGAGCGTATGGCGTCAGTAGCCGGGAGTTCCCAGTCGAAAGTTCGGCCACCAAGAGCAGGTCTTATTGAGTGCGACGCCACAGTGGGCGACCTGCGCGTCAACAATGGGGATAAAATGATGATGAGGACAGCACAATACCCAGTCACTCCCCAGCCAGGAATCGAACCCGGGCCCCCTTGCGTGACAAGGGGTCGATCGTTGTGATTGGTCGTTGCGGAAGTCACATGACATCCGTTCAAGTTCGTTGTTGATCCTTTCACTCAGTTTTTTTTTGTTACAGCGGCCAACCAGGTCTCTCTCCGAACACGCTGAGCTACCATGCCGGCACCGTTCTGCTAATGGGGCGGACAACTCCAAACAAGGCAACGGCGATTCCGAAATGCCGGCCAGTTATATTGTGCCGCCAGTGCGCTCGCCATTGTCAGGCAGCGCCAACTGCACGCATAGACTGCTGAACAGTGGCTGAGCAATCAGACAACAGCAGGGCGCTCGTAAAATAAGCTCGAAAATACCTAGAAACACCAATAGGTCAATTAGTACGATAACACACTTTCAGCAAATAGCTTCCTGAACAAGAAGCCCTGAATAAGGTATAACAATAGCTGGCAAACAGCGATTAACAGACTAAACTAGGAATTTCAAGATCAGTACAACTGAAACACTGGCGAGAACCAACAGTAAGCCTGTTAATATAAACAAATTATAAACATAGTTTAAGTAGATTTTAAATAACAATTTTGAACTTCCCTTAGCCGGCCGGGGTGGCCAAGCGGTTCTAGGCGCTACAGTCTGGAACTGCGCGATCGCTACTGTCGCAGGTTCGAATCCTGCCTCGGGCATGGATGTGTGTGATGTCCTTAGGTTAGTTAGGCTTAAGTAGTTCTAAGTTCTAGGGGACTGATGACCTCAGAAGTTAAGTCCCATAGTGCTCAGAGCCATTTGAACCATTTTTTTTTAACTTCCCTTCAGGGTTGAAATCCTGAGTGTATTAATAATACAACGGTCAGATACTTGTATAAAACGGCTCACAGACCCAATCAGGCTCCAAGAAGTAGGTAAGGAATCTCGTCTTACAAAACGCAAAGGTGCCAACACAGAAAATTTCAAGCTCTCCGGCAGCGCATCCGGCATACTAACAAATCTGGCCAGTTCAGAATCTAAAAAAAAATTAAAAGAGCACATTAATCAAAAATGTTCATGACAGCACCAGTAGCACCTGCGACCGAAGTCACATTCCCACCGCTTACACAGACGGTGACGATAATAATGCAAGGCACCATTTGGTATCTTAAAACCTAACAGGAAAAAAACTATACGGAGACCACAACTAATTTACTTTTCAGGAAAGCAACACAGGGCACTCAGTGAACACCGAGGTGAACGGGCTCAAACATTTTCTATAATCGATACAGACCATAATAAATTCTTTGAGCCGAACTACATCTCCTCTCTCAGACGGCCATGCAGGCGCGTGAATAATATACGCGGGTGTCACATCTGCGCATATTATTCACGCGCCTGTCTGGCAGGCATTATTTCTACTCATCTGAGTACACGGAAGAAATTTACGAATACTTTATGTCCTCGTATCGATATGTCTCCTGTTTACTACCCTCGAGAGCTGCACCTTGAACTTGCGCTGCAGCGTCACACGTCACACATTCATCCATCAGCTACCAAAGTTTACAGTTTCACATTTTCTGTCAACACCTGCGTGAATAAATTTATGACCAATTTATACAATTCCTTCATGGCGCGTATTTTCCTTTTTCTTTTTTTTTTTTCTTCTTAGAGTGTATTACAAGAGGAATTGAATCACATTTGATGAGTTGGTCAGCTATTTTCAATATTAAAAGATGATGAAATATAGGAATGGAACGACATTCAGTTGATCAGCTATTTCCGTTCGGAGATTTATCTTATGGATCAAAATTGCAGATCAACTGTTCAAATGGTTCAAATGGCTCTGAGCACTATGGGACTTAACATCTGAGGTCATCAGTCCCCTAGAACTTAGAACTACTTATGTCTAACTAACCTAAGGACATCACACACATCCATGCGCGAGGCAGGATTCGAACCTGCGACTGTAGCGGTCGCGCGGTTCCAGTCTGACGCTCCTAGAACTGCTCGGCCACATCGTCCGGCCAGATCGACCGTCAGCAACTGCAATAGGAAGCCACAATTATGTCTGTTTGTTGTTCAACACTGGAAAAACGGGCTTTGCCAAGTTCTCTCTTAGCTTAGAACCATCCACGGCCAGGTTATGCAAAGTAAGGGTAATTTCCGACCTGGAGCTTCTAGCATCTCGCGTCGTTAACGAACTCTTTAATGATCGGACTTGACGCACACAACCTTTCCGTTCTTATGTGTTACACGTAACTCCTGCTGCCAAGAAGCGCCTTGAAAACTGACCTCATAAAGCCGTGTACTGGTGTAACAGGTACTGGAGTAACAGCGTTTATCCACTCGCAACACGGTAGTTCTATTCCTGGTGAACAAGAAGCGCAGGGGGCAGTTGTAGTTACGAAATAACCGTAGTTAACTGACTATACAGAACGCCCAGAACGTTATTATATTGAAACAAACATCTCAATCAGCTGTCTGTCGGCGACATCGATTTGGAGCCGACCCCTGGAATACTACTTACCTTCATCACAACTGTATTTTCTGTTACGGCGTGAAAACAAGCGCCTGCACTCCAGTCGGAAACGAGAGAACAGAGAGGGCTGTGAAGAAGTCAGCCAATTGCACGCTGATCGACCACTTTCCAGGATGACAACGCGACAGCAGCGGCCTCTATGTGAAGAGAACATAAGCGCCGCGCCCGACTGGTCGCGGCCCAGTTCTACAACAGCTTGGAGACTAATGACTTGTATAGCAGCGACTTAGAATTGTTATACTGAAGAAACTTGTTTATTTGGTGGGTCGCCCTTTGCTTTGCTTGCGACACATCTACTGTATCTACTTCTCAAAGTTAAGTATTGTCCTATACTTTTCGTAATAAAACTCATTAATACGATTTGTTTGAACTGTTTGTCTAGCGATCTGAGAAAGCATGTTTCCTAGACACCCCATATTCGGCGACTACGAAGGAATCAACATTTTCAGTAATGATTTGTTTATGACACCGATGAAACGTTGTACGGAGTTTGGTTGCACACAGAGATATTCGAAAGGAAGTACTATTTCGTTCCACAATCAAGGCTGCTTTAAAAACACCTAAAAATTGCGAATACGTTGTTTAAGTCGGTGAATTTACTGGCTGAAGCTAAGAACTGGTATCGTTATCAAGCAGTTGTGAATGGCCTTCTTATTTAGAGTATTTGTTTGTGAATAAATATGACAGACTTACAGATTACCGTCCCTCTCCTATGTGTCGTCAGGCGCTTTTCTCTGGTGTTTTGAAAGATATCTGCAATTCCATTGTTTCACTAATCCTGCTCATCATGTCTTTCACACGACGCGCAGCGTCGACGGGAAGCGCCAGTTTGTCACTACAACGCGGTCCGTAATTAGCCTAAAGTGTTATTCCATTTATCGACATGTATTGACAGGGACGGTAAACCATGAAGAACTTTGCTAGCCTGGGAGAGAAATTCTGCAATACAAAACTTGTTAAGTGTTTGCAAGGATTGTATTTCTTCGTATTGTTCGCAGTATCACAGAAATTGATGATTAGTGACACATTTATCTCTACAATCAGTGGCGTATTTATTTCGTGCATTTTGCCTCTTCTGATTCGGAGCAGACACCTGAATCTCGCTCCAATCCGCATCGTGTACTTCCTTCAATAATTTGAACGTCATCAGCTGACTTAAGTTTTGCTTGTCAACATTTTGTTTGCCCGTTTAGTCACCTTTTTCTCTCAGTACTGTCACTCCTTTCTCCCTCTAACCGTCAGTAAAATTAATGACATGAACGGCAATCTGTCACACCTGCCCGTGACAAGATCTTTCACGACCGCTTTCCGTGCGCACTCTATGCACTGCTTTGAGCTGAAACGTTGTACCTGGTCACGTCATCCTGTTAGCCCTCGATTGGCCTTGCCTACCTTGGCTATCCATTGAAACATACAGTGTGTGTTAACTGTAAGACGGCAGAGTTGTGAGGGGAGTGCGGGGAGAGGAGGAAGCAAGCATTGGCTGGCGAGGGGAGAGGAGCCGTTGGGGAGGGGGGGGGGACAAGGCACGCCTACCAGTTGCAGTGCTGGCACTACAAATTGCGCGTCATGCTTACACGAAAGCAGATGAAAGGCTTGTTAGTAAAACTCGCTTTAAATGTTGTTCGTAAACCTTGGGACAACAGTACATTTTCAGGCGGACAAACTTTCGAAATTACAGTAGTTACAATTTTCAACAACAGATGGCGCTGCAAGTGATGTGAAAGATATAGAAGACAACGCAGTCTGTGGGTGCGCCATTCTGTACGTCGTCTTTCTGCTGTAAGCGTGTGCTGTTCACAACGTGCAAGTGTGCTGTAGACAACATGGTTTATTCCTTAGAACAGAGGATTTTTCTGGTGTTGGAATTCCACCGCCTAGAACACAGTGATGTTGCAACAAGACGAAGTTTTCAACGGAGGTTTAATGTAACCAAAGGACCGAAAAGCGATACAATAAAGGATCTGTTTGAAAAATTTCAACAGACTGGGAACGTGACGGATGAACGTGCTGGAAAGGTAGGGCGACCGCGTACGGCAACCACAGAGGGCAACGCGCAGCTAGTGCAGCAAGTGATCCAACAGCGGCCTCGGGTTTCCGTTCGCCGTGTTGCAGCTGCAGTCCAAATGACGCCAACGTCCACGTATCGTCTCATGCGCCAGAATTTACACCTCTATCCATACAAAATTCAAACGCGGCAACCCCTCAGCGCCGCTACCATTGCTGCACGAGAGACATTCGCTAACGATATAGTGCACAGCATTGATGACGGCGATATGCATGTGGGCAGCATTTGGTTTACTGACGAAGCTTATTTTTACCTGGGCGGCTTCGTCAATAAACAGAACTGGCGCATATGGGGAACCGAAAAGCCCCATGTTGCAGTCCCATCGTCCCTGCATCCTCAAAAAGTACTGGTCTGGGCCGCCATTTCTTCCAAAGGAGTCATTGGCCCATTTTTCAGATCCGAAACGGTTACTGTATCACGCTATCTGGACATTCTTCGTGAATTTGTGGCGGTACAAACTGCCTTAGACGACACTGCGAACACCTCGTGGTTTATGCAAGATGGTGCCCGGCCACATCGCACGGCCGACGTCTTTAATTTCGTGAATGAATATTTCGATGATCGTGTGATTGCTTTGGGCTATCCGAAACATACAGGAGGCGGCGTGGATTGGCCTCCCTATTCGCCAGACATGAACCCCTGTGACTTCTTTCTGTGGGGACACTTGAAACACCAGGTGTACCGCCAGAATCCAGAAACAATTGAACAGCTGAAGCAGTACATCTCATCTGCATGTGAAGCCATTCCGCCAGACACGTTGTCAAAGGTTTCAGGTAATTTCATTCAGAGACTACGCCATATTATTGCTACGCATGGTGGATATGTGGAAAATATCTTACTATAGAGTTTCCCAGACCGCAGCGCCATCTGTTGTTGAAAATTGTAACTACTGTAATTTCGAAAGTTTGTCTGCCTGAAAATGTACTGTTGTCCCAAGCATATTGCAACAAACGGTGTATTTCTATCGCTGCTCGTTTAGTTTTTATTGCCGTTTCAAATATACCGGTGATATATGTTTGTCTACTATGCGCTCACAAACCATTTGGAAATGTACTGCAATATGAATGTGTTTCGAAATAATACAGTAACCAGTGGTGTATCCATAGAAATACGGTAGCACGAAAAAATGAAATATAAGGTATTTGGGACGAAATAGGGGGCTCCTTCAAAGTGATCGTGAACAAAATATCTGAAATGGAAACTCACCTTTTCTTGCCAGACGTTTGTAGTGATACGCCAGGATGATTCTTGGAAAACTGTTTGAATCTTCCAATGCTGCGCATGCTTTGTCCTGTGTATGTAGCAGCTCTCACTGAAGATTTGTAAATGGGGTGAAGCAATTTTTTCTGCAATTTTTCCCTTTCGCAGCATTCAGTCACACGCAATATAATTTTGCGAGCATCGCTACGTAATACTGGTTTCCTTCTAAGCGTAGGCCTACCGGTAGGGGCTGTTGGCGACTCCCGAGATGGGCCAGCAACTGCCTCTTCACTCATTTTGATAATGTTTAGCACAATTCCACAATAAAAACACGCAGAACAATACATCGCAAAACAATAACGAAGCAGACGACAATGGCTACCTTGAACAACACAGTCGGCTACGTAATGTCGGCAGCAGTCTCGTTGGCAGCAGTCGAAACTGCGTGCCTACCGAAGCCTCCCGACGTTTACCGACTTCTACCGATTCAGGACTAGGGAGAGGTCTACCATCTAAAAGTTTACACACTGTACAAATAGATGGATACTGGATTGAATAAAGATAAATTTTTGTACGAATGATGTAGCCTGAGTATGGAACACTGTATTTACTCGACACTGCACCTTGTGCGAATGTCCCTAAAGCTAACCGGCAAAGGAGGCTTAATTTTTCTGTTGACATTAAATTAAAGTAACATTATGAGACCAGACACTGACAGGTAATTCGTTACTGGTCTTGGTACTTTGGACTGCTCAATGCTCGTCCAGTTGCTGTCATATGAAGCTTAAAATGACACAGATTTGTTAGCGGGATCGTGTCTGAGCAACGAGTTCGTGTCTTAGCACCCAAACTGTCAATGGCAGCCCGTGCACCTTCGGGTACATACAATCGGGTGTTTCACATTACAACGTCAGCTGATCTTCTTTATACTGAAAGTTGGATCTCTATGATTCTGCTCTGTGCATACACAAACCCTGAGTCTTGAGATATTATTATTCGTTTATCGGCGAGCGAGCAGTTGTCGAGGGGAGTCGGAAGTGGTCGGACGCAGGGTGCGTTGGAGAGAGCCCTAGCGACGTGAGAGGCTGCAGCCAGCCGTGATCGTGCTACTGGTTCCGGAGGAGACTTTGGTATTAATCGAGGGTTTTTTGTTAATCAGCCATTTCGCTGCACGTAGTTATTGGTTGCTTGTAAACCAGAGGGATTTTGTCAGATATATGTGTGCATACACTCAGAGTCATATTCGTTTCTTTGTTGCGGCCGGAAACGTGTTTCTTGAGTGTAGACTTTGTGGAATAATTAAAAGTCCGTGTAAAGTTTGTCGGGATTTGAATCATCAATTTTCTCAATACAGCAAATTAAAAGTTTCTATTGGTTTCTTTCATTTTTCTTTAGATCGTTTTAGGTTAGTTGACCAAATCCCTCCTAATCATTCAATTTTTATGTATAAAAGTATGGCAGTAATTGTTGCAATTAGTCGATGCTTTGCACTCTGCATGGATCGCAATATTACTTTTTGAAATATTTTAGCATGTTGCTGATCACGCAGTTGCAGCGGCAAGACGAGGTAAGTTGTCTGTCGCTTACAGGAGCTTTGTAGAACAGATGTTAGGATATTTTAAAACTCGCAGTCAGATGGCTGAGAACTGATTACTATATAATACGTAGGAAGAGTACTTCCGATTTGAATACCATTTATGTCATTCACTTGTACGTTTTCGTACGTCTTATACTTGTCGATGTGCCTGGCATGCATTTGTTTCGTTACACGATTTCGCAGTTAGAGATGCTTCGTCTTGCTACAGCATTTGCAAAATTTTATTATGCAGCAGTTCTGCATAGCATTTTTGGTTGCTTCCGCGCTGCTCTTGGTTATTCAAAACTTTTATGTCATCAGTTTTCTAGTTCAGTATTTATTTTTTAACAGTGACGTTAAGATAATTGATTTGCCAACTCAGTTGTTTTGCGTTTTTGTAAAATTTTCTTTATTGCTACAACGACAATGAAAACTAGAGCACAGGCAGGAATGGTCAAGACAGCTGAAGTAGCTTCAAATGAAGTTTCAGAAAATTTGAGATATGATGTAGAAAATTCTTCTCAGGATAATCAAGTCAGGGAACTTTCAAACAATACTGTGAATAGTCAGAGTATTGGCTATTATTTTCCGATCGTGAGTGATGAAATGCAGGGAACTAAACGCAATTCGGGCGATCAAAATATCGGAACACAGTCCGCTTTTGTTATGAGAGATTCAGGTATAGCTTATACTTCTACAGAGCAAAATAATTTTGTAATTCCCTCTTTCAGTAATAATGTTACACAATTAGTATTAGCTTAACTTCGTCAGATTAAAAAATCTACTGACTGGATAAATGACAAGGTCAACGAATCCAGCAGCAAACAGGGACTAAATTTCAAGCTACAGGAAGAGAACTTCAAATTGTTTCGGGATGAGATTAATAATTTAAATCGTAAGCTCGAGGAAATGTCAGAACGGTTGAAAATTCGGGTACGTGAGGAACTCAAGTCAGATATTAATAATCTTGAGTCCAGGCTTTTGCTACCTACAAAAGCAGAACAGGAAATTTGTTCTGCGCTTATAGGTAGCGCACCGCGTCTATACACGTCCACCGCGGCGCTTGGGGATCACAGCACCAAGTTACGACACCTGAAGATAGGCGTATAAGAGCCCGAAACCGGTCGTGTGATAATAAAAGAACTTTACAACTGTAGCGGGATTGTCAGTCTCTGGCCCACAGTACACATTACAGACGCTCGAGTAATGATTCCCGTGACCATAGGAACTATCAGTACAGGAACAGAGATCGTGGATCGCGTGAACACAGCCGTTATGGCAATGAAGACAATTTTAGACGCAATGGTAAGGACAGAGTAAATCGAAATTGGCTGACCACACAAACTTTGATTCCGAACGTGGTGCTCAGGTTGTAGAAGTCTGAGTATCGAGCCCAGGGGACAACAAAATTAATTACAGTTGCGCAAGACGAAATAATTATGATGACAGATCAAACCAAAATTGGCGTGACCGTAGAGATTCAAATTCTGAGCGTGATGCAACTGTAGAAATCACATCGCCCAACCCACGCACCAATCCAGGCAAAACGAACCGGCACAACAATGACTAGCAGCCACGCCTGGAAACGAACCGGAAAGGTATACCTGTGCAGGCTGGAGCGCACTCACGCTACGGTAAACCGGATGATTTTAACTCAGTCAGTCGAGAAACGGCGCGTAGACAAGAAGACGACGCGATTGCGTTAGTCGGTTTGTCAGTGGCCATGAAGTGTAAAAGGAAGCAAAAACGAGAAACGTGGTGTAAAGAGTGGCTTGCAAAGAGAAATGAATAAACTCATACGAGATTAGTAAGAGAGTTATGGTCCTTCAGATTACTGTAATTATTTGCGGATGAATGACGTCTACCAAAAACTATTGTCGCTTCTGACTCCTTTAATACAAAGGAAAAATACAGTTATGAGAACTTGTATTTCTGCCCATGAAAGGCTGACAGCTGCTCTGAGGTTTCTGGCAACGGGCCGATCGTACGAATGTCTCAAATATTCTGCTATAATATCACCCCAAGCTCTCGGAAAAATAATTCCAGAGACATGTGACGTCACCTACATTGTGCTGAAAGGAGTGTGTCTTCAGGTGTGTATCGTAAATACACACATTTTTTAGATTTTTTAATTTTTAGTTACTCTTTTACCATTCAAATACAAAATTTTAAGTGAGACCTAGAAATGGAAATTCCGTTTGGCTAGGACCTCCTGTCGGGTACACCGTTTGCCCGGTACAAGTCTATCGAGTTGACGCCACTTCGGCGACTTGCGTGAAATGTTGATGATGAGGACAACACAATATCCAGTACCTGAGTAGAGAAAATCTCCGACACAGCCGGGAATCGAACCCGGGCCGTTTGGTAGGCCTATGACATTCCGTCGCGCTGACCACTCAGCTACCAGGGGCGGACAACTGAGTCATAATAATGAGTAATACATGAAGTTAGAAAAATAATTGAAAACTTGGTAGTATTCGTCAATGAAGAGCACAGAAAAATTAAAAATGCCTCGAAAATCAAATATTATTAAAGGTAGCTAAGTAAGTAGCTGTTGAGTGTGGAAGTTCTTGATTGGTCACAAATCGTACAGGCGCTGTTTGTTGTCTAAACTGCGGTACGACTTGGTGAGCTCGTACTTCAGCTAGACCTGCTTAGATATTAGGAGCTGTATCAACTCGTTGGCATGTTAAGCATTCCCATTTCAGCTTCATATAGGAGGTTACTGATTCTTTTTTCAACAGTCAGATGCCGGCTTTTTTCCAATGTCTTCACTCTCATTGCAGTAGATTTTTCCAATAGATCATACCTGTTATCGTGGGGCGAAGGTTTTTTAAAATGATCTCTCACTGGCAGCAGGACACAATTGGTCAATTCCACACTTTTCATTGAGAACTCTCGTTTTTCTCTGAGGGTTCTTCACTGCCGGGTGTTTGTGGAGCAGCAGCCTCAATTCCATCCTGAAGGAAGCATATTATTAGACCCTAAAAGTCATTTACCCTGGTTTTATTGTTTATAACAGGAAAATAATTTAAAATAAGACGAAATTATAAGATAAAAATAACACAAACCTTTGAAATCTTCACGGGTTATCAGCCGAGTGGCGTCGTCTTCTAGTCGCAACATTTCAATGGATTGTTCAAAATGGTTCAAATGGCTCTGAGCACTATGGGACTCAACTTCTGAGGTCATCAGTCCCCTAGACTTAGAACTACTTAAACCTAACTGACCTAAGGACATCACACACATCCATGCCCGAGGCAGGATTCGAACCTGCGACCGTAGCGGTCTCGTGGTTCCAGACTGTAGCGCCTAGAACCGCACGGCCACTCCGGCCGGCTCAATGGATTGTGTAACCACCATCTTCGGCTGATAACCCGTGAAGATTTCATAGCTGAAATACGCTGAGAAAGCCTCCAATCGCATATAACACAAACTTTCTTAAAAAATTTTAAACAAGTAGTTTTATTACAGTATTTGAAAATTCTATTTCTTATTTTCTTTATAACCCAACTCTTTAAACAAGCTTAGGTTTTGTGTTATTTTAAATGTTATTTTTATTTTGGTTGTAAAAATAAATTTATAAAGCCTGTTGCAGTCATTATCGCTATTCATCCACAGTGTGAAAAAATATTATTAATTTGCTGTTGTTTCAGTTTCCTGACTCCGCTGAGGAATGGAAAATGGTCGCTAAAACATTTGAAGACAGATGGAGTTTCTCACATTGTCTTGGTGCCATGGATGGTACACATAAAGACATAGTTCCCCCAGAAAATTCTGGATTTTTTCTTCAACTACAAACGCAGACACAGTATGGTACTTCTTGCGATAGTCGATACTAACTATCGGTTCTTTTTAGTGGATTTTGGAACTAATGGACGTGTTTCTGATGGAGGCATTCTTCGGAATACTAAATTTTATGAAAAGTTAGAGTAATGAGCTCAGACTTCCGAAGCCATGCAATGTTACAGAAAATTTCGAGAATGTCCCTTACGGTTTTGTGGTTGATGACGCCTTTCCTCTTACACTTAATATTATGAAGGCTTTTCGACAAGCGCAACTAGATTACCTAGTAAAGAAATTTACAACTACCGCATTTCAAGAGCAAGACACGGTGTCGAAAAGTGTTTTCGAACACTTGCATCCAGATTTCGTATATTCCATACTCAAATCAATTTGGAACCAGAGAACATAATAAAATTGGTGATGGCAACATGTTCATTGCACAATTTTTTGATGGAACAACATCCAAGCTTTTACACACCTCCAAACAGTACCTATCAGGAGACGCACGAAGGAACTACTGGCATTACAGGTTTGGGTAGCTCGGAATCAAATATGATCGCACTGAAACGCCTGGACCACGGGAACATAACGTCTGCTGCTAAACAGCTTAGAAATGGATCACTTCATACTTCAGGAATGAAGGCAAAGTTCCATGGCAAGACAATAGGGTTCTTCGAAACAAAAAATAGATTAAAAGAAGGAGTTTGGCCTTAGTAAGTTAATAATTCATACAGTTCAACACATTTTGCATTAATTAATAAAAACGTGGATTCTAAATATAAACTTTCCATTTGTTAATACAAAATGTTTGTTGTTGTTGTGGTCTTCAGTCCAGAGACTGGTTTGATGCAGCTCTCCACGCTACTCTATCCTGTGCAAGCTTCTTCATCTCCCAGTAGCTACTGCAACCTACATCCTTCTGAATCTGTTTAGTTTATTCATCTCTTGGTCTCCCTCTACGATTTTTACCCTCCACGCTGGCCTCCAATACTAAATTGGTGATCCCTTGATGCCTCAGAATATGCCCTACTAACCGATCCCTTGTTCTAGTCAAGTAGTGTCACAAATTTCTCTTCTCTCCAATTCTATTCAATACCTCCTCATTAGTTATGTGATCTACGCATCTAATCTTCAGCATTCTTCTGTAGCACTACATTTCGAAAACTTCTATTCTCTCTTTGTCTTTCCTATTTACCGTCCATATTTTACTTCCATACATGGCTACACTCCATACAAATACTTTCAGAAACGACTTCCTGACACTTAAATCTATACTCGGTGTTAACAAATTTCTCTTCTTCAGAAATGCTTTCCTTGCCATTGCCAGTCTACATTTTATATCCTCTCTGCTTCGATGATCATCAGTTATTTTGCTCCCCAAATAACAAAATTCATCTACTACTTTAAGCATCTCATTTCCTAATCTAATTCCCGCAGCATCACCCGATTTAATTCGACTACATTCCATTATTCTCGTTTTGATTTTGTTGGTGTTCATCTTATGTCCTCCTTTCAAGACCCTGTCCATTCCGTTCAGCTGCTCTTCCAGGTCCTTTGCCGTCTCTGACAGAATTACAATGTCATCGAGGAACCTCGAAGTTTTTCTCTCTTCTCTATGGATTTTAATTCCTACTCCAAAGTTTTCTTTTGTTACCTTTACTGCTTGCTCAATATACAGATTGAATAACATTGGGGATAGGCTACAATCCTGTCTCACTCCCTTCCCAACCACTGCTTCCGTTTCATGACCCTCGACTCTTATAACGGCCATCTGGTTTCTGTACAAATTGTAAATAGCCTTTCGCTCCCTGTATTTTACCCATGCCACCTTCAGAATTTGAAAGAGATTATTCCAGTCAACATTATCAAAAGCTTTCTCTAAGTCTACAAATGCTAGAAACGTAGGTTTGCCTTTCCTTAATCTATTTTCTAAGATAAGTCGTAGGGTCAGTATTGTAATTAAATTAAATTAAATTATGTGAGTATTATAAATAATCTGAACACTTACTCCATCGATATCACATCCATCCTCGTCATCCAAGTTTGACAAAGACGCTCCAGGAATATCTTGATCGTCAAGAAAATCCAACAGATCTGAGTAACACAATTTCGATGCGTAGATCTTGTCAGCTGAAGCTCCGGATTTCATTGAAATGTCACGTTTCTTCTTCTCTTTACGTACATTATTTCTTAAATTTTTTTAACTACAGATTGCTTTGTAGCATCTGTTTCTAACTCCTTCAGTTTAATAACAAGTTATTCATAGGCTGCATCTCTCTTTTCACGGTCGTTGTACTCTTTACTTTTCACCTGCCACAGACCAGGTTCCAGCCTAGACGTTTCGATAAAATCTTCTCTCACTTGGTTCCGTTTTCAAAATGGTTCAAATGGCTCTGAGCACTATGGGACTAAACATCGGTGGTCATCAGTCCCCTAGAACTAAGAACTACTTAAACCTAACTAACCTAAGGACATCACACACATCCATGCCCGAGGCAGGATTCGAACCTGCGACCGTAGCGGTCTCGCGGTTCCAGACTGAAGCGCCTATAACCGCACGGCCACACCGGCCGGCGTTCCGTTTTCGATTTGACATGTTGATCACAGGAGTTAAGCACTGCTGTGCATTAGTCGCTAGATAACACCGTTGTACACGCAAATACAAAGACAACAGACGCTCTGCCCCAGCTAACCAAAAGCCTCCTGTACAGACGTGCCGGAGTGACTCACACACACGCTCAAGTTTACGCCCCTGTGTAGGCTGAAAGAATTGAATTTTGATTCTTTTCCAGTCTCCTGCGCAGGTCGTTACGCCTGTATAGTTTGGCCTGCAGCGGCTGGAATACACGCTCCGGTTCACCTGCACCGGTTACCTGTACGGGTTTACCTGACAGGTATAGCGGAACGTGTGTGGCGTGCCTAATGGTTACATTTCAAGGTTGTTTAACAAAGAAAGATGAAGATGTGAACTTTATGCATTTTCTCTTTCCGCTCAAGGCACAACACTCTCTGAATTTGTCTGACAATTACATGAACGACGTAATGACATTTCATTGTGAAGCTGAACAATCTGTTACGACATCAAGTAGATTCTGATGCAGACACTCATTAATTATTAGAAAATTTACAGTCTCGTTCTGAAGTTTTTTTCTCACAAGGCAAGAACTATAAGAATTTTTCTTTACGAATTCGAGGTTAAGGAACATAATAATTTTTTCTGTAGCACCTTATGTTATTCCGTTGACATACAGAGAAATGATTAAGCAGGAAACACAAGCGATGCTAGATCAGGGAATTATTGAGCATGCTTTAAGTTCATACAACAGCCCATTACACGCTGTTAAAAAGAAAGGCGATTCCAGACAGGCCAACACTGTAATACAACCAGAAACAGATCGACCACAAACACTAGGCGAATTGTTACAAGAATTTCATGGTGTAAAAGTAATATCTTCTCTTTAGTTATAATTTAGCTTTTGGGAAATTGAATTACATACTGAATGTAGGAAATATACAGCCTTTCTCTGTTTTGGAAACTGCAACCAATTTCGAAAATTACCATTTGGTCTTAATATTTCATCCGCTGCACTTATCCGAGGTCTGAATACCATCTTAATTGTTTTAAAGACAGGATCACCACCTATGTCGACGACATTTTGGTTGGGGAAAATTCGTGGACCAAACACAATCAGGTACTGAGCGAACTATTACAGACATTTCTTGAGCATGGTACTAGAGTCAATTAGGAAAATCATAATTTGGTAAAACGCAAATTAAATTTCTTGGCCACATTATCTCTACAAAGTGTATATCACCCGATCCAGAAACACTGAAAGCAATTGAAGAAATGCCTGTACCTATGGACAAACTACAACTTAAAGGATTCTTAGGTCTTCTGAATTTTTATCGACGTTTCATCAGCGTAGAGAGCTTATCTTCGTCTAGGCTATGTCAACTCACAAGTAAGAATACAATTTGGGACTGGGACGATGTCGCCCAGACTGAATATGATGATCTGAAAACCGCATTGCTTAATGCACCCATATTATCACATCCTGATTTATCTCTTGACTTTTGCCTTTCGACGGATAGTTCAAAATCTGGTCTTGGTGTCCACTTCTTTCAAGAAACAGTAGAAAATGGAGTTCTTACACAGAAAAGTATAGCTTTTGTCAGTAGAGGCTTAACAAAAGCCAAGCATAACTATTCTATCACTGAGCTCGAATCATTAGCCACAGTTTAGGCATTTGATAAATTTCGTTGCTTTCTACACGTTAAACACACTAAGGTATATATTGATCATTAGACACTTCGGTGTCTTATGACATCTAGAACTAATCATGATCGTTTAAGACGTTGAGTTTTGTTTCTTCAGGAATTCAGTTTCACTGTGATTTACATTTCGGGTTCGGAAAACATTATTGCTGATACACTTTCACTTTTACCTGTTGGTTTAGTCCAATTTAATGAAGAAGACTGCAAGGAAAATAATTTTAGTTTGTTATGTATCCAAAAAGTAGCTTTTGAAAACTTCATTTCATACTTGTTAAATTATATTGCTCATGAGCAGGAGAAAGATCCAATCTGGAAAGAGATAAAGGAGAAATGGCAAAACAAATCAAATATTGCTATAAGACAGTTTTACCTTGAACGTAACAACATGTTATTGAGCCGTAAATTTTCTAACAGTCTTATTTGGGTATTTTGCATCCTAGACGAACTCGTTAACAAACTCATTTGGTACACACATCTTAGTTACACACACTTTGGTGCTAAGAAATGTTTTCAGAAATTACGGGTTAAATATGGAAACGCGGATTCGTACTGTCTTGGCAAAATGCAAACTGTGCCAAAAGGCAAAACCATCTGTCATTACGCACTGAACACCACTATTTCCGATCATTCCTGTGAAACTGAGAGGACTGGCTGCTGTTGACATTTCATGTCCCGTTACGAAATCTAAAAATGGTCATTCATTCGTTTTTGTAGCTGTTGAGCTTTCCTCTAAATTTGTGTCATTTCACCTTTAGCTACCGCGAAATCTGTTTCTATAGCATTCTTAAAGAATTTTCTGGAAGAAGTATGGCATGTTGACAATATAATTTCTGATAATGGCCCATAATTTCGTTCTAACATATGGCTAAAAACTATGAGACGCAGGAGAATTAGACGAATATTTATATCACGTTTTATGCCATCTTGTAGCCCCTCAGAACGCATTACGAAAGAATTAGGAAAACTTTTCAGATTTTACTGCTATCGTCAACACGAAAACAGGGGTTCATATCTACCTGAGTATCAAAATATCAATAACGAATTACCAAATGGATGGTTCAAATGGCTCTGAGCACTATGGGACTTAACTTCTGAGGTCATCAGTCCCCTAGAACTTAGAACTACTTAAACCTAACTAACCTAAGGACATCACACACTCCCATGCCCGAGGCCGGATTCGAACCGGCGACCGTAGCGAATTACCAAATGTGTCTACAACTTTACCTCCACTTCTATACTAAAGAATAAACCACGACCAGATCGTATAAAACAGTTAGCAGCCTTCCCGACATAACGACATTTAGAACACCGTAAAATAATTAATTTAGCATTGGAACACATCAAGAAAGCTGCAGAGAAAAGGAAGAAGCTATAGAATCCACGAGTAAACACCAAGAGTTTACAGGTAGGTCAGAAAGTGTTGCTCAAATTGCATCGTTTATCTCATAAAGGAAAGTCTTTGAGTAAGAAATTTTTCTTGGTGTATTAAGTCCTTTTCGTGTACGGAGAATCGCTCATGCAAGTACTGTGGAACTTGAAATCACAAGAACGCATGAATCAAGAGGTCTTCATCATGTATCGAACATCAAAGTGTACAAAGAATAGTACCATGTGGGATTTACTGTACTTTGGTAAACATATGCAGTGGCGAGCATAGGTGCCCCAGCTGTTACAGTGCATTTTCTTACTTTAGCTTTCAGCCGTGTTTCATACTATTCAATTAACCTGTGTATTTGCTAACGCATCTCTTACTGTCAATCTACTCAATACGAAATTTTGAAGAATAGTGATGATCTATGATTTGTGTTGTGTGAAGAAAAGTACTTTGTATTTGCTGAGCGTAGCCTGACAAGCTCATAAGACAGTGGAAACTGACAATTTTTTGCATCTATATTTGCACTATGACAATATGGAATGGTAAGCCATCTATGAACGATTTCAATTCAGCTGGTATTATTCTGAGTTTACTGGTGAAGTATCTGATTGAAATATGATACTGTTATATTATTTCTTGAGTTAGGAATTTGTTTTGAGACCTTGGTATAGCAGAGTAGACTTGTTTTCGAGGTTCCAAGAAACTCACTTTTTCTTCATGAAGATAGTTTGCCCATATAATGAAGTTTTTTGTGTCTTGTGGTAACCTGTGATGTACATTCACTTTACCTTTACCAGACAGAATACTGTGTTACTTTTGAGGAAAGTGCATGAGATGACTTTTTCTGTAGGTATATATTTTGTGAAGCAGGTCATGAATTGTAGAGGTTTAGCTGATGACTTTATTTAGAATTAGAGTCTTTCTATGAGTGGTTCTGAACTGAGGAAGGTATTTCAGATTGGCAGTAGTTTAACTAGGAACATTTATGACTGATGTTTGTTGTGCTGTTTATGAACTATTTTCGAAAAGTGATAATTTCACAGATGTATGCATAGAAGTGATGGATCTAGGGAAGACTGTGCGATATAGATTGGAATATGATGAGGAATGTTGCTTTAGGATTGCCATGTGAATCTTATGACGTTAATATGGGTTACCATTGCGCAACTACTGTATATTTTTGGTGCAATTATGGTATATAACGTGAATTGGACTATGAACCGTAGGATATTATGCTGAAGGTTAATGAAATATGGTGTTCTGAGGGAGACAGACGAGGCATTACATATGATTTGGTGAGGAAGCGATTTTTGCAGCTATTTATGGAATGAGGCAAGGTAAGGAAAGTACACTCTTCAAACATAGCAAACCACAGCTGTACTCGATACATGGAGATTCTGATTGTGCACACTTTATTCGAAGGTAGACTCACAGTGATATCTTCATAAGATATTTATTTTGTCATGAAAGGATTTCTGAGAGGACAGTACTCCTGAAGTTTTGTTGCTACTGAAGAGATGTATCATGAAGTCAAGAGTTATCGATTATTGAAATAAAACTAATTACAGTTTCAGATACCAATCATACCTGCTATAAACATTGTAAACTCTAGAAAACACGAAACTTCTACCTGTATAAAACGCCAGCGCTTGGAGATGACACCTTTCTTTTCATCTATTTGGAGATGTGTTGATGTATCCGTCGAGTAATGAGCATGGATAGTTTTACAAGGCTTTTTTGTCTCTATTGCTGAATTATGTGAGGTATGCGTGAAATGAATTTTCTAGCTATGCGAAATTGTGGAATGAAATTGTCTTAGTAAAAAAATTGTTACGGTTTATACTCACTGTACTTGTGTGAGACATGATCATAATTGAATTTTTCTTTATTTCAGAAGTAATAAAAAGAACACAGAACTCTATGCATTTGTCGGAAGGAAACAATGTTTTTATATCGGAGTATAACTTACTTTGCGAGCGAATTACGCTCTAACAATACGAATGTTGCAGTGGTCTGTTATGGAGAACCAGACATTCCAGAAGAACCCATCGTGCTAAAGACATTGACCCATTACGTGTACCATACATAAATGTTATGCATTTTGACAATCTTTTCTTTTCAGCGTGTAGCATTTTTACACTTTGATGCAAGCTGACCAGTTACATTGTTACGCGTTTTGTAAATAATTGCGAAAATTAATTTACTTCAATACCTTTGTTTCTTTCTATTTTAAAATTTTATTTCGGACTTTTTTGCTTCATTTTCGGTTAATAAACCATTTCTTTCAACTACAACTGAACAGTTCATGGATAAATCTTTATTGTGTTGAGTCTTAGAGTAAGTGACATCATTATTGAATGTCTTATTTGTTTTGCTGTTGTGACTAACTACATATGGCCATAAAATTCTGACTCGACACACAGGCAAACTGACATTTGACATCTGACAATATTGACCTTCTGTTGCTATGCTACTTTCTGCTCGATGATCATCATGTAAACAGTTGTATGATTCTTAAGAAATAAAATAATTATGTTGTAATAATAAGGAAATAATTTTGATAATCACGGTCCCATTAGTCAATTATTAAATGTGTGATAAGTTGTTGTTGTTGTAGATGTGGTCTTCAGTCCAGAGACTGGTTTGAGGCAGCTCTCCATGCTACTCTGTGCAAGCTTCTTCATCTTCCAGTGCCTACTGCAACCTACACCCTTCTGAATCTGTTTAGTGTATTCATCTTTTGGTCTCCCTCTACGACTTTTACCCTCTGCGCTGCCCTCCAATACTAAATTGGTGATCCCTTGATGCCTCAGAATATGTCGTACCAATCGATCCCTTCTCCTAGTCAAGTTGTGCCACAAACTCCACTTCTCCTCAATTCTACTCAGTACCTCCTCATTAATTTTGTGATCTACCCATCTAATCTTCAGCATTCTTCTGTAGCACCACATTTCAAAAGATTCTATTCTCTTCTTGTCTAAACTATTTATCGTCCATGTTTCACTTCCATACAAATACTTTCAGAAACAACTTCCTGACACTAAAATCAATACTCGATGTTAACAAATTTCTCGTCTTCAGAAACGCTTTCCTTGCCATCGCCAGTCTACATTTTATATCTTCTCTACTTCGACCATCATTAGTTATTTTGCTCCCCAAATAGCAAAACTCCTTTGCTACTTTAAGCGTCTCATTTACTAATCTGATACCTTCAGCATCACCCGATTTAATTCGATTACATCCCATTATCCTCGTTTTGCTTTGGTTGATGTTCATCTTATATCCTCCTTTCAAGACACTGTCCATTCTGTTCAGCTACTCTTCCAGGTCCTTTGCTGTCTCTGGCAGAATTACAATGTCATCGGCGAACCTCAACGTTTTAATTTCTTCTCCATGGATTTTAATTCCTACTCCGAATTTTTCTTTTGTTTCCTTTACTGCTTGCTCAATATATAGATTGAATAACATCGGGGATAGGCTACAACCGTGTCTCACACCCTTCCCAACCACTGCTTCCCTTTCATGCCCCTCGACTCTTATAACTGCCATCTGCTTTCTGTACGAATTGTAAATGGCCTTTCGCTCACTGTATTTTACCCCTGCCACCTTCAGAATTTGAAAGAGAGTATTCCAGTCAACATTGTCAAAAGCTTTCTCTAAGTCTGCAAATGCTAGAAACGTAGGTTTGCTTGTACTTAATCTATTATCTAAGATAAGTCGTAGGGTCAGTATTGCCTCACGTGTGCCAACATTTCTACCGAATCCAAACTGATCTTCCCCGAGTTTTTCCATTCGTCTGTAAAGAATTCGCGTTAGTATTTTGCAGCTGTGACTTATTAAACTGATAGTTCTGTAATTTTCACATCTGTCAACCCCTGCTTTCTTTGGGATTGGAATTATTATATTCTTCTTGATGTATGAGGGTATTTTGTATATGGTAAGTATAGTGTATAGCAGGTATAGTGTATAGTAGCTATAGTGTGGTAAGTTATGAGAACTAAACTGAATATGCAGTCATAAGAAATGACATTCTTCACTAACTTATGTTGACTGGAGCTCAAGTCCCTTACACTGTATAAGAAGGAATTGCATGTACACTCACATATATTTTTTATTAAATATCTCCCACAGAAATTGGATTATATGAACTTCATATTTTGTTGTTTACCTCTAATTTTTACTGTATATGTAAGTGTATCTTCGAGGAATCCTAATTTATTATTGAATGCTAAATTAAATGACATGTAACTATGATGTATATATCAACTCTGGGATCTACAATTAATTAGAATTTTTTTTAGATATGCCACTGTTAATGTCTTTGGCAACATCTGTATGTCATTCAATGATATTATGAGTCACATATTTTGTATGTTCTGGATCAAGACGTGTACTTTGTGCTACGCTCTGTACTGTGCCACTAGAAAATGAATTTGTGAAGAACTAGTTTGTCACTATGTGATTGGCCTAAACTTCACATTTACAACTGTACTTCAAAGAATTATATGTGTACAGGCATATTTGGAGTTATTGACTGAGCAATGAGCTTATGTGCCTATACACATAATGTTGACTTCTGTTTCCAAGTGCATATAACTTATTATTATTCATTTACTCAATATGATTTGTTTCTGTTACTGTGTCGTATAGAGACTTTTGATCTGCTATGTCAATTATGAGAACCTGTTTTCCCAAAAGGATACGACGTCAATGTTTTTATTATCATCATGAATTCTTTGGTACTCAGAAAGGTATACTAGTGCCCGTTACTGTTGATTCTGTACTGCATCTTCATTTGACTATAAATGTAGACATTGTGGAATAATTAAAAGTCTGTACAAAGTTTGTCAGCATTTAAATCATCAATTTTCTGAATATAGTAAATTGAAAGTTTTCATTGGTTTCTTTCATTTTTCTTTACACCGTTTTGGGTTAGTTGACCAAACACCTTCTGATCATTCAATTTCTATATATAAAAGTATGCCAGTAACTGTTGCAATTAGTCTATGCTTTGCACTCTGCATGGATCGCAGTATTGCTTTTTCAAATATTTTAGCATTTTGCTATTCACGCAGTTGCAGCAGCAAAACGAGATAATTTCTCTGTTGCATACAGGAGGTTTGTATAACAGTTGTTAGGAGACGTTAGAGGATGTTTTAAAACTCGCAGCCAGATGGTTGATTCAAATATTTGTTCTTAATCAAAATTCTATCATTGTCAGAGAAGGAACGTCACTTACACATGTCTGAACATGTCTTTAAAAAATAATTTACCCCAGAAGAGTTTGAATATTGAGATAATATTCTTTGGAGGTTGTTGTGTTGTTTATAATCAAGTATAATTTCCCTGAGATCGCTGTCTATAGTAATTTTTGGCTGTAGTTAATAATTAGAAATACGTACTGCTGGTTTGCCACTGTAGCATAGTCATAGTTTGTTCACAAATATTAGCTGTCCAGAATAAGGTTGAGCTAGCCGCCTGTCGCTAACCTTCGCCATAGGCTCCCCCCTAGCATTGGTACACTATGTGATTAAGAGTCCGGACACTCACAAAAAAATACGTTTTTCATATTAGGTGCATTGTGCTGCCATCTACTGCCAGGTACTCCATATCAGCGATTTCAGTAGTCATTAGACATCGTGAGAGAGCAGAATGCGGCGCTCCCGGAACTCACGGACTTCGAACGTGGTCAGGTGATTGGGTGTCACTTGTGTCATACGTCTGCACATGAGATTTCCGCACTCCTAAACATCCCTTGGTTCACTGCTTCCGATGTGATATTGAAGTGGAAACGTGAAGGGACACGCACAGCACAAAAGCATACAGGCCAACCTCCTCTGTTGGCTGGCTGAGACCGCCGACAGTCGATGAAGGTAGTAATGTGTAAGAGACGGACATCTATCCAGACCATCACACAGGAATTCCAAACTGCACCAGGATTCACTGCAAGCACTATGACAGTTAGGCGGGAGGCGAGAAAACTTGGATTTCATGGTCGAGGGCTGCCCATAAGCCACACCTCACGCCAGTAAATGTCAAACGCCGCCTCGCTTGGTGTAAGTAGCGCAAACATTGGACGATTGAACAATGAAAATACCTTGTGTGAAGTGACGAATCTCGGTACAGAATGTGGCTACCGATGGCAGGGTGTGAGTATAGCGTATTCCAGGTGAACGTCATTTGCCAGCGTGTGTGGTGCCAACAGTAAAATTCGGAGGCGGTGGTGTTTTTAGTGGAGGGGACTTGCACTCCTTGTTGTTGTGCGTGGCACTATCACAGTGCATGGGGGCTTAATTATTTGAAAAAAATGCAAATAATTTTTAGTAGCTGTATGTCCGGTTACGAAGTTTCGTCACCGGTAGGCCCTGAGTAGTATTAGTACGCAATCTGACTGCATAGAATCACAATAAAGAATGAAAGGAAATTTCCGTTAACACAATTGATTAATTAAGTCCCCAGCAACTATAAAACCTACGAAACAACAAAGGAAAAGTGTAACTGTTCTGTGTGGAAGTGAGATTCAACGTACACATCTGGCACGGTTCTTCCTCAATACGACAAGATATTTTAAACACCATTTACAATGAAGTGATTAAAAAACCAGAAATACTATAATTGCACATAGAAACCAGAATTACAGTCTAATACATGAACACAAGCCAGCTTTGTTGACTGAACCTGTGACCAAGAGGCACTGTTATTTAGGAAATTTGAAACAAAAAATTTTTTGTTACCTTCATATATATTGACGAAAAATACACTGTGATCATTACAACATCCCCAATCGAACAGCATCTGCTGTCTCGCCCAAAAGAAGAAATGCACACGACATGCCCTCAACTAGTACTGCTAACGACATCCCCTCAACAAGCACTGGCGCTGTGACTCAGTGTAGCCACCTTTCATGTGTCCCTCCTCCACGGGCTAGAATTTGATGGTATTTTTGCCAGCATTGGTGGTGAAAATACCACCAAATTCGTCCAAAAAATACAGACAAAAATAAAAGATAATATTAATAAGTCAATATCACATAACTAAATAAATTTTGGATTTGCACTGAACCTTCAATAAGCTAATATGTTAAATACAGTAAGGAACACAAATGCTTGCATACATGTGATTTTACATAATAGTTTACAGAAGTATCATTCAATCAATGGCACCAGCAATGACGAATAGGTGTAGGTAAGAGTCTCATAACATTTGATAAACAGTAAATACGCAAAAAATCAGTTTATACAAATATTCACATAAAATCTTTTCAATAGTTCAATAAACAAGTAGCACTCCTCAGAGTATTTGACAGTTCCAACAGTAGCACCCAGCAATGGTCAACAGGTGCAAATAGCGGTCTCATAACATTTCATCAGCAGTATTTAAACAGCTCCATCAGTGGCACCCAGAAATGGCGAGCAGGCGCAGACACCAACAAGTGACATTATCTCAGTAGCAGCAGTTCCATCACTGGCACCCAGCAATGTTGAACAGGTGCAGACACCAACAAGTGACATCGTCTCAGTATAAGCAGTTCCATCAGTGGCACCCAGCAATGTTGAACAGGTGCAGACACCAACAAGTGACACCATTTCAGTAGAAGCAGTTCCATCAGTGGCACCCAACAATGAACAGGTGCAGACGCCAACAAGTGACATCATTTCATAGAAGCAGTTCCATCAGTGGCACATAGCAATGCTGAACAGGTGCAGACACCAACAAGTAACATTATTTCAGTAGAAGCAGTTCCATCAGTGGCACCCAGCAATGTTGAGCAGGTGTAGACAGCAACAAGTGACATCATGTCAGTAGAAACAGTTCCATCAGTGGCACCCAGCAATGTTGAACAGGTGCAGACACCAACAAGTGACATCATTTCAGTAGAAGCAGTTCCATCAGTGGCACCCAGCAATGTTGAGCAGGTGCAGACAGCAACAAGTGACATCATTTCAGTAGAAACAGTTCCATCAGTAGCACCCAGCAATGTTGAGCAGGTGTAGACAGTAGTAGCTGTTCCATCAGTGGCACCCAGCAATGTTGAACAGGTGCAGACAGCAACAAGTGACATCATCAGTAGTAGCAGTTCCATCAGTGGCACCCATCATGTTGAACATGTGCAGGTAACAGTCCATAATATTCACTATCACTAATCAGACAGTTCATCAGAGTTTATCAGCGGAAATTAAACATTTCCAAGTGGCACTCATCATGTTGAACAAGTGCAGGTACGAACAACAGTTTGAATGCACACACAATTGCTTTTACAAAATTATTATCAATGCTCTTACACTAAACATACAAATTATAATAAACACACAAGTGATATCAGATAATTGTCATATTAACTATTACAAATACACAAATACCAGTAAACCTATAACATTTATGGCTGTCAGTGCAAGCCACAACAAACAAGTAAAATAATATTTAGCAGGTAGGTCGGTACCAATTATTTGGGATTAGGAAAGGACAACACACAAAACACACTCACTCATCTTTCTAATTGAATAGTGTTAACTGTGTAAATGCAATTCTGTAAAAAATTTGATGTTCAACATGTGTATCAAGTAGTAGTGGCAGCAGTGTATAACAGTCAATAATAGTTAGTCAACGTCATAGTCATCATGTCAAGAGCAATGTTTGCCAAGCCAAATCAAATGTACGGTTGCTGAACAACTGTCAGTGTGACAAGATATGCAAATACTTCCTCTCTCCAAAAAAAAAAAAAAAAAAAAAGAATATATATATATATATATATATATATATATATGTGTGTGTGTGTGTGTGTGTATACTGCTTAATGATTTAACAAAGTGTTCTAGTCTGCCATCTTCATCCTCCTTGTTCCATATAAACCAACAAAAAAATATGCTCCTCACTTACTTTACCTCTTATCCACCAAAACTCCAATAATCATCAACATCACATAATCTTAATACTTTAATAATACCTCTTACGACGACACGCATAAGCCTTATCATCAAATATCATTTACCTTACCTCTTGTCCACCAAAACTCCAATAATCATCAACTTCACACAATCTCAATACCTCAATAATACCTCTTCAATACGTCGTTACATATAAACCTTATCCCCAATATCATTTCACTTCCATAACAATTCTTTCCTCTAATCAGTCTCCTCGAACAAGTACAGATAAAATCCTAATGCAAACTTCATCATCCCATACAATCCGAAGACACAATGTCCACACACAACCTCTGTGTAATCCATCTCATCCAAATCTTCTACTCATTATGAATTATAAAATACATTTTGGTTACCTTGTCCATCATTAAATAAAAGAAATGCGTACATGACCTCTAACAGCCTTTAGTTTGAATAACTTTCAGTAAGTAAGTACGAGCACGGAGTGTGAATGATCCTAATATTTCACAGTGTGTACACCACTTCAAGAATCATGGCAAAACAGAAGCAAACATGTGGAGTATTTCTTGTGTCAAGTGTCACTTGCTATTTCAATTGCTCACGAAGAATGCAGTGTAATAACTGTCAATGGTCTAAACCTTGTGTTGGTATGTCATGTCGTTAGCTTCCTTCCTATTAGCATAAATTTATACAGCTTCCATAAAACCTCCAGCTCATGTGACTTCAATGAAGTTTCTTGTACCAATATCGTTCGTAGAATTATAGCAGTTCATTTTCTTATCTTAAAATATAAGGCACTGAGCGTAAGCAAAACATGCAATAGCGAGTAAATATACCGGTAGAGAACAGAATGTTAACAAGTGGGTGTAGCACAATCCCTATAACGAGACTCTGTCAAGCGAACAATCTATAATTAATACCATAGTGTGACCTAAACTCCATGTTCGCATACCATATATCAGCATTTCTATATACCAAATTAAAGAGTAGTTATGACAACAAAACAGAAACGTGTACATATGCAATCCATACGCAAAGCAGCAAATATGTATCTTACATAATAAACAGGTCATTAGCATCATATCAGCATAAGCAAATAAATGTTCTTATGTAATCTTAATAAGTAAACATGAAGGTGCAAGCAGATAAATCACAAAGTATAACCTACATACATAACCATTTCAGCACAACAAATCAGGAGACAATTATAATTTAAATAAATAAGCACAGCAGGCACATAATAAAAAAAATGTGACATCAGTGAAAAATCAGTGCAGCCAAGCGATGTATAATATACATAAGTAACAACCCTGTTCATTAATCAATCATTGTCAAAATCAGTTAACACAAAGTATAAATCACGTAACTGGGAGCAGCAAATTACGTCTAAAGTACGTACCCAAGTGGAAATACGTTACCTGAAAAATAAACTCAATTAATAGTTACCTTTTTAGTTTATTACTTTTTTCTTCGAAATTACATTCTTCCTGAAATTTTCTCAGTAGCAAGTCCTCTTAACGTCGCACACACACAGAATTTACCTGAAGTTCTTAAATATTTTATACAACTGAATCCTGAAAAAAACTGAACGTTAATAACATAATTTATCAAGTCACTATAGCTTTATACTGAATTGAATCAGAGAAATTAGACTGTGTATTTGTTTACGGCTGTCAGTGCATTCGCACTGAGCGCTCGATCAGCTGTGGGTACGCGTGACGTAGGAAGTAACTATTTTCGGTCAACGACTGCCTTGTGCGGCGCACAGACTTGACTGTTGCTTTGAGTATGTGCCGCCGCCAGAACACGGCGCGGTATCCTTGTATTCTTTGCGTGTTTACGTATAACTGTTAGCTTCTCAAAAGTATGTCATTCCACAAAAATTTTAACGTTCGATATATGATGTATTCCCTTGGAGCGCCGAGATTTAAGAGTTTCTACTTCGACAGTGTTATCATGAATAATTTTGCGAACTTTATAAGGACCGTTGTAAAGCAGAAAAAAATTGCGACACAAGCCTTTTCCTATGTGAGACAAACGGTGAGACTTAATTAACACCTTTTGACCAACTGACAAGGTTTTTAAACGACCAGGACGTTTAGCTGATTTCTCTCTTCTAGCAGCCGCAGATGCAATATTTTGTAGAGCCAGGTTGACAACTTCAGAATGCCGCAGTTTCCGTGAAGGCGGAAAAGGAACGATTTCAGAAATGCGATTTGTCGGTGATTTATTTTTTAATATCAATATAGGCGGTAAAGAAGTTGAATCATTAGGGAGTTCATTCAGAATGTTTTGAAAAATATGAAGATACTGATCTCACGTTCTGTGATTCTGATGACAATAAAGTCAACACAATTTATTGATTTCCTTCATCCATCTCTCTGAAGCGTTAGATTGAGGGTGAAAAAGTGAAATGAAAATTGGTTTAATCTTACGACGCCGTAGAGTATGAAGCCAAATTGTAGAACGAAACTGTGATCCATTATCTGATATAACCTTATAAACATGACCCACTTCTTTAAGAAAATGTTTGATGAAAGCATTAGATACTGAACGAGCTGTTGCTTTGCGTAAAGGTGTAAAACACACATATTTTGATGTCAATTCCACTGCTACCAAAATGTACGCAAAACCATTAGTAGAACGAAGCATTGGACCGAACAAATCGACTGCAGCCATCTCCTTTAATTTCGCTGGAATGATAGGAAACAACGGTGCTCTGTGAGAAATAGTTGGCGGCTTAGCCTTTTGACATAATTTGCATTTGGCAAGAACAGATCGAATACGTTTTTCCATATTACTGAAGTAGCAATTTTCTCGTAATTTATGAAAGCATTTTCTGGGACCAAAGTGCGCATAACTGAAATGTGTATACCAAATCAATTTATTAACCCACTCATCAGGAATGCAGACTAACCAAACAGAGTTGTCGACCGATTTTCGTTGAAAAAGAATATCATTGCGAACTAAATAATACTGTCTAATCGCTACGCTTTCCTTTCTCCTCCACTTCTCATGAATGTCCTTCCAGATTGGATCCTTGTTTTGCTCCCTAGCGATGTCCTGGAGCGAAGAAATAAAATTTTCAAACGCAACACCTTGAATATACATCAAACAATAATTGTTTTCTTTGCAGTCCTCCTCAGCACTTTGTTTCAAACCCATAGGTGCACGTGATAAAACATCAGCAATAATATTTGAAGAACCCTGTATGTAAACAATTCTAAAATCAAATTCCTGTAGATACAGCGCCCATCGTGACAATCTTCCATGTGTTAATTTTGTTGACATAAGAAATTCCAGAACTCGATGATCGGTGTAAACCTTACTATGCCTGCCATACAAAATATGCGAAATTTTGTGAAAGCCGACACAACAGCCAAGGCTTCAAGTTCCGTAATCGAATAACTCTTTTCTGATTTAGAGAGAACACGACTTCCAAATGCAATAGTTTTCTGTACTACAACGCCGTTTTCTTCCATCTCTGGAAATAAGTGTGCACCTAGGCCTTTGTATGATGAGTCCGTCGCCAAATCAAAATCTTTAGATAAATCCGGATGTGAAAGATGTGGAGCAGCAACTAAAGCATCACGAAGTTGTTCAAATTCTGATTTAGCTTCCTCATCCCAATACGAATTAGAATTCTTTCCAGGTGTGGCCAAATTGTCCAATCTAACAAAGCGTCTAAGAAAATTACAGACACCAAGGAAACTACGAACATCACGTTTTGTGGTAGGAACAGCATAATTACGATTAGCGTCTAGTTTCTCTGGATCAGGAAGAATACCTTCTGTAGAAATAATATGACCAAGAAATTTCACCTGAGAACGACCAAATTCAGATTTTTCCAAGTTCGCTGTAATGCCAACTCTTGCAAAAATACGTAATAATGAATCCAATATTTTGTTATGCTCACTCCAAGAACGTTTAGCAATAAGAATATCGTCACCATATGAAGTAATATTGTTACGAAGATAAATAGGTAAAATTTCGTTTAAACCACGAATGAATGCTGCTGAAGATACAAGTAAGTCCAAACGGTGATTTCCGAAATCACTTTTGGGTAAAATAGTCATATCCGGTTATTCTTTACCGACTCTCTAGATAGATTGATAGTTGAAGAGTTGTTTTGATAGATACAAAGAATAGTAAAAGAGTAGGCAGCGGTGCAGAAAACTAAAAGGGAAATAGCACCACTACAGCTCGGGGCCCTGTGCATGCTACGGCACATATTCACTTAGTGTAGCGAATCCCCTGAGGACATAAATAGCCGCACATAAATTCCAGTATGTGACTTAGTGGCCAATTTGGTGGAAGTGCGTACATAAATTGATCCAACCATGAACATGGATTTATGTCATTCTTAGAATTGCGAAAGATCTTAAATTTCCGTACAATTAAAACCTATTTATAGTCAAAGTTTTCGCCTCGTGGCGACAAAGACCTACCGCTTCTGTCCCAGTCCGAATGTCGATTATTGTTAAGTTCGCGCGCCTGGCGCTCTCTTGTTGCGTCTCGTCATTGAAATAAATTATTTTCTTCAAAACCTTCTGCTATCTGTGATTCTAAATTTCTTCTACTGTCTTTTCCTACGATTTCGCTTTCAATTTGTTTGACTTGCTTTCGTAACGCCTCAAATTCCCTTTTAACGCGTTCGTTAAATTTTCCCTGATTTTCAACGTGTTTATTTATGTTCTGGTACTCTTCGGTTTCTGCAAATGGCAATGGAGCTGTATCATCTGATTCTCTGTCCCTATTTAAACTAAACTTGACAATTAATCTGAAATCTCCTCAACTCTTTCCGATAAGTCACCTATTTGTTCTTTCTGTTTATTTACGTCTTCCGTAAGTGTCGCGACTCGGGTTTCAGTATTGACACATTTAGTAGTTAACTGTTCATATTGTTGTGTTAGGTTATTTATTGTTTCATTTGGTACGGATTCCTCGATTCTTTCAAATATTTCTTCCTTATCATGTGCACGTTGTAAATTTAACTCTGAAAATTTTTGCGCTATTACGTGATCTCTTTCTTCCTGTTCTCTATCCTGTTCCTTTTGTCTAATTTCTATCGAAATTAATCTATTATTGTGAGCATTCAAAATCGGTTGTACTTCTTCTCTAATTTCTTTGTTTAATTCATCTTTCATGTTTTTAAAACATGTCCCTATTCGTGAGTCTAATCATGTTTCCCTTGTTTCCATATCAGTTTTTAACCGTGTTGCTACTGTTTTTAATTCAGATCCTAACTGTGATCCCAGTGAGTCTAACCGTGTTTCCATTGTTCCCATAACAGTTTCTAACCGTGTTGCCAAATTTAATATAGCACCCATCAACTGCTCCATATTAACTGGTTCAAAATTCTTTTCGCCCCTAACATTTCCCTTAAAACTAACTTCCTGCGGCATAGCCGTAAAGTTATCTGTGTTCGATACTATTTCAGAATCTTCTATCGTTTATCTCGTATTCTGTGAATTTTTTGATTGTGAAAAATTTTGAACTGGTTCCGGACTATTTTCCCGCTTATTAAATTGTTTTCTACTTCATTATTCATCATACCGTTCTCCTGTGTTGGCGAGTTCGCCATGTTAACAATTTAGTCATTCTGACTATCCATTATTTTTGCCTTTGTCATCGATCGCGTAATCATTTACAAAACACACAAAACTCGTCACTATACGAAAATTACACACAATATACACTTTATCACCAACAATACCATTCACACGAAATGCTTCCCGACAAACACGCCTAACGAACACTTAAAACCTTCACAATTGCACAAAATTGTCAAACCTGTTTACGACTCATCAAAAATTAAATTCCACAAAAATACCATCAGAAGAATGACAAGACAACTACAAATGCTCAATTACAAAATCTATACATGCAATATAGACTACAATTACTAAACTACAAATCACTACAACAATCCTACTCTCTGCTATTTTTACTATCAAAAGAATTCCAAGGGACGATCCGAAGCAGCGGTCGCCACGTGCATGGGGGCTTAATTAAATAAAATGCAAATAATTTTAGTTTTAGTAGCTGTGTGTCCGGTTACGAAGTCTCGTAACCGGTAGGCCCTGAGTAGTATTAGTACGCAATCTGACTGCATAGAATCACAATAAAGAATGAAAGGAAATTTCCGTTAACACAATTGATTAATTAAGTCCCCAGCAACTATAAAACCTACGAAACAACAAAGCAAAAGTTTAACTGTTCTGTGTGTGGAAGTGTGATTCAACGTACACATCTGGCACGGTTCTTCCTCAATACGACAAGATATTTTACACACCATTTACTATGAAGTGATTGAAAAACCAAAAATACTATAATTGCACATAGAAACCAGAATTACAGTCTAATTACGTGAACACAAGCCAGATGCTTTGTTGACTGAACCTGAGACCAAGAGGCATTGTTATTTAGGAAATTTTAAACAAAAAACTTTTTGTTACCTTCATATATATTGGCGAAAAATACACTGTGATCATTACAACATCCCCGATCGATCAGCATCTGCTGTCTCGCCCAACAGAACAAATGCACACGACATGCCCTCAACTAGTACTGGTATCGACATCCTCTCAACAAGCACTGCCCACGGCAACCTCTGAACTGCTACTGCCCAGTGGAGGCGGCGGAATCATACTCTTTGGCGCAATCTCTGGCGCTGTGACTCAGTGTAGCCACCTTTCAACAGCACAGGCATACATTGATGTTTTAAGCACCTTCTTGCTTCCGACTGTTGAATTGCAATTCGGAGATGGCGACTGCTTCTTTCAACACGATCGAGCACCTGTTCATAATGCACGGCCTGTGGTGGAGTGGTTACACGACAATAACATCCCTGTAATGGACTGGCCTACACAGTGTAATGACCTGAATCTCATATAATACCTTTGGGATGTTTTGGAAAGCCGACTTCGTGCTAGGCCTCACCGACCGACATCAATACCTCTCCTCAGTGCAGCACTCCGTGGAGAATGGGCTGCCATTCCCCCGAGAAACCTTCCAGCACCTGACTGAACGTATGCCTGCGAGTGTGGAAGCTGTCATCAAGGCTAAGGGTGGGCCAGCACCATAATGAATTCCAGTATTACCGATGGAGGGCGGCACGAACTTGTAAGTCATTTTCAGGCAGGTGTACGGATACTTTCGATCACATGGTGTAGGTAACGATCGGCCTTATGGGAGTGGGCAGCCTGAAATAACCCCCCTGTTGCCCGCCATCTGTGGCATCGTCCAGGTGAAACAGGAGACCGGTGCTTGCGTTACGCCGCCCTTCCTCGACAGGCCATTGGTACGTCTCATATTCTACAGAGTGAAACACGTATGTATACATTACCAGCGATGGCGAGGCATGACAGAATCTCTGACCAGAGAGTTATTTATCGTTGCTAGTCTGCGCTTGACCGCGCGAGACGACATCAGTTGCGTGTAGCGAGTCGGCAGGAACAGTTGCACTCTGTCTGCAGTAGTGAGTTGTACTCTGTCTGTAGTAGTAGTCAGTCGACAGTAGTAGCGAGTGGACGGTTGTACTGAGCGCGCGTCGGCATGCGTCGACGGCGTGCTCTTCTTGCGACTCTGGTCAGGATTGTGGTGGACGATGAGTACTGTTGTAGAAGGTAATGAAGCAGCATTGCGCACATCTAGTAATGTATGTTAATTGTAATTAATTTGTTCAAAAACTGCCCCAATAATAATTTCTTTCATAAAGTAACTCATTTAAAGAAAAACAATCATTTCAATTTAAAGAATATTTCCTATGCATTTCCTCCAAGAATCAAAATTAAATATACCCCAGCATTGCACGAAGCTGTGTCGATAAATAAGAGCAGAAATAGATGCAGTTTTTATTGAGGTAAGAGTTTTGCTTTTTTATTCAGAATACAGGGCCGAAGGTCAGCGCTGCTCTCCTTATAAAATTTATCAGGTTAAATCATTTGTGTTGAGATGTTACATACGGTTCATGGTTCATTATTTAATTAATATTATTGTGGGTTTATGGTCAATAATCATTCCTTAAACTTTGTGGGGAGGTTACATTTGGCACATTTTCATTTAACATTTTTCTTGGGAGGTTACACTTGGCGACATCCGGCCAGGATCGTATTTTTGTTTTGAGAATCTTCTGAGAAGTAGTCATATATCTGCTCTTACTTACTTAATATAATTAGCATTTGGCGCAATGCATTTATTAATTTTGTCACTTTCTTTCACAGATCATCGGCAATTCGTTGCTCTCTGTTGTATTTGTGTTTGTTGCATTTTGTATTGTCTTTGTTTGATTTGTGAATAATTCTGATTTGTGTAAAATTGCCGCGAAAAACTGTTACCAGTACATCGCTAAGTATAATGAGTGAAATAGCCGACTTAAACAACTTGACCGATAGTACTTGCGACACGCAGTGTAATGATGACAATGCTCCATTTACGGACAATCAGTGCGTACCGACCACTAATAATGATTGTTATCTTGATGATGAACAAACGAATTCAATTGTGTCCTCTGTTAATCTGACGACAATTGATGACGAGGGGCGTTCTGTTGCAATGAGCGCTGCCCTGCTTAACACACCCGGTTTGCAGGATTTTCGTGACGAACGGACAGATATTTTTAATGAAAACGAACACTGTAATCAAAATGCGTCGGATTTATTTAATTCCGAGGTAGTGATTAATAGTGCGCATCCGATGGGCGAACCTTCTTGTGAATCACAGAATGACCAAATGGTCACACAAAACGTGACAATTGCAGGTATGTCATCACACAGCACGGAGAATAGAGCCGATAATTTTGGCTGGGATCAAGTTATGGCATTTTTACGACAAATTAATGAAAAACAAAACGGGAATTTCAAGCAATTTAGTGAACAGAACAAACAACAACTAAAGGAAATTAATGAAAAACAAGTCAACCTTAAAGAAGATCTCAAACAACAGAATGAAAGACAAGACAACAATCACAAACAACTTAATGAAAAACTAGACGACAATAATGCAAATTTCAAACAACTTAATGAAAAACATGACAAACTTGATGAAAAATTAGACAACAATACCAGGCAGCTTAGTGAACAGATTACAGACGTTGCCGCGCAGTGTCATGATACTAAAGAACAATTACGTGAGGAAATTGAGGCTTGTGCCAGGAAAAGTAGGGAAGAAATTAGATCTGTTGCTCAAGAATTAAGGGATATGGAAACAGCTACCACAGAATCACTTAGAGGCGAAATTAATGCAGTTGCTAAACAATGCTCTGAAAATACAACACAGTTACACGAGGAGTTTAAATTAATGACAGTAGAACTTTCGCGTACACTGGATGCAAAAGTAGACGCGAAAAATTCGACCAACAGAATAGTCAAATTGACGAGCGTTTTAATCACCACCTACAAAACAGTGATACGCGTTTCCATAAATTTATACAGGAACAAAATAAAGTAAAACGACAAGTCATGGAAACAATTACCGCACAGAGACAGGAAGATAAACGTAAATTGTTCGCGAAAGCAAAAACATACGTAGACAACAATATTGCTACTGTATCAGACGAAATTAATACAATCAAACAGTTGAACACAGAATTGCGTGATGAAATTTGCAATCTTAAAACAAAAACAGATACATACACAGTAAATTTTCAGACAGTGATCGACAGACTCGAACAATTAAAACTAACACAGGATCCTGATGTCATCAAAGCTGACGTTAAAAAATTGAACGAAACCACACGTAAATTACAAAAACAGATTAATGCTTCTGACACTAAAAACGATGATCAGGCAAAAATACTGATGGAAAAATATGATGAATTGGCCAGTCGTATTGATGTTATTGAAAGTAATAATGACAGCAAATCAGACGAACCTTCACAGATTTCGTTTAATCAAACACCTGAATTCCAAAATTTACAGCAGATGATCAGTGAGATAGATTCGTCTAATAACACATTACGCAGAAAACTGTCAACTTTACAGCAAGAGGTAACAGAGATGAAAAATGATTCAGCGTTTAATACATCACAGCAGACGACACTTTGCGAACATTTGTCAGAATCACACAGTCAGTATAATTTGGGTAATTTACAGAGAGTACGTGACTTAAATTCCGAACAGTCACAGGCAAATAGATTCTCATACAATCCTGAGCCTGTTCCGACATACAGAGACGATAATTTTGATTACAAACACTTTCTATCAGTGAGAAAATTTAAAGTATTTAAAAATGACAGAGCACAGGTACACGCTTTGAACTGAATGCGTCGATTTATTTTTGTACTTCCACCAACTTGGCCTGTAGTGCAGAAGCCGGAATTAGCATGGATTCAACAATTTGC
Source organism: Schistocerca nitens (assembly GCF_023898315.1). Lineage (NCBI taxonomy): Eukaryota > Metazoa > Arthropoda > Insecta > Orthoptera > Acrididae > Schistocerca > Schistocerca nitens. The sequence continues at coordinate 529,616,379 of NC_064620.1, forward strand.
TTCTGAATCTTTACCGCCATTGCCTGTAACGCAAAAGCTAAAATTTATTTGCAGCGTGTAATTGACCTCGGGGGATTCATTACGCTTTAATGAGTATGTGCCGTAGCGTGCACAGGGCCCCGAGCCGTAGTAGTGCTATTTCATCTTTAGTTTTCTGCACTGCTGCCTTCTCTTCTACTATCCTTTATATCTATCGAAACAGCTCTTTAACTATTGCTCTACCTAGAATTAAGAAAAGTGTAAAGAAAACATGATACTACAAATTTTACCGAAAGTGACATTTATCTTTAGACACTCCCGAAATATCAACTGCCGCCGTAACTTTAATAACAGTGAAAAAAATTTTTAATCATCAGTATGTGTAAAATTATCAGCAATAGCAAACACATTTTTGGTAACAATAGAGGTTTTTCTCTGCAACAGCAACAAAACCAACCGGTTAGCATACCTAACCAACAATGTAGTACACAACGTCAACCAAGCTTTAATGTTTCGCCGCGTGCACGTATAGTCTCAGCTCCAACAAATAGTAACGCAAAGCAACAAGGAAATAACTACGTACAGAAAACATACTATTTCAATCCCTATCGCAATGCGCCGTATAGAAATGACTATCATGACAGACGAAAAATTAATGAGCACAATTTTCAGCGTACATATAATAACAGTCTATCTTATCAGCAGCAAGAACATCCGCCACAACAAATAATCATGAATGTACCAGACAGTAGATATCATCCAGAACGTAATACGTCAGGAAGAAGTAACAGAACAGTTCAAATAGTGGATATGCCACAGCATCCTCCCGTAAATAACAGCACTTACGACAGAATTTGACCATATACAGTACAGATTGCATATTCCAATAACGCAAGCAATACTTTTGACACGCAGAATCTTGTTCACGAGAATGATATTTGAAACATGCTTTGTTGAATGCACCACTTTTATCGCACCCAGATCTTACCAGAAATTTTTCTATTGCCAACGACAGTTCTAACACCGCTTTAGGCGTACGCATTTTTCAGGAAATTGAAGAAGATGGTTGTACGGTAGTTAAAAACATCGCCTTTGCGAGTCGCATTCTGTCAGCTGCTGAGCGCAATTATTCCGTTACAGAACTTGAAACATTATGTGTTGTATGGGCTTTTACCAGATTTCGGTATTTTCTTTATGGAAGACATACCACCGTTTACACAGACCATAGAGCTATACAGTTTTTACTTTCGGCTAAATTTACACACGACAGATTAAGCAGGTGGAAACATTATCTACAGGAATTTAATTTTACAATTGTTCACATTCCCGGCACACAAAATATTGTAGCAGACGCACTATCTCGTTCTCTCAGCAACAATCAGCAAGACATCGCAACCAACTTCTGCAAAGCAAATTTCAGCGTCATGTACATTCAACATGTTGCATTTGAAAATTTCATTTCGTCGTCATTACAAGACATAGCACAAGAGCAAAGTAAAGACAATGTGTGGAAAGAGATTAGAAACCTTTGGCAAGATAGGAATAATGTTGCCATCAGAAACCATTACACTGTACGCAATGACATTCTGTTTCGCCGCTCTCATCCTGACAGCAACAATTGGTTATTATGCATTCCTGACGAACTTGTTAACAAATTAATTTGGTATACTCGTTTAAGTTACGCACATTACGGAGCCAGAAAATGTTTTCTTACACTGAGACAGAACTGTTATTTTACCAACATGGAGAAACGTATAAGACGAGTTTTAGCGTCATGTAAAATCTGCCAGAAAGCTAAGTCAGACACAACTTCACATATTCCTCCATTACATCCCATTGTACCTGTTAAATTGAGATATATCGCCGCTGTAGACATTTTTGGTCCGATTCCCAGAACTAATAGAGGTTTTTGCTACATCTTTGTCGCTGTGGAACTCACTTCAAAATTTACCTTCACTCCGTTACGCAAAGCTACTGCTAAAACTGTTTCGAAAGCATTTGTAAGACATTTTCTATTTTATGTAGGGCTTGTATTGAAAGTAATTTCCGACAATGGACCACAGTTTCGATCTGCTATATGGACACGTATGTTACGAGCTAGAAACATTTCTCCCATCTACACTCCTGGAAATTGAAATAAGAACACCGTGAATTCATTGTCCCAGGAAGGGGAAACTTTATTGACACATTCCTGGGGTCAGATACATCACATGATCACACTGACAGAACCACAGGCACATAGACACAGGCAACAGAGCATGCACAATGTTGGCACTAGTACAGTGTATATCCACCTTTCGCAGCAATGCAGGCTGCTATTCTCCCATGGAGACGATCGTAGAGATGCTGGATGTAGTCCTGTGGAACGGCTCGCCATGCCATTTCCACCTGGCGCCTCAGTTGGACCAGCGTTCGTGCTGGACGTGCAGACCGCGTGAGACGACGCTTCATCCAGTCCCAAACATGCTCAATGGGGGACAGATCCGGAGATCTTGCTGGCCAGGGTAGTTGACTTACACCTTCTAGAGCACGTTGGGTGGCACGGGATACATGCGGACGTGCATTGTCCTGTTGGAACAGCAAGTTCCCTTGCCGGTCTAGGAATGGTAGAACGATGGGTTCGATGACGGTTTGGATGTACCGTGCACTATTGAGTATCCCCTCGACGATCACCAGTGGTGTACGGCCAGTGTAGGAGATCGCTCCCCACACCATGATGCCGGGTGTTGGCCCTGTGTGCCTCGGTCGTATGCAGTCCTGATTGTGGCGCCCACCTGCACGGCGCCAAACACGCATACGACCATCATTGGCACCAAGGCAGAAGCGACTCTCATCGCTGAAGACGACACGTCTCCATTCGTCCCTCCATTCACGCCTGTCGCGACACCACTGGAGGCGGGCTGCACGATGTTGGGGCGTGAGCGGAAGACGGCCTAACGGTGTGCGGGACCGTAGCCCAGCTTCATGGAGACGGTTGCGAATGGTCCTCGCCGATACCCCAGGAGCAACAGTGTCCCTAATTTGCTGGGAAGTGGCGGTGCGGTCGCCTACGGCACTGCATAGGATCCTACGGTCTTGGCGTGCATCCGTGCGTCGCTGCGGTCCGGTCCCAGGTCGACGGGCACGTGCACCTTCCACCGACCACTGGCGACAACATCGATGTACTGTGGAGACCTCACGCCCCACGTGTTGAGCAATTCGGCGGTACGTCCACCCGGCCTCCCGCATGCCCACTATACGCCCTCGCTCAAAGTCCGTCAACTGGACATACGGTTCACGTCCACGCTGTCGCGGCATGCTACCAGTGTTAAAGACTGCGATGGAGCTCCGTATGTCACGGCAAACTGGCTGACACTGACGGCGGCGGTGCACAATTGCTGCGCATCTAGCGCCATTCGACGGCCAACACCGCGGTTCCTGGTGTGTCCGCTGTGCCGTGCGTGTGATCATTGCTTGTACAGCCCTCTCGCAGTGTCCGGAGCAAGTATGGTGGGTCTGACACACCGGTGTCAATGTGTTCTTTTTTCCATTTCCAGGAGTGTATATATCTAGGTACCATGCTTCTTCGAACCCTTGTGAACGATTAATGAAAGAAATTGGTAAACTGTGTAGAATATACTGCCATAAAATACATATTGATTGGGACACACACATACTCTCATTCCAAGATGTAATTAATTCTATACCAAATGAATCTACTATGCTATCTCCGTCTGTTATACTGCAAAATGTTGAGCCACCTAACAAAATTAAAGAGTTAGTAAACTTTCCTACATCTCATCGACTACGACACCATGAAATAATTGACATTGCGCTGAACAACATCAAACGCGCCGCAGAGCGCCGGAGAAGACAGCAAGAACAGGTTTGTACACGCCGTGACTTTCACATTCGACAGAAGATATTAGTACGTAAACACTATTTATCCAACAGAATAAAAGGTAGGTGCAGTAAATTTGAACTTCTATACGCAGGTCCATATCGGATTCGCAGCATTCCTCACCCCAATGTTGTACACGTCGAAACTTTGAGAACCAGAAAATCCAAAGGAAACCACCACATATCGAATATTAAACCTTTTATTGAATGAAGATACTTTATGATTTAACATGCTGTAGTGCCATTTCCTAATTTTATGACCACTTATGCAATTATATTCACGTGAATACGTACTGATGATTGTCGTATTTTTCTTGGCAAGTGCCCGGCAAGGTAAAGTTAGCAGGTCGCTCTTCTTGTCGTTACGCATCAGACCGTGCATATTTTTCCAGATGAACTTACACATTTTATGACCATTTATGCAATTATATTTATGTGACTACTTACTGATGATTGTCGTATTTTTCTTGGCAAGTGCCCGGCAAGGTAAGGTTAGCAGGTCGCTCTTCTTGTCGTTACACATCAGACCGTGCATATTTTTCCAGATGAATTTACACATTTTATGACAATTTATGCAATTATATTTATGTGACTACTTACTGATGATTGTCGTATTTTTCTTAGCAAGTGCCCGGCAAGGTAAGGTTAGCAGGTCGCTCTTCTTGTTGTTACACATCAGACCGTGCATATTTTTCCAGATGAATTTACACATTTTATGACAATTTATGCAATTATATTTATGTGACTACTTACTGATGAGTGTCGTATTTTTCTTAGCAAGTGCCCGGCAAGGTAAGGTTAGCAGGTCGCTCTTCTTGTTGTTACACATCAGACCGTGCATATTTTTCCAGATGAATTTACACATTTTATGACCATTTATGCAACTATATTTATGTGACTACTTACTGATGATTGTCGTATTTTTTCTTAGCAAGTGCCCGACAAGGTAAGGTTAGCAGGTCGCTCTTCTTGTCGTTACACATCAGACTGTGCATATTTTCCATTTTTTATGTATATACGATTGTTTCATGTTTTGTTTGTATGCACTATGAAATAGTTAAGATATAGCAAACACCAGTTGACTTTAACATTTTTGCCATATGATATCTCAACATCGTGACTACTTTACTTTTTTTTTTGCTGCTACATTGTGATACACTGTGTATATTTTTGCATTTGATCACTGTCTATGTTTTTTGACATATTACATTTTCTGTCATGCTATGCTGTATGCTGAATTATGTTACTATCAACCAGTTTTCATTTAATGGGTATATGAATTAAATGCAAGACATTAATCTTTGTTCATCATTTTCAGAAAGAAATAACGTGTAAAGGAAATAAATTAAACATAAATGGGAATTTCACCTTCGGAAAGAACGAAAGAAAATGCAATACCTCATGAGGAAGAGTAAATGGATCAGAATTAACAAGCATTAACAAGAATATACTATACACATCGTAGAATAGCAGTCTTAAATAATTTTTTCTTTCAGAATACGAGGCGATTGATGCAGGCTGTCAGACAGAACTACACATCTTAGTTTTAGTGATGAAATATGCTATAAATAAGGAATGGTTGTATAATGAATAATGAAGTGAATTTTTTTGCAGATGATAATTAATGATGATGAATAATGATGAAGAATATGCTACTATGGATAATGCAGTTTTTTCTTTGCAGGTGATGATAGTAATGGAGTTATGGTGATATGGATAATGAAGTTTTTCTTTGCAGATGAAAATAATGATGAAGTTTATATATTTGCTGTTAGTTAAGAGATGCTATGTAGTTTTTTAAGTATTTGTTGCAGTTCGATTTGACAGTATGTTTTATATCGTATGGTACGATGACTGAAGATTTTGGAAAGGACAGCTAGGGAACACATTTTTTTATACACATTTCACTACCTGTTAATTCGAAGTTCACTACTTTTCAGCATAAAATGCGTTTCTTCTTTCAGTTTAATAATCCATTTTTGTATTTTGCAGGAGAAATTATTTATGAAATTAATGTGCTATAAGCAATTGTTCATTAAACCTATGTCATTTATGAATGTGATTACATATACTCTACTTGTTTCATAATCTTGCTACAGCTGACTCATGACGAATGACGTTACACATCTTCATTTGCAGCAATGACTCAAAAGCAAATATCTTCATCCCCCAGTAATTATCCAACGCAATGCATTGCTAGCACAAAAAACAAATAATAATAATATAATGCTTTGTAATTAGGCAATGAGTGCCAATGTTCTCTGTAAAACGACTCATGAACATTATTCTGTAATACTATGTCATTTATTAGCTCCTGTTTTCAATGATGACTTCTGATGGTTTGTAATTAGGCAATGAGTGCCAATGTTCTCTGTAAAACGTCTCATGAATATTATTATGTAATTCTATGTTATTTTTAGCTCCTGTTTTCAACTATGACTTCTGATGGTTTGTAATTAGGCAATGAGTGCCAATGTTCTCTGTAAAACGATTTATGCACATTATTCTGTAATACTATGTCATTTATTAGCTCCTGTTTTCAATGATGACTTCTGATGGTTTGTAATTAGGCAATGAGTGCCAATGTTCTCTGTAAAACGATTTATGTACATTATTCTGTAATACTATGTCATTTATTAGCTCCTGTTTTCAATGATGACTTCTGATGGTTTGTAATTAGGCAATGAGTGCCAATGTTCTCTGTAAAACGATTTATGTACATTATTCTGTAATACTATGTCATTTATTAGCTCCTGTTTTCAATGATGACTTCTGATGGTTTGCAATTAGGCAATGAGTGCCAATGTTCTCTGTAAAACGTCTCATGAATATTATTATGTAATACTATGTCATTTATTAGCTCCTGTTTTCAATGATGACTTCTGATGGTTTGTAATTAAGCAATGAATGCCGATGTTCTCTGTAAAACTACTCATGAACGTTATTCTGTAATACTACATACATGGTACAGAAATGTTCAATAACTGGGCAATGAGTGCCACCCATTACTAGTGTAATTCTCAATGAAGACTAGTATGTGACTTAATGTCCTTCACCTTCTAACCTCATTACCTGGAATTACTGCAATATCCGTTTGTCCTGTATATCCTCATGATCATGGAGCACTATATTTGGTTTTTGAACTAATTCTACGTTGGTGTACCAGCCAAGAACGTGGTGTTGACACGACATGCTGTCCACCACCATGAGCGATGGAGATGCTCTTATGCTCCCACTGTTTGGTGTACCTAATGTACTACCAAAATGATAACATGGAATATTACTACGACATTTCAGTGTCTTGGCTACACTGATTAATACTTCTGGGAAAAGAACTTCAGATTGTCTCACTTGGTGTTGTGCTTCTGCAGAAAGATATGGACTTTCAGTGCAGCTGCGTGCAACTTAAAGTGCTACAACCATGACGCAATCCTTCCCTTTCCTATCCTAATTCTTGTAACATAGTAAAAATTATTTTGTTAACATGATTTCTACTCATTACATATACATTTTTTGATTTGCTGATATGTTCTGAACTACAGTGCATGTGCACTTATGTCATTTGTTAATTTGTTTTGTACTCATTGTATATATATTTTGTTATTACCTGATATGTTCTGTACTCGGTGCATGTGCACTGTATTTACTTCATGTTCTACACCTATATATCTGTATATTCTGTGATTGTAAAGTTAGTTATTTAACAAAAATTTGTTGCTCATGGCAAGTCCAAATGACTCACCATCGCTGCCAAATTTTTTGCCCCCCAGTGGAGGGTTATGAAACACGTATGTATACATTACCAGCGATGGCGAGGCATGACAGAATCTCTGACCAGAGAGTTATTTATCGTTGCTAGTCTGCGCTTGACCGCGCGAGACGACATCAGTTGCGTGTAGCGAGTCGGCAGGAACAGTTGCACTCTGTCTGCAGTAGTGAGTTGTACTCTGTCTGTACTAGTAGTCAGTCGACAGTAGTAGCGAGTGGACGGTTGTACTGAGCGCGCGTCGGCATGCGTCGACGGCGTGCTCTTCTTGCGACTCTGGTCAGGATTGTGGTGGACGATGAGTACTGTTGTAGAAGGTAATGAAGCAGCATTGCGCACATCTAGTAATGTATGTTAATTGTAATTAATTTGTTCAAAAACTGCCCCAATAATAATTTCTTTCATAAAGTAACTCATTTAAAGAAAAACAATCATTTCAATTTAAAGAATATTTCCTATGCATTTCCTCCAAGAATCAAAATTAAATATACCCCAGCATTGCACGAAGCTGTGTCGATAAATAAGAGCAGAAATAGATGCAGTTTTTATTGAGGTAAGAGTTTTTGCTTTTTTATTCAGAATACAGGGCCGAAGGTCAGCGCTGCTCTCCTTATAAAATTTATCAGGTTTAATCATTTGTGTTGAGATGTTACATACGGTTCATGGTTCATTATTTAATTAATATTATTGTGGGTTTATGGTCAATAATCATTCCTTGAACTTTGTGGGGAGGTTACATTTGGCACATTTTCATTTAACATTTTTCTTGGGAGGTTACAAGAGACCATGGAGAACAAATAAGCCAAACGAAAGGGCGATTAATTTGGTGCGTGCAACGATGTTGTTGAACGCTATACGCCATATCGAACATAAAATTGTATCGGAAAAGGAGGCATGGAGGACGGAAATGGGCTGCCTTCCGAATGAAGCAGATATTAAGCTATTCCATATACACCCTGAGGGAAAAATGCGAAGGGCCACGAAGGAAGTATCTAAATGGGATGGAGATGAGTCGATGTGATTTACGTGAAGAGACAAGCAAATGATTATAATTTCAGAAAAAAATGGATGATTTGTTCAAGCGAAAGAGCTTCACAAATTGAGCAAGTTAATACCGTGTTGGTTGACCTCTGACCCTTAAGCCAGCAGTTATTCGGCGTGGCATTGATAGAGTTGTTGGCTGTCCTCTTGAGGGATTTCATGGCAAATTCTGTCCAATTGGCGCTGTATATGCCCAAGTCCCGAGCTGGTTGGAGGGTGCTGCCCATAACGCTACAAAAGATCTGAATTTAGGAGAGATCCGGCGATCTTGATGGCCAAGGTAGGGTTCGACAAGCAGAAGACAAGCAGTAGAAACTCTCGCCGTGTGTAGGCGGGCGGGCGTTATCTTGCTGAAATGTGAGCCCACGATGGCTTGCCATGAAGGAAAACAAAACAGGGCGTAGAATATCATCATCGTAACGCTGTGCTGTAAGAGTGCCGCGGATGCAAATAAAGGTGTGCTGTTATGAAATGAAGTGGCACCCCAGACCATCATTCCTGGTTGTCGAGCCGTATGGTAGGCGACGGTCAGCGCGGTATCCGATAACTGTCTGGGGCTCAGATCGAAGTGTGACTCATCAGTCAAGACAGTTCTACTCCAGTCACTGAGATTCCAGGCATAAGGGTCACAGGTGGACCAACACGTTATTGACTTGCTCAATTTGTAAAGCTCCTTCTCTTAAATAAATCATGCAGTATCTCTAGAACTGTGATCATTTGTCTGTCTGTACATACATTACTGGCCATTAAAATTGCTACACCGCGAAGATGACGTGCTACAGACGCGAAATTTAACCGACAGGAAGAATATGCAATGATATGCAAATAATTAGCTTTTCAGAGCATTCGCACAAGGTTGGCGCTGGTGGCGACGCCTACAACGTGCTGACCTGAGGAAAGTTTCCAACCGATTTCTCATACACAAACAGCAGTTTACCGACGTTGCCTGGTGAAACGTTCTCGTGATGCCTCGTGTAAGGGGGAGAAATGCGTACCATCACGTTTCCGACTTTGATAAAGGTAGGATTGTAGCCTATTAGCTTTTCAGAGCATTCACACAAGGTTGGCGCTGGCGGCGACACCTACAACGTGCTGACATGAGGGAAGTTTGCAACCGATTTCTCATACACAAACAGCAGTTTACCGGCGTTGCCTGGTGAAACGTTGTTGTGATGTTTCGTGTAAGGATGAGAAATGCGTACCATCACGTTTCCGACTTTGATTCGTCATCGCCATACTGGCGTATCACCCGGCGTGATGGTATGGGGTGCCATTGGTTACACGTCTCGGTCACCTCTTGTTCGCATTGACTGCACTTTGAACAGTGGAAGTTACATTTCAGATGTGTTACGACCAGTGGCTCTACCCTCCGTTCGATCCCTGCGAAAACCTACATTTCAGCAGGATAATGGACGACCGCATGTTGCAGGTCCTGTACGGGCCTTTCTGGATACAGAACATGTTCGACTGCTGCCCTAGCCAGCACATTCTCCAGATCTCTCACCAATTGAAAACGTCTGGTCAATGGTGGCCGAGCAACTGGCTCGTCACAATACGCCAGTCACTACTCATGATGAACTGTGGTATCGTGTTGAAGCTGCATGGGCAGCTGTACCTGTACACGCCGTCTAAGCTCTGTTTGACTCAATGCTCAGGCGTATCAAGGCCGTTATTACGGCTAGAGGTGGTTGTTCTGGGTACTGATTTCTCAGGACCTATGCACCCAAATAGCGTGAAAATGTAATCACATGTCAGTTCTAGTATAGTATATTTGTCCAATGAATACACGTTTATCATCTGCATTTCTTCTTGGTGTAGCAATTTTAATGGCCAGTAGTGTAATACTGTTGTGGGCACTTAGAGTCAACAATGCTCCAGAAATTGATGCCACTGGTGTTACTTTTAACTACATGTTATTTATAACAAGTATGAATTCCTCGTCGCCTATTACAAACTTTTTCAATGATATGTCAAAAACTGGTTTCGTACAGCATACGAAGAATCACACAATCTTGACGTCAGTCTCCGTGTGTTTGAGAAAGCTTTAGTCGGCCTATTATCTGGTTGTTCCTGTCTGTCAGTAGGGAAGTAGTTTGGGGAAAAAGCGCATTTGTAATTTTGATCTTCCATCACCTATTAGCATGTGAAGGACTAATATGTTTGTTTAGGGCAATGGTTTCGGAAGGAGAATACATCTGTCTCGTTATAATTCTCTCTCTTAAAGACTTTTACTGTAAATATCACATACTAACTGTCTTTCCTTCGACGAAACGGCTGCAAATAATAACAACCGTTGGTCGTCATCAGCTTACTCACTCACAAAGAGCGCCATTCGACAACTGGATCGTTGCAACAGGTGCTCCCTATGTTTCGCTGACAAGGGGATCATCACACAAGTTAATCACAGATTTTAATGAGTCTAAGGCATGTTGAAGAGGGATCTGTCTTAAATAGAGGGTTTTCATATTTTGGCATCTAGTTACAGTGAAATTTGATGGTGAAGTTTTATGCCCACCTTTTATATCTATGGCTTTAGTCGCGTTTCGACCAAGCGGGAGTAGCGCAGTGGATAAGCTTCGCAGCTATTAAGCTGAAAATACAAATTCGAATCGCACCTGTGTAATTTTATTCGCAGTTTCGTCATCGGAATATCATTAAACGTCATGTTAAATTATTCACAAAAAATAGGCATTTTTCGCTGTAGTACTTTCACTAACATACCGATAATTACAGGAAACTTTCTTCAAAGGCATATTCCATTTGTCGTTTGGTCGTTAAAATGGCAGCTATCTGGATAACGTTCACTTGATTCGTGTGGAGGGCAGACTGATCAGTCGTTTTACGATAAAATGTTTGATGGTGAAAGAAACGCAAGCATCTGCACCGTAAAAATTACCTCACCCAAACGTATTTCACTTTGCCAAACCTACCATATTTGTTACTACAGACAGATTAAAATGTTCACGAAAAAAATTCAGAATGCTCGGAACTTGCTAAAGACTAAGAAAGAAACGATTCGAGGGAAGATTCCATAAAAATGCGTTGTTTAATTCTGCATCAGTTTAGTGACCCACTTTGACAGGAATGATGAAATACACGTGGTTTCCATCGAAGACGATCGGAGAAATAACAATATTTTTTAATTTAAACGAACTGTTTTTTCCAGTATCGTTTCTGAACCACCGTGAACCAGCAAGGCAGTAGCTTTCATTAAATCTGCGTGATACTCAACGAATTTGTGTTTCTGTTGTTCTACGAAAAATACCACCTGGAATTCTGTTCTAGTACAGCAAGCGATAGCTGGTAAAATAATTCTGTATTCTGTTCTGCACCAAACGTAATACACATTTGAAAAAAGTCTCCTGTGATTGATTTTACTACGGGGAAAATAACGATTTTTTCCAATATTTTACGAGACATATACCGTTTAATGATATTCTATACGATAAAGTTGGAGGAAAAGAGGTACACGGTCTGGCTTTGAACCTATACAGCCAGTACGAGAGCCGTGAACCTTAGCGGCCGCACTACTTTTCATAGGTCGTAACATGACTAATGTTACAGGTATAGAAGATACGCTTTAAACTGCAACATCAATTTTCACGTTGCATGTAAAGCCACTAGCGAGATACTCAGGACAGGTCCCACTACAATACATCTAAGAGTCAAGAGTCATCAAAATCCGTGATTAACAGGTCTGATGGCCCCCTTGTGTGTATTAGTCCTTTCACTACCACTGGGACGTGTGTTTCCCACGAAGTGCATATGGAGTACATGAAATGATTACGTTTGGAGATCATTAGCACAAGTGGTTCCGAGGTTCCACGTATCGACCCATATTAGCACGTGATGTAGACTTCACGGGCGGCAAAGCAGCCGCTGACTCTGACATTCAGTCAATCGTACAGATGGCGAATACTGTCCACGCCTGCTCAACATGTTCACGTAATCTGCAAGAGTTACTGCTTGACGATTGACACGAGTGACTTCTCGTAACATAATGTCCCACATGTGCTTCATTGGATACAAGTCCGCAGATCGTTCTGGCCAGGGAAGCTGCACGTCTCGCAAAGAATGTTGAGTTTCGCGGACAGTGTGTGTGCAATTATAATCATGTTGGAACAACGTATCACCTTCCTGTTGCTGAAACGACAAAAGAACGGGTCTAACAACATTCTGCATGTATCGAGCGCTCGCCAGTTGGCGTCCCCTCCAGAAATACCAAAAGGCCCGGAGTGCGGCAAGTGTGTGTTGGACGAACGTTGAGACCTGATGGTCAAGGAAGGAAGGATTCGGTTACGATTGTGGACGGGGTCGTAATCAGTTAGTATTGGTTGGCTTTTCTTTTAATCAAAGAATTTATTTAAAATCAACAACAAATTATAATTATGGCAATAATTTAAGAATTGTTTCTCGGCTGAAGGCCTTAATGGCAATAAATTAAGAATTGATCAGTCCGCAGCTCGTGGTCGTGCCGTAGCGTTCTCGATTCCCACGCCCGGGTTCCCGGGTTCGATTCCCGGCGGGGTCAGGGATTTTCTCTGCCTCGTGATGACTGGGTGTTGTGTGATGTCCTTAGGTTAGTTAGGTTTAAGTAGTTCTAGGGGACTGATGACCATAGCTATTAAGTCCCATAGTGCTCAGAGCTATTTGAACCATTTTTTTTGAATTGATTAAACTTGCTGCAACTTACAATTAGAGTTATTAAAATATAAAGGACAAGTGACCAAGGTCTTAAAGCTCGCTGCAAAAAATACAATTGCCAAATTAAAATTTTAAGACAAGTAACCACACTCACAGCTGAGGGCCTTAATGGCAATCAATTAAGAATTGTTTAACTTGTTGCAGCTTACAACCTAAAGTTATTAAAATATTGAAAACAAATCACCAAGGTCTTAAAGGTTAACTGCTAAAATACAATTGCTACATTAGGATTTTAAGACAAGTAGCGACAGTCACGGCTGACGGCCTTTAACGCCAAGAATGGCAATTATTTAAAAAATTTAACAAACATACGTTAAACAGCAAGGCAATAGCAAAAGTTAATTTAAAAGACAGGCAACTGATCATCAAACAGGTGAGACAAAATGATAGTAAACTTGGTAGCACAATCATTTAAACTTGATGTAACGCCAAGAATGTACGAGGCCTGTTCAGAAAGTAAGCTCCGATTGATTGTCAAATTGAAACCACAGTGAACATCAGAAATGTTTTACTTGTAACAATTAGCTACACCTTTCAGCTACTTCTCTACGTAGTCGCCGTTCTGACTTAGACTTTTGTCATAGCGTTGTACCAACTTTTCAATAGCCTCATCATAGAAGGCAGCCGCCAGTGCTTTCCGCCAATTCTCCACGCTGGCCTACACCTCGTTGTCTGTGTCAAAATGTTGTCTTCAAAGACAGCGGTTCATGTGACCAGAGATGAAACTCAGGGGGAGACAATTGCGGACTGTATTGTGGGTAATCTCACATTTCCATTTGAAAACGATGCAGGAGCATCTTCATTGCCCCTGCAGAATGCGGCTGAGAATTGTCTTGAAGAAGAAACAGCACGACAGTTATGTAATGTTAGCTGCATAGCTTCAGGCGAAATTTCTCACCAGGCCCTCGTACTTGGCGGCAGACACTATTTTCTAGACATCTTTACGCACTCACTGCGAGCTCAGAAATGAGAAGAGCGACGTGATGCTAACTGGGGTTATACTAGAGACACTACCCAACACATCTGTGCAAAGCTTTATCGGATTTTCATAGTCGTTTCCATTTCGCGACCGATCGGAGCTTACTTTCTGAACGCCCCTCGTATAGTTAAAAAAAAATTAGGAACATACATATAATAACAAGGTTAATTCAAAAGGACAAGCAACTGATCACCAAACAGGTGAGACAAATGATGGTAACTTGGTAACACAATAATAAAATAATAACACAATAATAAAACACAAGGGCTAGTCACAGACGGTGCTCCAGGAATCGACCTCTGAGTAGGTCAGGCCAAAAACACTTTGGCGAGCGATGAGAAAGGCAGCCAAGAGCTGCATTCACTTTGCAAGATGGTAACTCAGATTAGTGGCAGTCTAACGAATGACTAATGAGAATCTGCTGAAGCTACCTAACGTCCGATAACCAATGCAACGATGGAACACCACGCCAAAGCCGGAACCAGCGGTCAGCACTACGTGCTCAGAATGCTATGTTTAGAGCGTCCAAAAGGAGAAAGGAACCACTGCTATCAGAGTAGAAGAAACACCAACCGACCTACAGATCAAGGAAACTGTCAAAACTACACGCCTTACCGGACAGCAGCGGCAAGGAGACGAAACGTACACTGCCGTTACATACATTAACCTCCAGGGCAGGTCACTGGGGCATTAGCGCCCACTAGGCAGGAAAAATACCGCTGGTTGAACAAATAGTAACACATAGAATGCGGCAGTTAGTAACAAGAAGTCGAGGAAAGCTAATTAGGTCCGCCTTCCCCAAGCACTCCACTCTTCGTCTCGGCGACACTGCGAGCAGCAACACGAACCAAAGTCACTGGAGAATCGCTATATCTCACAATGGTGGAGGTTTCACTGCTAGGATTAAATTCGACTCAACTTAAAGCTTGTTGGACCCGGTTGCCGACTAGGTCGTGCACCCTTGCGACCACAGCCCTTCCATCCGGCAGTGCATGCCTGCCGCCAGTGGTCCCGGCGTGTTCTTGCACTGCCCTCTCGGCTCCTCCGGAGTTCCGAACCGAACTGCTCACTCACACGACCAGGAAGAACAACGACGTCACTCCAAAGATAGGGCCACAGTTACTACATATTGATAAAGCCGCTAGCGGACGGGCAACGATTGCGAAACCAAGTGGCGCAAGTCAACACAAGAAGAATACAAACAACCGCAACCGTGTCAACTAAACGATACAGTCTGGCCTCCAACAGATGACGGAAACCTACAACAGCACCAGCGCGAGCCGCAGCATGGCTCAAACGTACCCCTACGAGACAGCGCTCCTCAGGTCTACGCGTCATACACACCATAACTCGTGTGCAGGCTGAATCTGCTTCTGTCGCTGAAGACCACGGCGTGCCATTCCATTTTCCAAATGATTGACGTCACCAATTGAGCCGTGCATGTCGATGATGTGGCGCGAGTGGAAGACGGGCTAGCGATGTGCGCACCTGTAGGTCCATTCCTAATAACCGTTTTGCAACAGTTCGTGTTAACACATCTGGATTCAAAAATGGTTCAAAGGGCTCTAACAAGGGAACCTCCCCATCGAACCCTCCTCAGATTTAGTTATAAGTTGGTACAATGGATAGGCCTTGAAAAACTGAACACAGATCAATAGAGAAAACAGGAAGAAGTTGTGTGGAACTATGAAAAAAAAAGCAAAATATACAAACTGAGTAGTCCATGCGCAGGATAGGCAACATCAAGGTTACTGTGAGCTCAGGAGCGCCGTGGTCCCGTGGTTAGCGTGAGCGGCTGCGGAACAAGAGGTCTTTGGTTCAAGTCTACCCTCGAGTGAAAAGTTTAATTTTTTGTTTCCAGACAATTGTCAAAGTTCAGGCACTCACACATAATCAACTTCGCTCTCCAAAATTCCAGGACATGTTCAGATTTGCTTGGACATATGCAGGATTTGACGGTCTACACACGGAAAAATTTGAAAACGTTAAAAATGTATGTTTTGACAGAGCACAGGGAAAACTGTGCGACTGTGAAACTGTTGCATTCATTTGTTGCAGTTTATGTGACAAACTCTTATGTTTTCATCACTTTTTTGAGAGTGATTATCACATCCACAAGAAAACCTAAATCGGGAAAGGTAGAAAAATCTTTTTACCCATTCGCCAAGTGTACAAGTTAGGTGGGTCGACAACATATGCCTGTCATGTGGAGCACATGCCGTCACCAGTCTCATATAGAATATATCAGACGTGTTTTCCTGTGGAGGAATCGGTTGACCTATGACCTTGCGAGCAAATGTTTTCGGTTCCCATTGGAGAGGCACGTCCTTTCGTCTACTAATCGCACGGTTTTGCGGTGCGGTCGCAAAACACAGACACTAAACTTATTACAGTGAACAGAGTCGTCAATGAATGAACGGACAGATCATAACTTTGCGAAAATAAAGAAATTAAAATTTTCGTTTCTGGGAAGACTTGAACCAAGGACCATTCGCTTCGCATGTGCTCACGCTAACCACGGGACCATGACGCTATTCAGCTGTCAACAACCTTGATGCTGCCTATCTTGCACATGGACTAATCAGATTGTATATTTTGCTTTTTTTTTTCATAGTTCCACACAAGTTCTTCCTGTTTTCTCGATTGATCTGCGTTCAGTTTTTCAAGGCCTATCCACTGTGCCAATTTAGAACTAAATCTGAGGGGGTTGCGATGGGGAGGTTCCCTTGTAAGGAGTATGGGACTTAACATCTGAGGTCATCAGTCCCCTAGACTTAGAACAACTTAAACCTAACCTAAGGACATCCCATACACCCATGCCCGAGGCAGGATTCGAACCTGCGACCGTACGAGCAGCGCGGTTCCGGACTGAAGCGCCTAGAACCGCTCGGTCACAGCGGCCGGCGATGTAGACTCACACGTCCTCTTATCTATGCTGTGGTAGCTGTATGATATACCACTGTTGCCCTTAAAATAAGACGATCCAGGAGAGCGTCTGTGCTGTGTGGCCTTCCAGAACTTCATCTGCAGAAGAGAGAGCGTTCACATGACCACTGATACCAACATCGTTGCACAACTGAAGCAGCACGTCCAACTTGAGTGGCAATCTCGGAAAGGATCATCCGCCACTCGGAGAGCCACAATTTGACCCATTTCAAATTCACTCACTTGGCTGCTGAAAGGACGAGTGTGTCTCCGTGACATGGTTGCCCACCTGCTTCACACGCCTGCACCACAATCAACCTTCTGGCTGTGAGCATTCCCTATTAAAGGGTAGACAGAGACGGCGATCTGGTAGCCATGACACTACACCATCTGTTGGCGGACGACTTTGAAACCATTATAATTACATCTACTATTCTCCAGGTGGCATACGCCGTCATCGGATGAAAATCAACGTCGTCTTTCCAAACTTACAAATTTTCTTTCCTACAGTGTATTTACAGCTTGCACCTGCAGGTTATGGCGCCTTCAGGTTTCGTTTTAACTCTCTGCTCGACTCTAGTTCGCACTCTCGTAACGTGCCTGTAGATATGCAACTGAACATACATATTTGCAATCCGGGTTGCTGTCACGCCTTCCCAGACAATTCGTGTCAATAAACTGCACGCACGTATGGACGTTTGCGGTGTCACAAACGGTGTACACGTCGAGCACATGCAATGTCATTCTATCCATTGACGTGTTTGCGGTTTCTTCACGTCTCGTTATTTCCACAACGTCGTCTTCTGAAACAGCCTCGGACCTACGTACGAGGGCAGTTCAATAAGTAATGCAACACATTTTTTTTCTCGGCCAATTTTGGTTGAAAAAACCGGAAATTTCTTGTGGAATATTTTCAAACATTCCCGCTTCGTCTCGTATAGTTTCATTGACTTCCGACAGGTGGCAGCGCTGTACGGAGCTGTTAAAATGGCGTCTGTAACGGATGTGCGTTGCAAACAACGGGCAGTGATCGAGTTTCTTTTGGCGGAAAACCAGGGCATCTCAGATATTCATAGGCGCTTGCAGAATGTCTACGGTGATCTGGCAGTGGACAAAAGCACGGTGAGTCGTTGGGCAAAGCGTGTGTCATCATCGCCGCAAGGTCAAGCAAGACTGTCTGATCTCCCGCGTGCGGGCCGGCCGTGCATAGCTGTGACTCCTGCAATGGCGGAGCGTGCGAACACACTCGTTCGAGATGATCGACGGATCACCATCAAACAACTCAGTGCTGAACTTGACATCTCTGTTGGTAGTGCTGTCACAATTGTTCACCACTTGGGATATTCAAAGGTTTGTTCCCGCTGGGTCCCTCGTTGACTAACCGAACACCATAAAGAGCAAAGGAGAACCATCTGTGCGAAATTGCTTGCTCGTCATGTGGCTGAGGGTGACAATTTCTTGTCAAAGATTGTTACAGGCGATGAAACATGGGTTCATCACTTCGAACCTGAAACAAAACGGCAATCAATGGAGTGGCGCCACACCCACTCCCCTACCAAGAAAAAGTTTAAAGCCATACCCTCGGCCAGTAAAGTCATGGTTACAGTCTCCTGGGACGCTGAAGGGGTTATTCTGTTCGATGTCCTTCCCCATGGTCAAACGATCAACTCTGAAGTGTATTGTGCTACTTTTCAGAAATTGAAGAAACGACTTCAGCGTGTTCGTAGGCACAAAAATCAGAACGAACTTCTCCTTCTTCATGACAACGCAAGGCCTCACACAAGTCTTCGCACCTGAGAGGAGCTCACAAAACTTCAGTGGACTGTTCTTCCTCATGCACCCTACAGCCCCGATCTCGCACCGTCGGATTTCCATATGTTTGGCCCAATGAAGGACGCAATCCGTGGGACGCACTACGCGGATGATGAAGAAGTTATTGATGCAGTACGACATTGGCTCCAACATCGACCAGTGGAATGGTACCGTGCAGGCATACAGGCCCTCATTTCAAGGTGGCATAAGGCCTAGCATTGAATGGAGATTACGTTGAAAAATAGTGTTGCGTAGCTAAAAGATTGGGGAATAACCTGGTGTATTTCAATGCTGAATAAAACAACCCCTGTTTCAGAAAAAAAAATGTGTTGCATTACTTATTGAACTGCCCTCGTATAAATAACCCAATAAACATGTATGACCCACTCCTCCACGCATTGGGAATGGAAATGTTAGGAAATATTCTTTTCATACCGGTACTTCTGACTGCGACGTTAATGAAAATAACCATACACTAATAGCTTTCATTCTGAAAGGGTTAAGGAAATAATGCTTCTATAGCCGTTATGTGCTTTGGTATACTTCATTTAAGGCGCTTAAAGGATCTTCGAACGAACTATGTCAATATGAACCGTTTAAAATAAAACAACAAAACAACGCTAATTATATAAGCCAGTTGCCACAATCTGAGTGTATTTCTGCTTTGCTGCTTCTGTTGGTGTGGCCATCTACGCAGGAAAGGTTGTCTTTGTGTCTCGAGACGTATTAAAAGGTATATAGGCCTGCAGCATCGTCTAGTGTCATACGAAATTACAGCAATGTCAATTGTTACACAATCCTGATGTTCAGAATGTCATATGTGTGGATGACGTTTAGCTAATAAAAACAAAGATCTAATGTAGTTAGTTCAATAATTATTTTTGCAGTCCACAGTACTTTTCTAGGCATGGTCCCTTTGGGGGCGCTGTGCACTCCATTGTTTTGGGCCTTGGACTTCCCAAACTTGGAGTTTCCCGCATAAAAAAGTCATTACCAGACGTTAATGAGGTGGTAAGTGACAGAAAAAATAAAAGATGAGATCCCCACACGTCGGAGTATGTACCCTCTAAATTATCCTCTGAGGCAGCGAGAAAACACGTACTTTTGTTGCAACGGTGTAATCAGCTTACAGTAGTAATCCGATATTTAAGGTATTGCTCTTACAGGTACGCACATCAAGCACATATAGTTACTCAATAGAAGTATTATAGTAATATTAGAGTAAATATATAGTAAGTCTCAACCAATCTTGTAGCAAACAGACACACATGCAGCAAGAAAAAAGGCAATAGCCACAATTTATTACTCCGTCCTTTGGGGGAGATGGTCGTACGAAATCCAAAGATAAGGAAGCAGCTGTTGTCAGGATGTTCTCCCATTTTTCTATTACTGTCTCTAAAAGTGTTCTCAACTGAAATTCCTTTTTCTTTATTTTTTGTTAAAAGTACGGCGCTATTTCAGGCCAAAGGGTCGCACTAATCATTCTTACCTTCAAAGCACACGTAGTTGTCTCGAAACCTACAAAAAAATAGTTGCGTTTTCCTCTTTTAGTACATTAATACTTTCTATTTCTTTTCGTAATCATTATGAGTAGAAAAATGTTCTCGTCTGTTAAAAAGGCCTAAGTTCCTCAGTTCTAATGACGTACATTATATATAGTGTTCATTAATATTTTCAGAAAGTAATGAAAGGGGAAAAGGATAGCGAAAGCCCAATTTACATTAAAACATTGATGCAAACTGAAACCACAAGCTGGCCGGAGTGGCCGAGCGGCTCTAGGCACTGCAGTTTGGAGCCGCGCGACCGCTACGGTCGCAGGTTCGAATCCTGCCTTGGACATGGATATGTGTGACGTCCTTAGGTTAGTTAGGTTTAAATAGTTCTAAGTTCTAGGGGACTGATGACCTCAGACCCATAGTGCTCAGAGCCATTTGAACCATTTTTGAAACCACAAAGTATATCTGCGAGGCTCAACAACTGTATAGATTTTTATTTAAAATTATTTCCGTCACTGACAATAACTTAGAGAATGTTCTCACGCTTCCTAATCACGATTATTTTTAGTATCACTACATAGAGAAGTTTTACTGATATTCATTCTACAGCTCTTTGTTATTTGTAGAGATTGACATGGCCTCTAGCCCGTATCAGAACAAGAAGTGAAAAGTAACAATGCGGCAGTTCGTTATATTTGCAGTCTTATAGGCCTCCACTTCACAACAAGTATTTTACAGTTATTTTTTCATTGTAAGACAATTTCTTACATTAACTGAAATACATTATTTATACTTTTATTTTTATATGACTGAGCACAGATCCACTAAAATTTTGTGTCTGAATGGAAATACTGGAAACATCTTTCGCTCAGTCGCAGGATTAACGTGGATTCGCGGCAGAAGTTCTCATTCTTCCACATTCCCACCGGCAACTTTGAGGATGCCGACCATTACCATATGTGATTCTGCGCCGTATAATATCAGTAAAAGAAAACAGGCGTCCAATACAATGTCGTCTTACATATTGTTCTGTACTTCTAAGACAAAGTAAAGGTAATATGTTTGTTTGGCTATTTTACGCAGCAGCTGTTAAAATCAGTTATTTGTTTTTCCGCCTTAAACTTACTCCAGTTAATTAAAGAGTATTTTACACCAGGCGCTTTTCATTTTTATTTACAAAACATTTTCTGTGGACATTCTGTAAAAATGGATATATATGTTTGTATGTTTTGTACAAAATATATGAACAACAAGCAGAAACACCGTAAGTAAGCTGCACTCCATCTTTATAAAGAAATACTGTTTATAACCGTTATCAACCAACGTGTACAAACAAACATACGAGGTGCGTTTAATAAGTAAGGCAACACTTTTTTTGTAGGCAAATTTCGGTTGAAAAAATGCTGGATTTGTTGTGGGTCATGGTGGAATATTCCCGCTTCGGTCCCGAATAGTTTCATGAAGTTCCTATAGGTGGCAGCGCTATAGCTAGCCTTCAAAATGGCGTCTTTAAAGGAAGAACCATCCAAAAAAGAGAGATGTCATTGGGTTTCTTTTGTCGGAAAACATCGCAGATATTCATAGATACTTGTAGAATGTTTGCGGAGACCTGACAGTGAACAAAAGCACGGTGAATCGTTGGGCGAGGCGTCTGTCATCATCACAATGAAGTCGCGGAGACCTGTTCGATCTCCCGCTTGCTGGCAGCCCGTCCACAGCTCTGTGACTCCTGCAATGTTGGAACGTGCAGATATTCTCATTCGAGATGATCGACAGATCACAGTCACACGCCTTACTTCACAACTGAACGCCCCTGTTGGTAGTGCTCACATGCTTGTCCACCACTTGTGGTACTCAAATCTGTGTGTACGTTGAGTTCCTCGCCGCCTTACAGAAGACCATAAACAGCAACGAAGGAAACTCAGTGTGGAATTGCTTGTGTGTTACGGGGCTGATTCTGACAATTTTTTGTCGAACATCATCACAGGCGATGAAACATGCTGAGACGTAGAACTTAGGGAAAGGCAGGATTCCGTGTGGACTCAGTTACTGTTACTGTTGGTTACACAGTTACTGTTGGTTGCTCACTTTTTTTTAAAAAAATCATGTACACTTTATTTGGAACCAGTTGCAAATGAGGTTGACAATAAGGAACAATTATCAAATTTGACTATTAAGGCACAATGTCTAATAAAAAATTCTTAAGCAAGTTGCACTCACAGCTAAAGACCTTATTGACCAGGCCCAAATAGTAATAACGCAAAAACAATTTGACAGCTTGAGGCATGGATGGCAAATTCTTAAGAACAGTTAAACTTCTCCAAGAGATACTAAAACATAATTTAAAAAAAACACAATCATCAGAATTTCACTATTAAGAGACAATATATAATTAAAAATTCTTTAGCCAAATTTCATTCATGGCTGAAGAGGCCTTATTGACCAGAACTTCAAATTATTTGTCGGCTGAAGGCCCCAATAGTAATAACTCAAAATTAATTTAAAAAAATCATCACAATCTGATCAAATCAAGAGAGATGTGGGCCTCAGACAGTGCTCCAGTGATCAGCCTGGGAAAGTCTCTCAACTTCATAACCGATGAAACAGGCAGCCAAGAGTTGTATTACCTTAACCGGATGGCAACACAAAGTAGTGACAGTTTAAACAGAGACCATCACTCTTGCAAAATCTACCTAAACTCTGGTAACCAACACAATGATGAAATAACCCAGGCAAGACAGAACCGGCGGACAGCACTGCATCTACAGAATCCAGTGTTTAGAACATCCAGAAGCAGAAGGAACCACTACAACCAAGGTAGTCCTAAAGAACAAAATATCCGAATCACAATCAAGGATGCTGTCGAACTACTCGCCTTACCGGACAGCAGAGGCAAGGTGAGGAAAGGTACACTGCCGCGAAAATACGCTAACTTCCAGGGCAGGTAACTGGAGCGTTAGCGGCCACTAGGCAGAAAAATACCGCTGGTTGAACTTTGTCAATAAACACAAGGAATTCAATTACTAATAATAAAAGGTGGAGATCGGCTAAGTAATTTCGCCAGCTCCAAACACTCCAGTCGTTGCTCTTCGTCTCAGCGACCATGCGAGCAGCATCGCTTGAACAAATGGTGTGATCTCAAAATAGTGGAGGTTTCACTACTGGGTTAATGATCACTCAACTGAAACGTGCTGGGTCCTGTGGACAACGAGGTTGTCGCCCTCGCAGCTACAGCCCCTCGATCTGGCAGTGCCTGCGTGGCGCCAGTGGTCCCAGCATGTCGTCACGCTGCCGGACCTCACTGCTGCTCCGTCCCAACTGAACTAACCGACGCACTCCAACCTGCAAAACACTTGACGCCATTCCAAAGATAATACTAGGGCACTAGATATCGATAACCGCTGCTGCTGCCACTTGCGGACAGACTGTGTTATCAAACGTAATGGCACCAGTAAACACGAGAAGAAAACGAGACGCCACTATCCCTATTACACGATGCCAACCTACCATTGGCACCAACCCGAGCCGCAACACGGCTCACATGGGTTCATCACTTCGAATCGGGAAGAAAACGGCAATCCTTGGAGTGGGGCCACACGACCTCTCCTCCGAAGAAAACGTTCAAGGTGAAACGTCCTCTTTGAAAAATTATACATGACTGTGCTTAAGCTGACACACAATATTTTTAGCGCAACGCAATCTGACTTTGGACAGCGGCAGCTGGATGTGAACAGCGCGTAGCGTTGCGCAGTTGGAGGTGAGCCGCCAGCAGTGGTGGATGTGGGGAGATTTGGAATTTGTAAGACTAGATGGCATGAACTGCTATATATATTATGATTATTAAGGTAAATACATTGTTTGTTCTCTATTAAAATCTTTCATTTGCTAACTATGCCTATCAGTAGTTAGTGCCTTCAGTAGTTTGAATCTTTTATTTAGCTGGCAGTAGTGGCGCTCGCTGTATTGCAGTATTTCGAGTAACGAATATTTGTGGTGAGGTAAGTGATTTGTGAAAGGTATAGGTTAATGTTAGTCAGGGCCATTCTTTTGTAGGGATTTTTGAAATTCAGATTGCGTTGCGCTAAAAATATTGTGTGTCAGCTTAAGCACAGTCATGTATAATTTTTCAAAGAGGACGTTTCATATGTAAGTAGGCTGTTTATGTTTTTCTTATTGACAACGTTACGTAGCGCTCTGTATGAAAATCACTGGCTGTGCTGTGGGCAGTCTGTGGCTAGTTTGCATTGTTGTCTGCCATTGTAGTGTTGGGCAGCGGCAGCTGGATGTGAACAGCGCGTAGCGTTGCGCAGTTGGAGGTGAGCCGCCAGCAGTGGTGGATGTGGGGAGAGAAATGGCGAAGATTTGGAATTTGTAAGACTAGATGGCATGAACTGCTGTATATATTATGATTATTAAGGTAAATACATTGTTTGTTCTCTATTAAAATCTTTCATTTGCTAACTATGCCTATCAGTAGTTAGTGCCTTCAGTAGTTTGAATCTTTTATTTAGCTGGCAGTAGTAGCGCTCGCTGTATTGCAGTAGTTCGAGTAACGAATATTTGTGGTGAGGTAAGTGATTTGTGAAAGGTATAGGTTAATGTTACTCAGGGCCATTCTTTTGCTGGGATTTTTGAAAGTCAGATTGCGTTGCGCTAAAAATATTGTGTGTCAGCTTAAGCACAGTCATGTATAATTTTTCAAAAGGGGACGTTTCAAATGCCACACCCTCAGCCGGTAGAGTCACGGCGACTATCTTCTGGGACTCTTGAGGGGTTATTCTGTTTTATGTCGTCCCTCCTGGTGCAACGATCAACTCTGAAGTGTAATGTGCTACCCTCAGGTAACTGAAGAAACGACTGCAGCGTGCTCGTCGCCACAAAAATGCAGAAAAACTCCTCCTTCTCCATCACAACCCTAGGCTTCATGTAACTCTGCGCGCCCGAGAGGAGCTCACAGCAATTCATTGGACTGTTCTTCGTCATCCACCCAACAGGCCGGATCTCACACCTTCCGACATTCATCAGTTTGGCCCAATGAAGAATGCACGCCCAAGGGAAACTGTATGTAGATGATGAGGGGGTTACTGATGCAGCAAGACGCTGGCTTCGACTTCGACCAGTAGAGTGGTACCATGCGGCCATCAGGCCCTCCCAGTAAAGTGGTGTAAGGCCGTCGCATTGAACGAAGGTCATGTTGAAAATAGCGTTTTGTAGCAAAAAAGAGTGAGAAATAACATGGTGCCGGCCGGTGTGGCCGAGCGGTTCTAGCCACTACAGTCTGGAACCGGGCGACCGCTACGGTCGCAGGTTCGAATCCTGCCTCGGGCATGGATGTGTGTGATGTCCTTAGGTTAGTTAGGTTTAAGCAGTTCTAAGTTCTAGGGGAACCTCAGAAGTTAAGTCCCATAGTGCTCAGAACCATTTTTTGAATAACATGGTCAACTGGAATCCTGAATGAAACCAACCTGCTTTCAGAGCCGTCCGCTGTTGCCGAGCGGTTCTAGGCGCTTCAGTCCGGAACCGCGCGACTGCTACGGTCGCAGGTTCGAATCCTGCCTCGGACATGGATGTGTGTGATGTCTTTAAGTTAGTTAGGTTTAAGTAGTTCTAAGTTCTAGAGACTGATGACCTCAGATGTTAAGTCCCATGGTGCTCAGAGCCATTTGAACCTGCTTTCAGAAGGAAATGGTTGCATTACTTACCTCATATGAATCCATATTTACAGAATGACCATAGAAGACGCTTTGTTAACAGAAGCGACTCGCGTTTGCTGTAAAATTCTCTTCAATTAATTGCAGTAAGCTTAAGGCGAAGAAACCAATAAATTGATAAAGTAAAGCAATTATAGATGTTTAGGATGCTTAGCTCTGTTCTTATTTTTATCACACTATTCTTCAGTTCACAACACTGATTTTCATGGTTCATAGTCAAGCTGAGAAAACAAGTGTCAGGCGACATTTATGGTGGAAGGAAAAATGCCCTTATCAGTTCTTTCCCATGGGCAAAAAGGTTAATTGCTTTTGCTTTAAAATAGAAATTCAGTTTGATAGAGAATATTATGAACGAAGCATTGCGTGTCTAGTGGTGAATAATTATAGCCACAGAAAATAAGTGGCAGCGAGAAAGATGGATCTGAGCACTGCACAACCCTGAATTATCAGTGTGAAACTCTAAGACATGTCTGTAATACACTGAAAGTTCTATGTTTGAGGCTACTACATTAGTACTCATTTCGTAATTGTTCAGATGTGGTAAGCTTCATTAGATGTGTTGTTGAAATTACGGCAAAATAATTGTCATTCCAATATTTACAGATGGCTGTCATTGGAGGCTTCGGCAGACTTTAGATGACTACGGAAAGTAAACATAAAATCAGTCAATTACTCTTGTCGGTAGGCAAATAAATTGCTTAAGCGAATATCTTTTTTTACGTGGATGTGGTTATCGATGGGTATAATCAAGAACAGCTGCAGTCTTACAAATCCATATGTACAGCAGAGTAACTTCTAACTCCTGAGTCCTGAATACTGGCACCATTTCATTTGGACATTACGCCACACACCTCATGGAGTACGGAAGCTGATGGGTTACTGGTGTTAAGAATATATGCAGCTTGTCTACAAATCCGTTATTCATAATGGGTAACACTACTAGCTTGTCATTTACACTGAAGCGACAAAGAAACTGGTATAAGCTTGCGAATTCAAATATAGGGATACGTAAACAGGCAAAATAGGACGCTGCGGTTGGCAACGCCTATATTAGCTGCTGGTGGCGGTTCTGTAATGGTGTAGGGCGTGTGCAGTTGGAGTGATATGCGACCGCTGGTACGTCTAGATACGACTCTGACAGGTGACACATACGTAAGCATCCTGTCTGACCACCTGCATCCATTCATGTCCATTGTTTATTTCGACGGATGTGGGCAATTCCAGCAGGACAATGCGACACCCCACACCTCCAGAATTGCTACAGAGTGGCTCCAGGAATACTTTTCTGGGTTTAAACACTTCCGCTGGCCACCTAGCTCCCCAGACATGAACATTACTGAGCATATCTGGAATGCCTTGCAACGTTCTGTTCTGAAGAGATCTCCACGCCCTCGTACTCTTGCGGATTTATGGACATCGCTGCAGGATTCATGGTGTCAGTTCCCTCCTGTACTACTTCAGACATTAGTCGAATCCATGCCACGACGTGCTTCGGCACTTCTGCGTGCTCGCGGGGGTCCTACACGATATTAGGCAGGTGTACCACGTTCTTTGCCTCAAGGAGCGATTACGTAGTTACTGCTCCGGCAAGTTGAAATGCAGGATAGCATATTCACAGGGTAACCTAACAACGCAGCATTCATTCACTGGATAAAGTGAGTTTATGGCCTGCTGCACAGCTCCGTTTGGGACGTAATAATACATACCGACACCTTCTTAGTTACTTACAACGATTAAACAGAATGTCAGAATGATTATTTTTTTACTATCTCCGATGTACTCATGAAGCAACTGTGGATTTTTCCTGGGGAAAATGTTCTCTCTTATTCCGTAGACATACACACACACACATACACACACACACACACACACGTACTTACGCATATCGACCTTGCTGAAGGTGGCAACCCAGTCCTTGTTTTCCTGCTTCCTTTTTGCTGCACTGTGCGATTAGCATAATCAGACTTCCTCCGTCGCAGTATCTTGTAGTTACAAAAGCCGTTTCGTTACTGTAACAAAAAATACTAAACCTAACACAGGTAGGCAAATTATTGATTAGTGCGTTTTCAGTGAAGGAGGTACCAATTTCGGCTGAAAGTTAAATGTGAAAAAGGACAGCTACACACTGATGAGTTACAGCACTGTCCCATTTGCTTAATAGCGTGGCATCTGCTCGATGAACCGTCGGTAACCTTTTCGGAGCTTTGTGGTGCTAGATGTACAGGTCACGCAGTCGCCTTAAATTAAGAGCCGATGGCTTATGGTCAGGCAACGAGTCTCGATTGTGTCAGACATGCGGTCTATGGGGTTCAGATCAGGCTGAATTCGGAGACCAAGATGTCAACTTGAGTTCATCATCATACTCCTCAAAATACAGTAGCATGATTCTGGTCCTGTGAGAAAGACAGTTATCCTGTTGGAAGGTGCCATCGCCCCCCCCCCCCCTCAGGGAAGGCATCAAGTATGAAGGGATGCAAGTGACCCACAATTGTAGTGATGGTTTCTATTACTACTACAGGACTCCTGGAGCCCCAGTTGGATGTCCTCCATGGCCTTGTGTCGTGTGCGTGGCATGCAGGGCCTGTTCTAAAGAGAGGCGAACAGCGCCAATTCATAGGGTGTCATGTTTCTGCGGGTGGAAAAATCTTTTGTTTTAATATGGTTCCAAAGCGATAAATTGAACAATGAAAGTTTTGCCCAAATGAAGAAGTGTGAGAATTAGCTGAAAATACGAATCAGTCATAAGACCTAGTGAGTTACTGGAAATCGTCTGCGGTACTGTGAAACAGATGGCAAACAAAGCGCTGGAGTTGGCCATCTTCGGCGGGTCTGTCAAAATAGCGAAACTTGCTAGTGACAGTGTTGCCAACTCAGATTTTATCATGCGCACACACACATATAACACTTGGAAAATGGCTGCATCTGCTTGAAAGCCCGTATAGATAAAAACGACTTTACAATAAAGAAATAAAAAATAAATGTCAGAGTATGATGGCCTAACAGTTCCTATCAGCAACCTTGAACACCTATAGCAGTATCGCTGTTAAAAAGCAAATAAAGAATAAGTAAAATATGCATTGCACGTCACATGTCATAATCTTTTGAACCCAGGCATTGTTATTAACCCCATTTACACGCCGAAAGAGGCATGGAGTCCTTTCCCCAACACTCCGTCTCTCCTGGACGTGTCATTAATACCATTTCTTCTTCTTACCAAGCTCTTCAAAATTATTTTTTCCTGCTTTGTCTGTACTTGTTTTAAGCTTTTGCTCATTTGCTTTCCTTTCTCAGTGTAGAAACCATAATCAATGGATACTAATATTAAGAACACACGGAGAAAACCTACAAACCTTATTTTGGAAATGAAGCAACTACACTGCACTGTAGGCATTGTTTACCTAGGTTCTTCGTATTTCACACTGATTTCGTTTCAACAACTTAACTTAGGATTTGACTTTTTCTATTCGCTACAATAAATGAAAGTACTTTCACGAATGTTTGTTTCGAGCCATAAATCGAGATCATGACACATTGGAAAGCATGCCTTCTCTGTATCCAACAATGATATTTTTTCCTTCATACAGGGTGTTACAAACAGGTACGGCCAAACTTTCAGAAAAACATTCCTCACACACAAAGAAAGAAAATATGTTATTTGGACATGTGTCCGGAAACGCTTACTTTCCATGTTAGAGCTCATTTTATTACTTCTCTTCAAATCACATTAATCATGGAATGGAAACACACAGCAACAGAACGTACCAGCGTGACTTCAAACACTTAGTTACAGGAAATGTTCAAAATGTCCTCCGTTAGCGAGGATACATGCATCCACCCTCCGTCGCATGGAATACCTGATGCGCTGATGCAGCCCTGGAGAATGGCGTATTGTATCACAGCCGTCCACAATACGAGCACGAAGAGTCTCTACATTTGGTACCGGGGTTGCGTAGACAAGAGCTGTCAAATGCCCCCACAAATGAAAGTCATGACGGTTCAGGTCAGGAGAGCGTGGAGGCCATGGAATTGGTCCGCCTCTACCAATCCATCTTTCACCGAATCTGTTGTTGAGAAGCGTACGAACACTTCGACTGAAATGTGCAGGAGCTCCATCGTGCATGAACCACATGTTGTGTCGTACTTGTAAAGGCACATGTTCTAGCAGCACAGGTAGAGTATCCCGTATGAAATCATGATAACGTGCTCCATTGAGCTAGATGGAAGAACATGGGGCTCAATCAAGACATCACCAACAATGCGTGCCCAAACGTTCACAGAAAATCTGTGTTGATGACGTGATTGCACAATTGCGTGCGGATTCTCGTCAGCCCACACATGTTGATTGTGAAAATTTACAATTTGATCACGTTGGAATGAAGCCTCATCCGTAAAGAGAATATTTGCACTGAAATGAGGATTGACACATTGTTGGATGAACCATTCGCAGAAGTGTACCCGTGTACCCGTGGAGGCCAATCAGCTGCTGATAGTGCCTGCACACGCTGTACATGGTACGGAAACAACTGGTTCTCCCGTAGCACTCTCCATACAGTGACGTGGTCAACGTTACCTTGTACAGCAGCAACTTCACTGACGCTGACATTAGGGTTATCGTCGACTGCACGAAGAATTGCCTCGTCCATTGCAGGTGTCCTCGTCGTTCTAGTCTTCCCCAGTCGCGAGTCATAGGCTGGAATGTTCCGTGCTCCCTAAGACGCCGATCAGTTGCTTCGAACGTCTTCCTGTCGGGACACCTTCGTTCTGGAAATCTGTCTCGATACAAACGTACAGCGCCACGGCCATTGCCCCGTGCTAATCCACACATCAAATGGACATCTGCCAACTCCGCATTTGTAAACACTGCACTGACTGCAAAACCACGTTCGTGATGAACACTAACCTGTTGATGCTACGTACTGATGTGCTTGATGCTAGTACTGTAGAGCAATGAGTCGCATGTCAACACAAGCACCGATGTCAACATTATCTTCCTTCAATTGGGCCAACTGGCGGTGAATCGAGGAAGTGCAGTACATATTGACGAAACTAAAATGAGCTCTAACGTGGAAATTAAGCGTTTCCGGACACATGTCCACATAAGATCTTTTCTTTATTTGTGTGTGAGGAACGTTTCCTGAAAGTTTGGCCGTACCTTTTTGTAACACCCTGTATACTACAGACACACTAAGTAGGCACTGGCGATTTATGTTGTTCTTGTTGTTGTGGTCTTCAGTCCTGAGACTGGTTTGATGCAGCTCTCCATGCTACTCTATCCTGTGCAAGCTTCTTCATCTCCCAGTACCTACTGCAACCTACATCCTTCTGTATCTGCTTAGTGTATTCATCTCTTGGTCTCCCTCTACGATTTTTACCCTCCACAGTGCCCTCCAATGCTAAATTTGTGATCCCTTGATGCCTCAGAACATGTCCTACCAACCGATCCCTTCTTCTAGTCAAGTTGTGCCACAAACTTCTCTTCTCCCCAATCCTATTTAATACCTCCTCATTAGTTACGTGATCTACCCACCTTATCTTCAGCATTCTTCTGTAGCACCACATTTCGAAAGCTTCTATTCTCTTCTTGTCCAAACTAGTTATCGTCCATGTTTCACTTCCATACATGGCTACACTCCATACAAATACTTTCAGAAACGACTTCCTGACACTTAAATCTATACTCGATGTTAACAAATTTCTCTTCTTGAGAAACGCTTTCCTTGCCATTGCCAGTCTACATTTTATATCCTCTCTACTTCGACCATAATCAGTTATTTTACTCCCTAAATAGCAAAACTCCTTTACTACTTTAAGTGTCTCATTTCCTAATCTAATTCCCTCAGCATCACCTGACTTAATTTGACTACATTCCATTATCCTCGTTTTGCTTTTGTTGATGTTCATCTTACATCCCCCTTTCAAGACACTGTCCATTCCGTTCAACTGCTCTTCCAAGTCCTTTGCTGTCTCTGACAGAATTACAATGTCATCGGCGAACCTCAAAGTTTTTACTTCTTCTCCATGAATTTTAATACCTACTCCGAATTTTTCTTTTATTTCCTTTACTGCTTGCTCAATATTTATACACCTTTTTTAGAAAGTAAGGCATTCGTACGTAATCACTGGCTGTCCTATGACAGTCACATCGCACGTCCGCTTCCGCTCAGGGAACGAGAAAAAGTGAACAGACTTTGCTTATGTACTCAGCGTGCGACATAACTCAATTTTGGTTAAAAAAAAAAAAAGAAACAAAGAACTCCGTTCGAACAGTCCCTGAAGGTCCCATCCACGGTACCGACCGGCCGCTGCGTCATCCTCAGCCCTAGGGCGTCACTGGCTGCAGACACGGAGGGCATGTGGTCAGCATACCGCTCTCCTGAGCGTTGTTTTTTCGTGACTGGTGTCGCTACTTCTTAATCAAGTAGCCCCCCAGCTGGCCTCACAAGGGCTGAGTGCGCCCTAGTTGGCAACAGCACTCGGTAGACCCGAACGGTGACGCATCCGAAAGCTAGTCAAGCCTGGCAGCACTAAACTTTGGTGATCTGACGGAAACTGGTGTTACCACTGTGACAAGGATGTTGGCCCTACATTTGGTTGACATAATTAATTAAAATGTGTTGTACTGTAAACATTTCACTGACTGCTGCCTGTACCTGGCTCCTGTCTTAAGGGGCTCCGGAACGCCCTACACTTGCAATGTTAAAATAACGCTTATAAATTACATCTTTCCTCACAAAATAATTGAGGTAGGAAGTTGAACTTTTTACAGATTATTTATTGGAATATGGGCTACAACTTAACACAGGGATTTTACAAAATTTTAGTTCAGAAATTAAAGATGATTTTTTTCAATTGTAATGAAAATTCACAACATTTTTTTGCAATTTTTTATTGATATATTCGGAAGATCCTTAGAAAACATGTAATTACTCGTAGTATGAGAAAATAAAAGTTTTGGGAATCGAGCGACAAAGATTGGATTAACTTTTTAGTGCATTCCAGGTCCATAGGATGGATTATCTTCATCCTCTGCAATCTCCTCCTCCAGCTTCCTCTTGTTCCTCCTCCTGTTTACTCTTGCTTGTATTTCTAGACTCTTTACAGCCGTGTCTGCAGCCCGAAGGCGTTCCTTGTCTAAAGCAAGCATCGCTCGTTGTTGTGTTCGTAGATTTTGCTACCATTTTCTTCAGTTGCAGTTATTGCAACACTGTTCCAAAAGGTGGTCATGTATGAACACTTATCACATTTCAGTTGTATTTCACTAGCAAGTCCTACGTGCTTTATTATGGAGAGTTCCAGACCAACTTCACTATAATGAATACATCTTACACAGTTTGAAAAAATTCCTTTGAGAACCGACATATCAAATATTTCATTCACATCCGATTCGCCCATAAAACATTCATAGTTTTCACTCATTGAACCAAGCTTCTTCTGTGAAGTATTTTCTTTCCCACTTTGACTGCTATGGGCAGGTGTACTTGGGAGGTTAGGTTCACTCACTTGGTTATCGTCTTTATTGTTTACAGTAATAACACATACCTTTGGCTTTCCAACATGTCTCCTTTTCTTAAAAGCCTTCAGAGGATTTCTAATAACTTTACTTTTACTCATTATTATACTTCAACAAAACAGAGACTCAAGAAACAGAATTAATTACGAATATTTTCGAGATAACGACAGAGTAAATAAACATGAAATAATCGACAATCACACCAGCGATATATATTGAACCATCACAGGTTAGCCACAACACATACTTTATCTCACATCACTAAAATGTACCTGATGAACAGGGACGTTAATAATAACACCATTTGACAGCAGTTTAACAGCGCCACAGTGGGTCACGCCCATGTAGAACATATTTCAAAAAAAATTTAAAAATAGTTGTAGTCTTCGGAATTGAATAAATTATAAATCTATTAAAAGGTAAAATAGTCTGCAGATTCAGAAAACGCAAAAAAGTAAAAATTGAACTTTTCATGATTTTGAGCCTTTCCGGAGCCCCTTAAAGATGTATTCACATGAAAAAGACGATGAGTAAATGTGATACACGCAAGTAAGATGTCATGGATGAGAGACATTGTGAGAAAGATTGGCTACGTCGGAAAATGCGACAAAATTCCTGGCGCCGGACCTCGATGCCTGGTGCATGTTTCGAACAGCCGTTCGTATAGATAACGGCGCATCCTGATTCGAAAATCGGCCTGGGGCTACAAGAAACTCGGTTCATCCGACTTGGCGACACATTTCCATTGATCTATCATTCTGTGCCAGCTGCAATCGTAACTGGTTTCGTTAGGTGAACATGGGAAGACGTAATGGTCGTCTGCCGAGGGGGCTCATGTTATACAGTGTGCACTGAATGTTGTGCTACGAAGTTCTTGTGCTCACACCGGCGCTTACTTGTTTTTGTCACTGCCCCGCATACCGCAGCGCTACTGGTGGAATTCTCTTTTACAGTTTGCACAGTTGGCTAATCAATGTATCTGTTAAGTACCGAGCTGCACATTCAGTTTTTCAGCTATCTGGCTTGCGTTTGGCAGCTTTACTCAGAGACGAAAACGTGTCATATACTGGCTGGTTGTAATTTAAGTGCAGCTTCTTATGGAGGGCGAATGTGTTCTGTAATTACGTATGGCAGTGTTAATGCAGAATAGATTTACGCTGGAAAAAATTGTTTCCCATTTTAGCCACCAGGTGCAAATCTGGCACTGGTCAGTGTTTTCATGATGATATGACGTTCATGCTGTCATTTGGTAGTGAAGAGTATAGTGCAGGGGCGGGCAGGAATCCTGCACGTGTGCGGTGCACTTGCACGCGTGCAGTTAACAGGTGTTCTGCGTGCACACAGGGGCAAGCTGGCCACCCGCTTATCTCCCCTCCCCACCATACCTTCTGTCCATTCCTTCCTCTGTAATGCGTTTTGTTTTTCTAGCTTGCTTTATTGAATGATGGAATAAGGTTAGCAGGAGAGCTTGAAATAAATCATGGTTTGAAAGAGTACCTATTAAGTACGATACGTTTTATTTAATTATCACAGGTGGAGTTTACAATACGTTTAATATCTGGAACAAAATTTCTACATACAGACAAACGCAAACAGTTGCGTAAATTTTCATCACTTATGTTTGCTCTTAACCGAGGCTTATTAATTCAGCAAATGGTTTTCCAGCTCTCACTATATTAAGCGCAATTTTATAGCTTGTACGTACCGCTGGGCTATTATTGTTGTCGTCCTGAAAAAATTGAAAACAGTGCTCCATAAAATGTTAAATCAGTTAGATGAGAGATATGACGAAAGAAAGTCGCATATCTCTCGTGACAACGGCAACTAGGACAGATGCATCTAATATCGTCAGGTCGCCCTTCTTAAGCTCAGTCAGTTTCTCCATCCGCTGAGAATCCGACAATAAATTGTACTCGTCCTTATGAAATTTATTATAATGGCCTTCAATACTAAACTTCCGATGATCAGCGAGAATAGTGCCACATATTAAACATTTCGAATTTTCACGTTTTTGCACAGAGAAAAAATGATTCTCCCATTACTTTTTAAAAGATAGCAAATCTCCACGTTTCCGTTTCCTTGATTCACTCTGCATTTTCCGGTTCTTGAAATACAACGTTCACTACGTAGTGGTCGCTTCGCATCAACGTCCGCGGCTTAGCCTTGTACTACACTGCCGCAACCTGCCGGCTGTCGCCACTGCCCTATTCGACGATTGCACGCGAGCAGCACACGTGCAGCGCTGTGCGCTCACGAGCCGCGTGCAACGTTTGCCCGCCCCTGGTATAGTGTACCAGCACCACCATTTAAGATAGGAAAAAGTTAGATTCGGTGCAATTTTTCTGAGTGCACTAGGCGCAGGCCTCTTGGCAGTAAGTTACTCTTACCAGCGGTTGCGAAGTAGAATGGAGGCCACAGGGCCATAGAACTGCTGAAAAGAGTAAATGCAGCGGTTTGCATGGCGCAAGTTACAGGCTGAAGGGGCCCACTGGCCCAACATGGTGTTATGAGTTCATGACTCGGAGTGGTACTTTAGCAAAACAGAGGCGCTCAGCCGCGTATACGTAGTTACCAGTTTTCTAATGAGGGGGATTCAAGTGTGGCAGCTCTCCTGGACGGCAGGGCGTGTCACACCACAGGCTACACGCAGCAGCAGATGGGGCGCCAGCGTTCCAGTCCACGGCGGGTTGCTGGTTCGACCCTCTGAGGCCAACGTAGCGGCAGGGCACTCGTTGGCTGGCCACTGCGGGCTGTCTTATTGGCTCCCAACACATGCCAGAGGTATCCTGAGGCGAGGGCCGCAGATTTGGCCGTTGGATTGCAGGCGCTTGCTGTCGCCCACGATCTTAACCACAACACTGAGTCGGCTGTCGGCACTTCCTGACGTCGTCAAAACACTGCGGCTGTACACAGCCAGCACGCCGCAGTACGTTGTACAGGTAACTGACGTAGCCCTCCCGTGCCAAGCTGCTTTGCAGACAGCGAAGTGGCGTCCTCGGCATCACGGGACCCTGTGACGCAGACAGAGAGGAACACGGCGCTGTAGCTGGCAATAATAAAACACTTGGAGATCACAGCCGAGTTTTAATACTGTGCATCCTGACAGTTTACATCCACTTTCAACATTCCTCCACCGCACACCAACATCTACATTTGGCAGTGATGGCTATAATAGTTATCGAGAAGAGAGACCGTATATTGTTAGGGAAACATTTTACGTGAACAGCAGCAATAAAAGTGCTGCATTGAGAGAGTAGCGCCAACTGAAACGTCGGAGGAGAGGCCCGATGTCGTTAAATAGTTCAAAGAAGACGATAAAAAAATTCGAAAACTCGGGCGAGATTGGTATGATAACTGGAAGAGAAAGGCGTTCTCTCCCAGTGGAAATTATTGACAGGTGGCTGTTGCTGTAACTGGCCATGCAGCAAGTGCCCTGGGGAGTGCTAATGCTCTCGCAGATTCACGAGAATTGTCCATCCCTTGGTCAACAGCACGTAGGGTTTTGCAGTCTATTTTACATTGGTACCAATCAGATGGCAATTATAAGAGTCGAGGGACATGAAAGGGAAGCAGTGGTTGGGAAGGGAGTGAGACAGGGTTGTAGCCTCTCCCCGATGCTATTCAATCTGTATATTGAGCAAGCAGTAAAGGAAACAAAAGAAAAATTCGGAGTAGGTATTAAAATCCATGGAGAAGAAATAAAAACTTTGAGGTTCGCCGATGACATTGTAATTCTGTCAGAGACAGCAAAGGACTTGGATGAGCAGCTGAACGGAATGGACAGTGTCTTGAAAGGAGGATATAAGATGAACATCAACAAAAGCAAAACGAGGATTATGGAATGTAGTCAAATTAAGTCGGGTGATGCTGCGGGAATTAGATTGGGAAATGAGACACTTAAAGTAGTAAAGGAGTTTTGATATTTGGGGAGCAAAATAACTGATGATGGTCGAAGTAGAGAGGATATAAAATGTAGACTGGCAATGGCAAGGAAGGCGTTTCTGAAGAAGAGAAATTTGTTAACATCGAGTATAGATTTAAGCGTCAGGAAGTCGTTTCTGAAAGTATTTGTATGGAGTGTAGCCATGTATGGAAGTGAAACATGGACGAAAAATTGTTTGGATAAGAAGAGAATAGAAGTTTTCGAAATGTGGTGCTACAGAAGAATGCTGAAGATTCGATGGGTAGATCACATAACTAATGTGGAGGTACTGAATAGAGTTGGCGAGAAGAGGAGTTTGTGGCACAACTTGACAAGAAGAAGGGACCGGTGGGTAGGACATGTTCTGAGGCATCAAGGGATCACAAATTCAGCATTGGAGGGCAGCGTGGAGGGTAAAAATCGTAGAGGGAGACCAAGAGATGAATACACTAAGCAGATTCAGAAGGATGTAGGTTGCAGTAGGTACAGGGAGATGAAGAAGCTTGCACAGGATAGGGTAGCATGGAGAGATGCATCAAACCGGTCTCAGGACTGAAGACTGCAACAACAACAAACCGTACGAGATCCCGTTGGTGCAGCAACTGAAACCTCATGATCAGCAGCAACATTCTGAATTTATCTTCGAATTCTGGCACGGATCGAGGCTGATGACGAGCGGCCAGGCAATGTTTTGTGGAATGAAAAGGTACATTTTGTATTATAGGGTGCAGTGAATAAACAGAACTGCCGAATCAGGGGTACTCTTAAACCGCGTATTGTGCACGAAGAGCCATTGTAATCGTCATATGTGATTGTGTGATGTGAATTTACAAGCACCTTTATCCTCGGTCCGTTCTTCTTTCAAGGGAACACACCCAGAAGGCATTTCAGGTGAAACGCGACGTGTGGACGTTATCGCGTCCTTCTTCTAAACCGAGCGAGGTGGCTCAGTGATTGGCACACTGGACTCGCATTTGGGACGGCGAAGGTTAAAACCCGTCTCCGGCCATCCTGATTTAGGTTTTCTGTGATTTCCCTAAATCGTTTCAGGCCAATGCTGGGATGATTCCTTTGAAAGGGCACGGCCGATTTCCTTTCCAATCCTTCCCTAATCCGATCCTGCTTCCTGTGAAGGACATGGCCAATGTCCTTCCCAGTCCTTCCATTATCCGGGCTTGTGCACCGTATCTAATGATCTTGCTGTCGACGGGACGTTAAACATTAATCTCCTCCTCCTCCTCCTTCTAAAGCGTGTGATTTCTGCTTTGGAAGAGCTGAGCTATTTGGAAACTACTGTTTTTGTGGTGTCACCGCTAGACACCACACTTGCTAGGTGGTAACTTAAATCGGCCGCGGTCCTGTAGTACATGTCGGACCCGCGTGTCGCCACTGTGTGATCGCAAACCTAGCGCCACCACATGGCAGGTCACAAGACACGGACTAGACCTCGCCCCAGTTGTACGGACGACATAGCTTGCGACCAGACGTACGAAGCTTTCCTCTCATTTGCCGAGAGACAGATAGAATAGCCTTCAGCTTAGTCCATAGCTACTACCTAGCAAGGCGCCATTTGTATCAGTGCTTATAGCTTACTACTATTCAAGAGATGTATTCCAACAAGAGAATAAAAGTTAAGTAACATCTACGTACTTTTCTTCTTATTCATTAATAAGTCTCATGTTCCAGAACTTCAAGCCCGTCTGCGTTAGTTAAGCGTGCACCTAGCTACCTCATTGTGTCTATGCTTTATGAGCTAGACACAACATTATTTGGCGACGAGCAAAAGAGTTTGTATTAATTCGCTTGTGTCATGGCTTCGCCGCAATCTCCTGATGTACTGTCCGAATTTTTTCGCTTGCAGAATCAGCAGACGCAGGCGTTATTGGAAGCCCTTGGACAGCTCGTCCAGGGTCAACGTGCGCTGCAAAACGATGCGGCAGCCGCCGCTTCTTCGCTACCGCTGCCACAAAACGCTGTTGCACCTCCCTTTCGGCCATACGTGGCGGCCGACGAGACCTGGCAAGAGTGGTCTCGCCAGTTCCACTTTCACCTCGCAGCATACAGAATTCAAGGTAAAGAGCGGCAGCCGTTTTTGCTTTCTTGTGTCGGTGTGTCTACCTACCGTGTGATAGTGAAATTGTTTCCCCGACGCGACGTAGAAACTCTGTCCTACGAAGAAATTTTGTCTGCTTTAGATGCCTATTTCAAAGAAACAGTTCATGTAGTTGCAAAACGGTATACGTTCTTTCGTACAAAACGTACGGCTGGTCAGACTAATAGGGAGTGGGTAGCAACTTTGCAAGGACTTACTAGGGAGTGTGCATTTGAATGTGACTGTGGACTTCCTTATTCAGACACTATGGTGCGTGATGCAATAGCACAGAACGTTTCTGATGTTCGCATAAGGGAACAGATTTTGAAACTAGTTAATCCCTCCCTTCAACAAGTGATAGACATATTGGATAGGCAAGACACGCTTGACTTTGCTCAGGACTCATTTGAAACTTCGCCAGCAGTGTGTCACATTCACCGGCCCGCCGGGCCCGCTGCACGGGACGCTAAGCGGCTCTCGCGCCCGTCGCAGCAGCGGCAGCCTACCTTGCAAACACGTGCGCCGCGTAAGCCAGCAACTGCAGTGAAATCATGCCCGCGGTGTGCAACTAGACATTCGCGTGAAAATTGCCCGTCACGCCAAGCTATTTGTTTTTACTGTCAAAAGAAAGGACATGTACAAAGTGTTTGCCAGAAAAAGCTTAGATCAGACAATCACAATAATTCCAGGCCCTTTGCTTCGCGCCGGAATAAAACCCAGGACAATCAGGCTCGTGGACCTTCACCCATGGACATTCATGTAGTTCATTCCCACCCGTCCAGTGACACTTTAGCTAACAGTGACTGTGTTCGTCCCACCAAAAGTGTGCGTCGCCGTCGCCGGAATTCCCGTAAAGTCGCAAGTGCTTCTGTACCTGTATCAGTTCAAATTGCACGTGACAGTCGCTCTTGTCGTCAGCAGGACAATAAACTTTTTGTGGACTTAGACTTTGCAGGCACAGTGATACCATTCCAGCTCGATACCGGAGCTGCAGTTTCATTGCTCAATCACGCCACGTACAAACAACTGGGCGCCCCGCCATTGCGTGCCGCAAATGTTAAGTTAACTAGTTACTCAGGACAACAGATCCCTGTGTTAGGGCAGTGCAGCCTTCTTGCCACATACAAGGGACAAACGAAACTTGTGTCATTTTACGTTCTTCGTTCTTCTGGTGCAGTGAACTTGTTTGGTTTAGATTTGTTTCAATTGTTTAATATGTCTATAGTAAATCAGGTCCTATCAGTGAATCAGACTATGCCTTCCGCCAGTGTTTCTAGTCTTTGTGGAGAATTTGCAGACATTTTTGCACCGGGCCTTGGTTGCGCTAAGAACTATGAAGCGCATTTGGAACTGAAAGACAACGCGCAACCGAAATTTTTCAGAGCGCGCAATGTTCCCCACGCATTGCGTGATGAGGTCGCAAGAACATTGCACGATTTAGAATCTCAAGGTGTAATTGAACGTGTGCGGGCTTCTCTCTGGGCCTCACCCTTAGTAATTTTGCCAAAACCTTCCGGAAAATTGAGACTTTGTGTGGACTTCAAGGCAACTGTGAATCCACAACTTGTGACTGCTACTTTTCCTTTGCCCCGCCCGGAAGATCTTTTTGACAAACTGTGCCCGGGAAAATATTTTTCAAAATTGGACCTCGCAGATGCGTACTTGCAAATACCTGTGGACGAAGAATCCCAGCGCGTCTTGGTGGTCAACACGCATCTTGGCTTGTATCGCTTCAAAAGACTGCCATTCGGGTGTGCATCCGCCCCTGCTTTGTTTCAGCAATATTTACAAACTGTTTGTGCGTCGGTCCCTACTGCTGCGAACTATCTGGACGATATTGTGATCTCCGGAAAGACAGAAGCCGAACATTTGCAAAATCTCCGAACATTATTTCAGGTCTTGCGTCAGAATGGTCTTCGCTTGCGGAAGGACAAATGTGTGTTTTTTGCTCGGGACTTACCCTACCTGGGGCATGTCATCAATGCCCAGGGTATACATCCGAGTCCAGAGCACCTCCGTGCCATACAGGAATTACCTGCACCGCGGAACTTGAAACAGCTACAAAGTGTGTTGGGTAAAATTAATTATTATAATAAATTTTTGCGCAATGCTTCTTCCATTTCAGCTCCGCTTCATCGTTTACGCCGTAAAGGTGTTCCGTTCGTCTGGACGACGGAATGCGAACGCGCCTTTCGCCAGTTGAAATCGGCGTTACTTTCAAATACTTGCCTTACGCCATTCGATCCCCAGAAACCCCTTTTGTTGAGGGTAGATGCATCGGATTTCGGGATCGGTGCTGTGCTTGCGCACAAGGATGGCTCGCATGATCGCCCTATTGCCTTTGCGTCCAAATTGCTCTCATCTGCGCAAAGAAATTATTCACAGATAGAGAAAGAAGCTTTAGCTCTTGTGTTTGGTGTTACCAAGTTCCATGATTTCTTGTATGGTCGTCACTTTACAATCATCACGGACCACAAACCTTTGACATCGCTTTTTCATCCGAACAAGCCTGTACCTCCACGTACAGCGCAGACATTCATTCGCTGGTCACTTTTTCTCTCGCAGTACCGCTACGATATCTTGTATCGGTCCACTGCTCAGCACGGAAACGCTGATGCGTTGTCCCGTTTGCCTGTTGCTGAGGATAAAGCATTCGATTCTTCTGAACTTGCTTGCATGTTCATTGATTCGGAAGCCGATGACGTGGTCGCATCGTTTCCGATTGATTTTCGTCGTGTAGCTACAGCCACAGCTGCTGACCCTGTCCTTGCTACTGTTTTGCGTTTTGTTGCTACGCAATGGCCCTTGTCAAAGTCACGGATCGAGGATCCTTTGGTTCGTCGTTTTTTTGCTCACAAGGAGAGACTTTTTGTACGACGTGGTGTTTCGTTGTTGCGTTCCGATAATGATCAGTCCAGAGTCGTGGTCCCACGATCGTTACAGTCCTCTGTCTTAATGCTTCTTCACCAAGGACATTGGGGTATAGTGCGAACGAAACAGCTTGCTCGTCAGCACTGTACTTGGTTCGGAATCGATGCTGCGATTACGAATATGTGCTCCTCTTGTGTGGCGTGTGCCGAACAACAATCCGCACCGCCGCGGAAATTCTTTGCATGGCCGAAAGCCACTTCCCCTTGGCAACGCTTGCACATCGATTTTGCTGGTCCATTCTGGAATGCTCGATGGTTGGTTGTGGTCGATGCTTTCAGTAATTTTCCTTTTGTTGTCCGAATGTCTTCCACGACGTCTTCTGCCACAATCCAAGCCTTGTCTGCTATCTTTTGCATTGAAGGTCTTCCGCAGACTATTGTTTCCGACAATGGCCCACAATTCATGTCCGCAGAATTCCAGTCATTCTGCAAGGCCAATGGTATTCAACATCTGACATCCGCGCCGTTTTCGCCTCAGTCAAACGGTGCCGCTGAACGATTGGTCCGGACTTTCAAGTCGCAGATGTTGAAATTGAAAGAGTCGCATTCTCGGGAGGACGCATTATTGCTCTTTTTGTCTTCGTATCGCTCTCAGCTCCGCGATGGTCGCTCGCCGGCTGAATTGCTCCATGGTCGTCCTCATCGCACCCTGATGTCTTTGCTGCATCCGCCGCATCAGGTTCCTGTGCAGCGGCAGACTCCTGCTTTTGCTCCTGGCGACGTTGTCTATTATCGCAACTATCGCGGTTCACAGCGTTGGCTCGCAGGGCGCATTCTTCGCTGCCTCGGCCGCGCGATGTATTTGGTTTTGGGGGCCTCTGGTGAGGTGCGTCGGCATCTCAATCAGCTGCGCCTCTGTCGTCGCCTGGGTTCTGCCGCTCCCCGTCTGCTTTCAGCGACGGAGCCGTCAGGTCAGCGCCTTGGGGACCCATCTACTGGCTCGCCTCCTCCCCAGGTGTTACCGACGCTGCCTTCCATTTTGCCTCATGGCGTCGCGCCGCCGCCGCAGCCGCCGCAGCCGCCGCCGGCGCCGCCCGCAGTGGACGCTTCGCTGCAGCCGCCACGCGCCTCCCTGGGTCACGCGCCGC
This sequence comes from Schistocerca nitens, assembly GCF_023898315.1. Taxonomy (NCBI): domain Eukaryota; kingdom Metazoa; phylum Arthropoda; class Insecta; order Orthoptera; family Acrididae; genus Schistocerca; species Schistocerca nitens. Next base: position 529,660,213 of record NC_064620.1, read on the forward strand.
CGCTCGCTTCCCGTGACCGGCCGTCCTCCGCCATGGACCTCTTGCCCGCTCCGGACCAGATGTCGTCATCGCGCGTCGGATTCCCCGACGCAATGGAGGTCGACCCTTCGGCCCCTCTTGTCTCATTACGTGCGCTTACACCTCATGTTGACGTGCACCCTGGACTAGGTTTGCAGGCGTTTCCTAGCTCCCCTCGGACCGAATGGCCGGGTGCGGGTGGCACAGCCTCGCCTGTTGTTAGGCTCCCCACCTCATCGCATGCGTCAACATGGGGTCCTCCCCACGGCGGGCGGAAGCCTTATCTCACGACCGTTCGCCGATTTGCGGGGGAGGAATGTGGTGTCACCGCTAGACACCACACTTGCTAGGTGGTAACTTAAATCGGCCGCGGTCCTGTAGTACATGTCGGACCCGCGTGTCGCCACTGTGTGATCGCAAACCTAGCGCCACCACATGGCAGGTCACAAGACACGGACTAGACCTCGCCCCAGTTGTACGGACGACATAGCTTGCGACCAGACGTACGAAGCTTTCCCCTCATTTGCCGAGAGACAGATAGAATAGCCTTCAGCTTAGTCCATAGCTACTACCTAGCAAGGCGCCATTTGTATCAGTGCTTATAGCTTACTACTATTCAAGAGATGTATTCCAACAAGAGAATAAAAGTTAAGTAACATCTACGTACTTTTCTTCTTATTCATTAATAAGTCTCATGTTCCAGAACTTCAAGCCCGTCTGCGTTAGTTTAGCGTGCACCTAGCTACCTCATTGTGTCTATGCTTTATGAGCTAGACACAACAGTTTTAATGCAAGACGGGGCAACACCTCAGGTGGCTCGCTCAGTGAAAGATCTGCTTAGTGCAACCGTCCACAAACGTGTTATCTCTAGAGGTCTTCCAGACGCATGGCCTGCAAGATAACGAGATCTGAATCCATGCGACTTTTGGCTCTGGGGATATCTAAAAGAACGGGTTTACCACTGACACGTTCAGTCTTTACCCGATCTGAAGGCCAGTTTACAGACACGCTTTGCTCAGATTCCATTGGAACTGCTGCAAGCAACTGCTGATCACGTTGTTTTATGGATGCAGCATCTCGTAGATGTCTCCAGTGCACATACTGAACAAACTGTGTAAATGGTCATTAATACACTACTGGCCATTAAAATTGCTACACCACGAAGATGACGTGCTACAGACGCGAAATTAACCGACAGGAAGAAGATGCTGTGATATGCAAATGATTAGCTTTTCAGAGCAGTCACACAAGGCTGGCGCCGGCGGCGACACCTACAACGTGCTGACATGAGGAAAGTTTCCAACCGATTTCTCATACACAAACAGCAGTTGACCGGCGTTATCTGGTGAAACGTTGTTGTGATGCCTCGTGTAAGGAGGAGAAATGCGTACCATCACGTTTCCGACTTTGATAAAGGATTCGAACCTGCGACCGTAGCAGTCGCGCGCTTCCAAATTGAAGCGCCTAGAACCACTCGGCCACTGTGGCCGGCTGGTCGAGATCCAATGACTGTTAGCAGAATATGGAAACGGTGAGTTCAGGAGGGTAATACGGAACGCCGTGCTTGATCCCAACGGCCTCGTGTCACTAGCAGTCGAGATGATAGGAATCTTATCTGCATGGCTGTAACGGATCGTGCAGCCACGTCTCGATCCCTGAGTCAACAGATTGGGAAGTTTGCAAGACAACAACCATCTGGACGAACAGTTCGAAGACGTTTGCAGCAGCATGGACTATCAGCTCGGAGACCGTGTCTGCGGTTACCCTTGACGCTGCATCACAGACAGGAGCGCCTGCGATGGTGTATTCAACGACGAACCTGGGTGCAAAAATGGCAAAACATCATTTTTTCGGATGAATGCAGGTTCTGTTTATAACATCATGATGGTAGCATCCGTGTGTGGCGACATCGCGGTGATCGCACATTGGAAGCGTGTATTCGTCATTGCCATACTGGCGCATGACCCAGCGTGATGGTATGGGATGCCATTGGTTACACGTCTCGGTCACCTCTTGTTCGCATCGACGGCACTTTGAACTGTGGACGTTACATTTCAGATGTGTTACGACCCATGGCTCTACCCTTCATTCGATCCCTGCGAAACCCTACATTTCAACAGGATAATGCACGATCGCATGTTGCAGGTCCTGTACGGGCCTTTCTGGATACAGAAACTGTTCGACTGCTGCCCTGGCCAGCACATTCTCCAGATCTCTCACCAATTGAAAACGTCTGGTCAATGGTGGCCGAGCAACTGGCTCGTCACAATACGCCAGTCACTACTCTTGATGAACTGTGTTATCGTGTTGAAGCTGCATGGGCAGCTATACCTGTACACGCCATCCAAGCTCTGTTTGACTCAATGCCCAGGCGTATCAATGCCGTTATTACGGCCAGAGGTGGTTGTTCTGGGTACTTATTTCTCAGGATCTATGCACCAAAATAGTGTGAAAATGTAATCACATATCAGTTCTAGTATAATATATTTGTCCAATGAATACTCGTTTATCATCTTCATTTTTTCTTGGTGTAGCAATTTTAATGGCCAGTAGTGTATTAAAATCAACATTATGCCTTTCTCACTTGTTTGAACTTTTCCGGCCACATCTCGTTTCTAATCCATTGCATGTGGAAACATTTCTAAACGTCCTTCTTGCATTCGCAGCACCAGATATGCACCTGGTGTCCAAAATTGGAACTACTTTTTTTCCAGGGCAGATTGGCTCCGCATTAACTCATTAGCTTATCTACCAAGTTTCGCTGCCATAAGATAAGCGTTCTTCCACGAAAATTACAGATTGACGAACACGATACTGTTTTAAACACAAACCTCAAAACTTATCTCCTGCGTCTTTCTGCGAAATAACTGAATTACTCAAAGACTTTCAGTTCTTGATTATATATTTTTTAGCAGTTCTTCACAGAATTCACCCGCAACGCTGCATCGTGCGATCGCTCGGTGCTGAAGGCCAATAACGACCACAATGCACACCCAAAGACGCCACGTGACCGCTACCACTGAGGCAATGTTGATATTGTACAGCAAGACAATGCTCACTCCTGCGAAAAGGCGCCTTCAGCTTTGAAAATTCCAGAAGCCAGCGATGAGAAAGGAGTACAGTATCCCTGCGTCATAACATCAAAGACAGCAGTACTCTTTTCTATGTGTCTACGACAAGTTTTCGAAGTGTAAAATTATTTGTCCGAACAAGACACAGCCAGGGCAAAAGCACCACAGGTTCAAAGATGCGAGCTGGTGCCAATGCCGTCGAGAATAGTCACTTGGGGCGAGTTTCACCAGCGTCATGGACGGCGCTGAGGATGAAGATATCGACTTAGCCTTGGCCAATTGCCGCCGAGTACAAGTCTCTAATGACCGGACGACAACAGATAGAAGCCTACTCAAAATGGCTCTGCGTTATACTGTGATTACTTCTTTTTCTTAATTCAGAAGTCTGATTATGGTTCAAATGGCCCTGAGCACTATGGGACTTAACATCTGAGGTCATCAGTCCCCTAGAACTTAGAACTACTTAAACTTAACTAACCTAAGGACATCACATACATCCATGCCCGAGGCAGGATTCGAACCTGCGATCGTAGCGGTCGCGCGGTTCCAGACTGTAGCGCCTAGAACCGCTCGGCCACCCCGGCCGGCAGTAATGGACAGTGGAGGAACTATGACAGAGAACATAGGCAAGAAAATGTCCGTAGATGGGAGCCACAAAATAATGGCGCACATGGGGCAACAATAGAGAAACTCGTCAATTGTTCAAATGGCTCTGAGCACTATGGGACTCAACGGCTGTGGTCATAAGTCCCCTAGAACTTAGAACTACTTAAACCTAACTAACCTAAGGACAGCACACAACACCCAGCCATCACGAGGCAGAGAAAATCCCTGACCCCGCCGGGAATCGAACCCGGGAACCCGGGCGTGGGAAGCGAGAACGCTACCGCACGACCACGAGATGCGGGCTAGAAGCCTACTCGGAAGATAGAACAGCTCTCGTCCACTTGGTTATAGATCATCGTCCATGGTTTAGACAGGGAATTCTTAGAAGCGAACAGAGAGAGTTGTAAATTGCATTTGCTGTGTCCTGTGGAGTTATCTACGATTATTTGCACTTAGCCATTGAGGGCTTTTTTGTGTTATATTACATGCAGTGTTTCAGACTTAATCATTCAACAAGACACAAAGATAGTAATTTTTGTGACTTTGTTACTGATATTTTGGTGTGTTGTAGAACCTTCGTTCTCCTATCCTTTACCTGATCCTGGGTCACAACTGTGTAATAGTGGCGGGAAGAAATTGTCTTAGCGGTGTACTGCACCAGAAGCTGTTTCACGAACTCACAAATTCGGCATACCGTAACAATAGTCGCAACTCGGCATCCGCAGCAGATGCGATGTGGCCTTTACAAAAGTTGCTTCTAAAAGTCTTTTCGTTAGAAACCCCAGTGGAAACGCAGAAAAGTTTAGTATATAGATAGGCAACGGGAAATTGTTACACAATTTATTTTGGAAAATTGTACAACATTAGCAAATAAGTACTAGTATTATGGAGGATGAATCATAGTTAACGTCGAAAAGTGACACGGGGGAAAGTGCACAGTGACGGAAGCGAAAACATGCTAGTAAACATGGATACACGAGTGGCTATGACTATGAGCCGTAGTTGACTTCAGTATGAAGTAACGTTCTCGAGGGCATACATGTATTTGAAACATAAACTTCTCGGTTAAATCTACCACACTTTCCAACAATGGGCCATCATTGAAATTTGAGCCCAAAAAGATGGGGACTTAACGGGAAAGCTTAAATTTCAAATACGGTTGAACTATCCGGGATAGTATTACTTATGTACGTCTGTGGCAATACATAACCTTACGTACGAAGTTAAATTGTGAACGGGTCGTTTGCAGACACACAGACAGTTTAGTTCCTGTTATCTTCTATTTTTACCTTTGTGAATTTGCGCTGTTAACAACGATACCATCTTCACATTAAGCTAAAAAATTTGTTGTTATTAAGGCCAGAGGTATTTATACTATTATACAGTACGTTTGCAATTACATTACAGATGACCGTAGCTCGGTAAATACGAAATGTGTTTCTTAGAAACAGACTGCGTCGCAGAGTTACGTACAGGGGAAAACAAACATTTAGGTTCAGAGTTATACAAACGGTAAAGAATCTTGGACTGAGTAGTTATGAGACGAGGGTCTGATGATCGGAAAAGAATAATTCAAGCTGTACAAGTTCTACAATGAGGAATGCGAACGAGGCGCCTCCCTGCAGACTTTTCTTAAAATTTTATAACAAAGAAATGCCTGTCGCATCAAAATTTGTGGGGCCGTTTGAAAGAAATACAAATAGAACTAGTTACAGTAGTTCTGAATCCTGGTTGTTGAAGATGGAGTGTTACTAGTTATATAAGTTTCCAGGCAGCTAAAGTATTGTCCAATAATAACCCTGTCGACAAACTTTGCTTAGTATGTGTCGGAACAACAAAACAGAGGCTATATTTTAATATGAAATTAAATTGTACAAGAGCATATTACAACAAAATTAATATTTTGTGCTTCCACCTTTTGCCTTTTCAAGGGCTTGAACTAGGTTTGCCATTGACTCGACAAGTTTTTCACATGCATCAGGTCCGCTATTACGGTACCAGACGTAGACAATTTTTTCAGTTAACTCTATTCTACTGGTAAATCAATATTTACTTAATTTTTTGGACATAATTGCCCACAGATTCTCAATTGGATACAGGTCTGGAGAATTTAAGATCCACCACAACTGCTCAATACCCAGATCTGCGCAATACTCCTGGACACCCCAGACACGGTGACTGGTAGCATTGTCATATTGGAAAATTAATAGCCCAAGGGTTTCTCTACTGAAACAATCCCCCAGGAGAATTTAATACCTCATTTTTAAGGATGTCACAGTATTTTAACTCTTTAATTGAAGCTGCACAACCGTAATTCTGCCCACTTATTTAGAACACATCGCTCCGCACAGCATGACACTTGGATTTCTTCGTTTCCACCACACAACCTTTCTTCAGTTGCTCTCCTTGCTCCATCTACAGTATCAAACCACTGCCATTGCCACACACATTAAGCTTCTTTTCGTCCTAAGAAATCACCCTTGTGCTGTCCTCAGATGTCCAGTGTTTATGCAGATTAAGACATCTATTTCTTTCTTCAACATGTTTTTTTGTTAAACGGTCTATCTTTGCATGTTTCTTCTTCGTAAGGTTGAGATCAGAAAGGCGTCATAGCACTGTTGATGGGAGTTTGAGATCTCAGACACCTGCTCAGTCTTAAAAGCAATCTGCCCTGAACTCAGTTTTTTGTCTCGCTTTGCTGTCATTTTCATTGCCCTGCACAATCAGGGACTGCAGATTTTCTTCCGACTGCACTTGTACCACAAACTTGGCTTTCCAGTCTTAACTTATTTCTTCAACACATTTTCCATAGTTTAGTGGTCAGTTTCCCCATTCGAAAGTCTTTTAGCTCTCAGTCCCAATATCATCCCTTGCTTCATTGGGGAAATGTCTTTTCTCTTACCGATAACCTGAAAACAAAATATTTTTTATGACTTACTACGAAAATAAAAGTTTTTCTTATTTACAATGTTACAGCACAACAGACAAGTATGAAAACTCTCTGCATAGTTACTACTTTATTTTTTCGCATAATTCTTCATGAAATGCTTACAGTTCTCCGTGACAAACAGCAGCTGGCACAAAAGTGGAGGGAAGACAAACTAGAGACGTCTGGTGAAATGTAATGAAATTTCCAGCTATGTAAGTGCCATCTAATACCAATTATTGTTGCCAACTGATGTATACTTCATTTCAGTCTTCGTCATATAAAATAAAAGATTGCCTTTTTTAATGGATATGTTCAATACAGTATTTGTTCAGTAATTACTCAAACATTAGCTCACACGAACACAAACGACTTCAAAAGTTCATGAATATGATAATCTAAAGCAATTGGCATCAAATTTCAAGTGATGAAGCAAGGAAGGTCATTAATTAATTAATTTAACATAAGCTGAAATAGATTCAGAAAGTTTATTGGGGATTTTACTTTGGACCATGTTGTATTAAATGTATAGTATAGTAGGAATTATTTCCGGAAAGCAAAACCAAGAGGTAGAAAAAATTTCAGCAGTGTGTGTCATCATAACTGGAACAAATCAATAAAAATTACAAAAAATTAAAGCGTAGAATACTAAGATCACTGCCCGATTTCTCGACAAGGTAATATTCGCACAGCAGAATCTGAGAGGGTGTTGGCTCGTATGGGGGAAGATTCATCGATAAGCAAACGTCAAGTTGCTTGTTAAAAGTTCACGTTAAACAACACAGTGTTAAGGATACTGAAAAGTAGTATTTTTGCTTCTATCACAAACATCATGTGTAAGCAAGTGGCGAAATGATAATGAACTCAGAACTGTGGTCACTTTTAAGAGCTACAGAGAGGGTTTCGAAGATGTAGCGTTAGGCATTACAGAAAACTTCAGACATGTATTACATGTGCTGAACAGTAGGATTTATCCCTGGAAAACCTCAGTGGACATCAGGCTAATCGAACGAAATTTACCGCCTTGGTTAAAAATAAAATGTGAGAAACAAGGCAAGGCAAGACAAAGAGAAGTGGCCAGACACTGGCTTGACACGGAAACACAGTAGAAATTGAGGAGATAATGGTGTGTCGATTAAGAGTCCTTCAGCTTGGCCACGTAATACGCACATAGAACAACAGAGTATTGAGAATGCTGATGGAACGGTATATATACCTCCATCGTAAAGAAAGTGGAATCAAACGATTCTGAACGCAGAATTCGGGTCTTGAATGAAATAGACTGTAATGCATGCATCGAGAAGAAAGCTGTATTTCAAATTATACAAAATACAAGGGTGATCAAAAAGTCTCCATTTGAGGGCGTTGCTGCAGCGTAAACTTAACGCAGCGAGACTTAGATGCTGGTATATAAGCACCGACATGTAGGCACGGGATTTATGTGGCATTCGTGTCTTTCCGATGAGTTTACGGTGAATGCGGAAACGTGGACTATGGCTACGTTATTAGCAAAGGCGTCAAACCGGAACCAACGTGCTGTTATTCTTTTCTTAGCTCCCTAAGGTCAAACAAATTCATCGGACAATGAACAAGGAGAGCATATCTGTCGATAACCGCTTTTAGTATGTTACGCCAAGTTTCGTGCTGGTCGCGATTCGACACAAGACGCTGGTCGATGTCGGAGGCCTGTCTCATCCACTGCGGATCAACTCAAGTGGGAGATGTTCGAACACTCGTCCTGTAGTCCTGATCTCTCCCCATGAGATAATCGTACCTTCGACCCCTTAAAGAAGGCCTTGAGGGATCGACAACTCCTATCAGACGAGGAGGTGCAGCAGGCAGTTACTACTTCGCGTTTCACTGAACGGTTATCTTCAACCTGGTGCGTTCGTGGGATGATTGGCTCAATGATCACGGCGATTCCACCTGAGTGGCATACCGATTCTTTATTCTACGGTCTTCGAAAGAAAATTTTTTGATCGTTACTTGTACTTTGTTCTGCGCTACGAGTTTCGGGCGCGCCGCGTTGTCAAATGCATCTAAAAACACAATACACCATAATGAAAACAGGATAACAATGCAAAAGACGTATAACTACATTGGCTGTAGCATACCACAAACATAGTAACCACGCATAGCAACAGATATTAAATTCGCGGACCTATGGTTGTTGTTTTACTTCAGTTGTTCTCTGTACTGGCATACTAGTACTTCGTTTCCAGAATGAGATTTTCACTCTGCAGCGGAGTGTGCGCTGATATGAAACTTCCTGGCAGATTAAAACTGTGTGCCCGACCGAGACTCGAACTCGGGACCTTTGTCTTTCGTGGGCAAGTGCTCTACCATCTGAGCTACCGAAGCACGACTCAGGCACGGTACTCACAGCTTTACTTCTGCCAGTACCTCGTCTCCTACCTTCCAAACTTTACAGAAGCTCTCCTGCGAACCTTGCAGAACTAGCACTCCTGAAAGAAAGGATATTGCGGAGACATGGCTTAGCCCGCGAAAGGCACAGGTCCCGAGTTCGAGTCTCGGTCGGGCACACAGTTTTAATCTGCCAGGAAGTTTCATATCAGCGCACACTCCGCTGCAGAGTGAAAATCTCATTCTGGAAACATCCCCCAGGCTGTGGCTAAGCCATGTCTCCGCAATATCCTTTCTTTCAGGAGTGCTAGTTCTGCAAGGTTCGCAGGAGAGCTTCTGTAAAGTTTGGAAGGTAGGAGAGGAGGTACTGGCAGAAGTGAAGCTGTGAGTACCGGCCGTGAGTCGTGCTTCGGTAGCTCAGATGGCAGAGCACTTGCCCGCGAAATGCAAAGGTCCCGAGTTCGAGTCTCGGTCGGGCACACAGTTTTAATCTGCCAGGAAGTTTTAGTATTTCGTTGTTTATGAGCCTAGTAAACATTGTTTTACTCGCACCTAATTCTAGCGCCCATCCTCCATGCTATCATATACTGTGATATGGTTATGTGGTTTCTTTCAATATAATTATAAACACCTCATTTTACGCTGAAGACATATGTGCAGTTTCAATTAATGTACCGGGAGTTTAGTTTTGATATTCGGTTCGGTGTACATCGCCTAATAAAATTTTAACTTAGAGATAAGCTATAAATATTCGCGTTTTGTTCATGAATTACGTCTAAACAGTTGCACAAAAAGTTTTCTGTACTGGTGCTTATGTGTGTCACCGATTCGTAGATATTACGATGACAAGTCCTCACGTCTTCCATATGACTGATGGTATCAGACAAAGTTGTTCTCCCAAATCTTAGGTACGGTACTGTTCTTCCACACTCTGACTAACTGTTACAATTATCCCGCGCACAGTCATACATACACTCCTGGAAATTGAAATAAGAACACCGTGAATTCATTGTCCCAGGAAGGGGAAACTTTATTGACACATTCCTGGGGTCAGATACATCACATGATCATACTGACAGAACCACAGGCACATAGACACAGGCAACAGAGCATGCACAATGTCGGCACTAGTACAGTGTATATCCACCTTTCGCAGCAATGCAGGCTGCTATTCTCCCATGGAGACGATCGTAGAGATGCTGGATGTAGTCCTGTGGAACGGCTTGCCATGCCATTTCCACCTGGCGCCTCAGTTGGACCAGCGTTCGTGCTGGACGTGCAGACCGCGTGAGACGACGCTTCATCCAGTCCCAAACATGCTCAATGGGGGACAGATCCGGAGATCTTGCTGGCCAGGGTAGTTGACTTACACCTTCTAGAGCACGTTGGGTGGCACGGGATACATGCGGACGTGCATTGTCCTGTTGGAACAGCAAGTTCCCTTGCCGGTCTAGGAATGGTAGAACGATGGGTTCGATGACGGTTTGGATGTACCGTGCACTATTCAGTGTCCCCTCGACGATCACCAGTGGTGTACGGCCAGTGTAGGAGATCGCTCCCCACACCATGATGCCGGGTGTTGGCCCTGTGTGCCTCGGTCGTATGCAGTCCTGATTGTGGCGCTCACCTGCACGGCGCCAAACACGCATACGACCATCATTGGCACCAAGGCAGAAGCGACTCTCATCGCTGAAGACGACACGTCTCCATTCGTCCCTCCATTCACGCCTGTCGCGACACCACTGGAGGCGGGCTGCACGATGTTGGGGCGTGAGCGGAAGACGGCCTAACGGTGTGCGGGACCGTAGCCCAGCTTCATGGAGACGGTTGCGAATGGTCCTCGCCGATACCCCAGGAGCAACAGTGTCCCTAATTTGCTGGGAAGTGGCAGTGCGGTCCCCTACGGCACTGCGTAGGATCCTACGGTCTTGGCGTGCATCCGTGCGTCGCTGCGGTCCGGTCCCAGGTCGACGGGCACGTGCACCTTCCGCCGACCACTGGCGACAACATCGATGTACTGTGGAGACCTCACGCCCCACGTGTTGAGCAATTCGGCGGTACGTCCACCCGGCCTCCCGCATGCCCACTATACGCCCTCGCTCAAAGTCCGTCAACTGCACATACGGTTCACGTCCACGCTGTCGCGGCATGCTACCAGTGTTAAAGACTGCGATGGAGCTCCGTATGCCACGGCAAACTGGCTGACACTGACGGCGGCGGTGCACAAATGCTGCGCAGCTAGCGCCATTCGACGGCCAACACCGCGGTTCCTGGTGTGTCCGCTGTGCCGTGCGTGTGATCATTGCTTGTACAGCCCTCTCGCAGTGTCCGGAGCAAGTATGGTGGGTCTGACACACCGGTGTCAATGTGTTCTTTTTTCCATTTCCAGGAGTGTATGTCAGTTCCTTGACCAAGTGTGTGCAAGTGAGTTTTGTAGCTATGCGTTACAAGTTTGTCTTCTTGGTGCTTGTGGTTGGATGTGGCGTTTTAATAGTGTGGTAATGATATTTTTCTCGTAACCACCGTCATGTCATGCATCTTACGTTTTAGATGAATGTTGACGACTGTGCTATAGATCCCAATGCCTGCTATCCCTCTCTCCCTGTCCCTCAACAGCCATCCCTACCTCATTGTCGTAGCCACCTGTCACCAGCCCTCAGTTTCCATCTCCATCACGCTCCTCTCTTGCCCTGTAACTACTCTTCCTTTCGTCTAGCATCCCAGGGCAGGTCCTTTCGAGTTTTAGTGAAACAGAGCAGTGCTCCGTTTTAATGGTCAGTGTCTGTTGTGTCTAGACCATACAGCCTAGACACAATGCTGTAGCCGATAGGGCACGCAAGGCTAACGCAGACGGGCGTGAAGTCTGGAACATGAGAACTTATAAATGAATAAGAAGAAAAGTACGTAGATGCTTGTTACTTAACTTTTAATTAGTCCTTGGAATACATCTCTCTTGAATATTAGTAAGCTATAGGCACTGATACAAATGGCGCCTTGCTAGGTGGTCGCCAGTTAACTTAGCAGAGGGCTATTCTACTGTCTATCTCTCGGCAAATGAGAGCAAGGCTTAACACGTCCAATCGCTAGCTATGTTGTCCGTACAACTGGGACGAGGTCTCCTCAGTCTCTCGAGACCTGCCATGTGGTGGCGCTAGGTTTGCGATCACACAGTGGCGACACGCGGGTCCGACATGTACTACAGGACCGCGGCCGATTTAAGTTACCACCTAGCAAGTGTGGTGTCTAGCGGTGACACCACAGTGTCTCTTCTGTGTTGTTCGGTGTTGTTCCAGTGCTTTTCCGAGTGTTTTTAGTGTTCTTAATGCGTTTTTTAAACTCTTTTGTCTAACCATATTTTTACTACTACTCTTAAATCATTCAACCAAACTTATTATGTTAGTCTTTCATAATCCTCATACTTCACCACTATTTTAAATTCATTGTCATTATGTCTTCACGTTTGTATGTTAGCGCCTAAGTGTGTATAGTCCACTAACTGAAGAGCGGGTTGAGTGTACTGCTCCAGCCATTCCCTCCCTCCTCCCACTCCCACCCAGCCCGCATGGGGCACAGGGGGATGAAATCACAATGAAGGAGGAAAAAAAAAGACGATTCTGATATGTACAGATTATTTTGACGAGACGACGACGATATATCGACATTTGATGCTGTAGGTAACTGCTACATTTGCGCAGTGCTACGTACATCCAATGTAGTTGCATATTGCAGCTCTCTTTTTTCCATCATAGGGTGCTATATGTGTTTTATGTTTTCAAAAGCGTTTGACAATAGGCCATGCCCGAAACTAGTACTGCAGAATAAAGTAATCTGAAATACAGCCCAGTGAAATAGGATCCAAATTTATTGACGCTGAGGTGCACACCCAGAAGAAAATGGGCATGCATCGAGACTAGCAGTGGTCACTTTGGTGCATTCCACTGAATTCTCGACCCTTTTTTGTAAATCAAAGACTGACTACGAACAGTCGTGCCACATTTAACTGGAGCCGGAGGTGCCTATGCTGCCCATGTTAAAATCACTAAGTTTGAGGAACATTTATGAATAAACTACCAAATAGAAAAATTTGAATTTTTTTTACATATAGAGTGGTTTAGTATTGCAGTTATGACAGAGGGATTTTGGAGTATCTTTTCTAGTTTCCTTCCAATTATTTTTATTTTTAATGACCCAATTTTTTTACAAATAATTGCTTTATAATTAAACTGAAATGAAACTACTGAACATATTGCCAAATGGCTGTGTTACAATGTAAGTTTGACCACTAGGAGTGCTGTATAAAAATTTCATCTCTCTAGCTTGAGTAGATTTTGAGAAAATGTTCCTTATATTCGAAAAATTCTAATTTACGGGAAATGGCTATCAAAGTTTCTCAATACATTCCTGCACTATAGGATGGATTATCAGGGTCTTCTTCATCCTCCAAAAGCTTCCTCTTCTGTCTTCTTTTCTGGCCTGTTGTTCCATCATACTTCATATGCCTTTCTCTTCTTTCTGCTCCTCTTATCCTTTCTCTGTCAATATTTCTTAGTGCTCGTACAGTGTTCACCCCAGCTGTAAATCCTAATGCCTTCAGAACTTCACACTTCACACTGTTCCCTTGGTTGTAGGTTGCTATTGCATCATAAATGCCAAAGTGCAGTGTTTTTATGCTTACAAACACCTTTTTAGGAATCACTTTCCAAATCAAATTGTTTACGCTCTCATTAGGATTCTGCGTCTTTCCGTGTAGACATTTGTGTAACAATTCTGGCCGTGTTAAGTCATGAAAAATTGGTTTTATTGTTCCCTCCTGATTCTTGTACAGGGTGTTTCAAAAATGACCGGTATATTTGAAACGGCAATAAAAACTAAACGAGCAGCGATAGAAATACACCATTTCTTGCAATATGCTTGGGACAACTGTACATTTTCAGGCAGACAAACTTTCGAAATTACAGTAGTTACAATTTTCAACAACAGATGGCGCTGCGGTCTGGGAAACTCTATAGTACGATATTTTCCACATATCCACCATGCGTAGCAATAATATGGCGTAGTCTCTGAATGAAATTACCCGAAACCTTTGACAACGTGTCTGGCGGAATGGCTTCACATGCAGATGAGATGTACAGCTTCAGCTGTTCAATTGTTTCTGGATTCTGGCGGTACACCTGGTCTTTCAAGTGTCCCCACAGAAAGAAGTCACAGGGGTTCATGTCTGGCGAATAGGGAGGCCAATCCACGCCGCCTCCTGTATGTTTCGGATAGCCCAAAGCAATCACACAATCATCGAAATATTCATTCAGGAAATTAAAGACGTCGGCCGTGCAATGTGGCCGGGCACCATCTTGCATAAACCACGAGGTGTTCGCAGTGTCGTCTAAGGCAGTTTGTACCGCCACAAATTCACAAAGAATGTCCAGATAGCGTGATGCAGTAATCGTTTCGGATCTGAAAAATGGGCCAATGATTCCTTTGGAAGAAATGGCGGCCCAGACCAGTACTTTTTGAGGATGCAGGGACGATGGGACTGCAACATGGGGCTTTTCGGTTCCCCATATGCGCCAGTTCTGTTTATTGACGAAGCAGTCCAGGTAAAAATAAGCTTCGTCAGTAAACCAAATGCTGCCCACATGCATATCGCTGTCATCAATCCTGTGCACTATATCGTTAGCGAATGTCTCTCGTGCAGCAATGGTAGCGGCGCTGAGGGGTTGCCGCGTTTGAATTTTGTATGGATAGAGGTGTAAACTCTGGCGCATGAGACGATATGTGGACGTTGGCGTCATTTGGACCGCAGCTGCAACACGGCGAACGGAAACCCAAGGCCGCTGTTGGATCACCTGCTGCACTAGCTGCGCGTTGCCCTCTGTGGTTGCCGTACGCGATCGCCCTACCTTTCCAGCACATTCATCCGTCATGTTCCCAGTCCGTGGAAATTTTTCAATCAGATCCTTTATTGTATCGCTTTTCGGTCCTTTGGTTACATTAAACCTCCATTGAAAACTTCGTCTTGTTGCAACAACACTGTGTTCTAGGCGGTGGAATTCCAACACCACAAAAATCCTCTGTTCTAAGGAATAAACCATGTTGTCTACAGCACACTTGCACGTTGTGAACAGCACACGCTTACAGCAGAAAGACGACGTACAGAATGGCGCACCCACAGACTGCGTTGTCTTCTATATCTTTCACATCACTTGCAGCGCCATCTGTTGTTAAAAATTGTAACTACTGTAATTTCGAAAGTTTGTCTGCCTGAAAATGTACTGTTGTCCCAAGCATATTGCAACAAACGGTGTATTTCTATCGCTGCTCGTTTAGTTTTTATTGCCGTTTCAAATATACCGGTCATTTTTGAAACACCCTGTACATACTGCATATTACCCGCTTTACACAAGAAGTATAATGCTATCAACAACAGGCGCAACACTGAACTAATTCTAAACGGTAAACAGTAAAGAGACGATGTTCCGCGCTCTTATTCATTGTAGTATCGCAACTTGGTATTAGTGTTAATTTTCTTTTCCCTACGTTCTTCCTCTTCTTATATACACGGTTACTAAAACGTGGCATCGTAACCAGAACAAAAGTGTACGACAATATTAAATGAAGCAAGATGTTCGAACTTCTGAGGAAAATAGGAGTAAGCTGTAAGGAAATACGGGTAAGATTTGTCACAGAAAACAATGTAGCCAACCCTTGCACACTCGCTGTATGCGTAACATAAGGCGCTGTATGCGTAACAGGCCGAGAAAATCCCGAGCAGTTCGCCAGGAAGTCACGAGAGGGTGTTAGATGCATTCAGCGGCCGCCCATTTCCTCTGCAGGCGTGGGGGAAAATGGTAATAACTCCACTTCTAGGGCGAGTAGAACAATAATTCAAAGTTTACGATAAAGAGGAATGTTCCAATTAATTTTCGGTAGCAAAAAAAAAAAAAAAAAAAAAAAACGTAATTTTTTGGATTTGACCACCTCCGTCTCCCCTTAATAGATTGCTTCAAAAGGAAGACACTTTCTTCGTCATCGCCTAAATTTTCTTATTATGAAAGTCATTCCGACGTGTCTTAACAGTCACTTTCCGCGACCACGTAATGTGCCGTCATTGTGCGGTGCAGTTCGGATCCCGTTCCGCTCGGCAGGTGGCAGCGAGGTAAAGCGGAAGAGACAACACCGGCAGGATACGGTGTACACACTTCATACTCGCCTAGCGCCGTGGCGCACCTACGGCACCTCTTGAGATATTTTTTACAATTTTTTAAATTTTATTTTTATTTTCTTTTTATTTCCAGTTTTTAATATTTTCTTTCCCTTCTCTCAGGGAGAGAGAGCGGGCTGCCTGAGAGCTTTCTCATGATGTATTCAGCCTTAGGATTTAGCATTTATTTATTTTACTTTACATTATTTTTCTTGCGATTAAAAACATACGTATTTTGGTGAAAATATTACAAACAACTTTTGACCAGAAAACTTAACATTCATCTTATAATTGTGCTTCGTTGGTTTTTCTTACCCATTTGTGTGGATCCCAATGCTGTGTGCAGTGACTGGCTACTGCAATGTTTGTTATTTTTAGTAGATTATGTCTAGTGCTTTTATTGTCTGGCAGCTTGTTGTCTTTCATCTAGGTGTTTCTTCGTTTTCGGTGAAGGGTAGTATTGTGACAGCTTCTTCAGGGTAGAATTTTATTGCGTTCTATGTTACTGCTCTGCTAGGGTGTCTGTTTTGGCTGTTAATATATCTTCCAGACCTGGTCGGTTCTGCAATATTCGTTTGCCATATCTGTCGCTGAATTTGGCTTATCATGTATGGAGCCGTGTTATCCTGCCGGCGTTGTAAACATCGTCGTTATGTGTTCTGTTGTTTACTCTCACGAAGTGTGTCTGAATACATTTCGTTGGCGACAGGTGCTGACATTCCTCCTAGGACAGGAGCGCCGTATTCTAGTAGTGGCCTGATGAAGGTATTATACTTGTGTATAGCTGTTTGGGTGCTGCAGCCTTCAAGTCTACCTTTGATTATCCGGATTAACCCTCGTCTCTTCCGTATTCCATTTGAGTTTTCTTTTTGGTGGGCGTGCCAGTTTAAATATACTGAAGAGCCAAAGAAAGCTGCGTAATATCGTGTAGAGCCCCCGTGAGTAGGCTACGCATAAGTGCCGCAACACGATGTGGCATGGACGCGACTAAGGTCTCAAGTAGTGCTGGAGGGGACTGACTGACACCATGAGTCCTTTCGGGTTGTCCATAAACCCGTAAGAGTACGAGTGGGTGGAGATCTCTTCTGAATAGCACGTTGCAAGGCATCCCAGATACGCTCGATAATGTTCGTATCTGGAGAGTTTGGTGGCCAGCAGAAGTGTTTAAAGTCCTTTTCCTGGAGCAATTCTGGACGTGAGGGATGTCACATTGTCCTGCTGGAATTGTCCAAGTGCATCGTAATGCAGAGTGGACATAAAGGGACGCAAGTGGGATTAGGTAAATTAATGGAGGAAGGATCTATCCCTGCTAAGCAATTAAGTGATGATTCCTGTACTAGTGTACTTGTCAACAATTCTAATGATCAATGTAAGGTTGTTGTAGAAGTGTCTAGTATGGAGATGATAGCATGTGTGGTAATGTTGATAGTGACAGTGTCAGTAGTAATGATGAATGGGAGGAAGAATTAGACATCATGGTGTATAAGGAGGTTACAGAAGATTTAATTAATGGTGAAGAAGATGATGTCAGTAGTATTTGTGAAGAATATGAGAACCAGATTGTACCAATGGAAACTGGGAGGGTATCATCAGATAAGGAACGTGTGGACAGGGATACTTACAAGGGTTA
Source organism: Schistocerca nitens (assembly GCF_023898315.1). NCBI lineage: Eukaryota > Metazoa > Arthropoda > Insecta > Orthoptera > Acrididae > Schistocerca > Schistocerca nitens. The sequence goes on from NC_064620.1 coordinate 529,678,026, forward strand.
TAGTGCCAGCAACAGAGTAAAGTGAGTAATCAAGATTATTTGTGAAGAATTGCATTCCAATTGGGAAGGTAGAACCAATAAGCAGGCTTACAGTGAGATCAGTTCTGGGAAAAGTAGACAGTGTGTAAAAGAGGGACATGGCATCAAACAATCATCTGATGTAGCTCTAAGTAAAATTCAGACAAGTAAGAGAAATTGTGCAGGCAAAAATGGTATAAGCAACTTGGACTTTAGAGAGATTGAGGATGATTTGTTCCAAAAAGATGAGGAAAGCAGACAGAAAAAGATTTTGGGTTGCCCGTATATATGTATAAAAGTCGTAAATTATGAAGGAGTTTGCTCTTAGACAAGGGTAGTCCTGTCTGTGCCATTTCTAAAAAATTTAGAGACCAGATAAGACATAATGCTGACTCTGAAGAACATCCTGTTATTGGAATCAAAATTAAGGGAGCAACTGTTAGGCACAGCAAAGTTGTAAACTGGCAAGCCTTAATATCCTTCACCATTAATGATGTACAACATAACCAAGGATGCTTTGTAGTACCTGACCTCAATGAAAATATTTTGTTTGGAATGAATTGGATACAAGGAGGAAATGCAGAATTTGACTGGAATAACAAAAAGTTAAGGCTTACCAACCCAAAGACAGATGTAACACATATGACTGAACTGATCATCAAAAATTGCCTAGAGAACAATTTTCAAATTAGAAGAGTTATTTGTGCAAATGAAAAGATTGACATTAACAAGGAAGACAATGAGGAAGAATGCAGTGAAGACAAGTATGCTGAATTAGTGGCCACCAAACTAAAAGAAGCTGGAAGTCTAGGTGAAGAACAACAGATCAATTAGGTAGTTTGTTATGGGAATACAAAGATGTGTTTAGTGAGAAACCTCGGAAAGTGAAAAAATATGAATGCAGACTTAAACTAAAACCTCACAAAGCATTTTTCTTCAAACCATCTCAAAAATAAAAGCTGTCGAGGTTCAAAAAATGGTTCAAATGGCTCTGAGCACTATGGGACTTAACATCTGACGTCATCAGTCCCCTAGAATTAGAACTACTTAAACCTACCTAACCTAAGGACATCACACACATCCATCCCCGAGACAGGATTCGAACCTGCGACAGCAGCAGCAGTGCAGTTCCGGACTGAAGTGCCTAGAACCGCTCGGCCACAACGACCGGCAGCTGTGGAGGAAGAACTACAAAAGATGGAAGAGTGCGAAGTAATTGAAAGGTGCAGTAGTGCATACAACAACCCATTGGTGGTAGTTTCCAAACGTGATGGTGGAGTAAGACTTGCGCTCGATTCAAGACAGGAACTGCGCGACCGCTACGGTTGCAGGTTCGAATCCTGCCTCAGGCGTGGATGTGTGTGACATCCTTAAGTTAGTTAGGTTGAAGTAGTTCTAAGTTCTAGGGGACTGATGAGCTCAGATGTTAAGTCCCATAGTTCTCAGAGTCATTTGAACCATTTTTGATTCAAGACATTTAAACAAATACCTTGAGAGGGAAACAGATCACCCTGACAACATAGATGAACTGTTACGTAAGTTTGTTCATATGCAGTACATGTCTAGTTAAGAGTTAACAGCAGGTTTCCATCAGGTACCATTGGAGATTCAGTCTAGAAAATATACCGCATTTTTATATGGAGGAAGATGTTATTGACTATTGTGTTGTATCGTTTGGCCTTAATGTATCAGCTGCAGAATTTATCCGAGAATTGGAATTTGTTGTAGGAAAAGAACTGTTAAGCAAACTAATCCTTTATGTTGATGACATTCTTGTAACAGGAAAGAGGTGGGAAGAACATACACATTTGTTGGGTGAAGTGTGTTACAGATTGAGACGGGGAGGGATGTCATTAAAACTAGAGAAGTGCAGATTCGAAGTTAAACAGCTCATATTTTTAGGCCATACCATCTCAGAAGAAGGAACTTTGCCTGATGAAGAAAAACTTGAAGCCATTGCAAAATTTCCTGCACCCAAGACTAAGAAACAACTTAAATCATTCTATGGAATTTGTGGCTACTACCGGAAGTGTGTAAGCAATCAAGCTTTAAATGCACCATGTTTGAACAACTTGTGAAGAAGAACACCATTTGGGTATGGGACAAGGATTGGCAGGATGCATTTACAACATTAAGAAACAGATGTGCAATAGTAAAATGTTATACAGACCTGATCTTACAGAGCCATTTTGCATTATGACCGATAGCAGTAACTATGGACTGGGAGCTAATTTGTTCCAAGCAAAGATTTTAAATGGTGTCATGGAGCATAGATGAATAGCTTTTGCCAGTAGAACTTCGAAAAAACGTGAGTAGTCATATACTGTCACCAAAAAAGAATTGTTAGCAGTCTATTGGACTTTCACCAAGTTCAAGAATTACTTATTAGGACATCAAGTAGTAGTATACACAAACCATAAGGCTTTGATCTATATACTAGAATGTACTTTGCATTACAGCAGGATAACCAGGTGGGCACTATTCCTCCAGCAGTTCAACTATACAGTAAAGTATATAAAAGGTGAAGAAAATCTAATTGCTGATGCTCTATCAAGATTGCCAATGGGGAGAGAAGGTGAAAATAACAGTGATGAATGTGAAAGGGACTTCTGGATTATGTATCTAAAAGGGGAGAAAGATGAGAATGAAATCAGGGGGGGAAAAAAAAAATGAGCGAATGGCATTGTTGGTCGGGAGGCCCCATGTGAGGAAGGTCGGTTGCCGTATTGCAAGGCCATTTTAGCTGACACCACTTTGGCAACTTGCGGGTCAATGATAATGAAGGACACACAACACCCAGTCCCCTGCTGGGAATCAAACCCAGGCCTGGCGGACAGGAACATTTGTAATGACATCTGTAGATATCAGAACCATGATTCCAACTGGAAGTTAGTTAAAAGTTATCTGGGTAAGAGAGGTTATGAGAAAGTAGAGCATTATTACAAAGTGCACAAGGGTATACTTTTCAGAAGATACAGTGCAGATAGTGATACTTGGAGATTGTGTTGGCCAGCGCAATATATGTAAGTATTGATAAAGTATGTAAATGAGAGTTTCGGACATTGTGGGACACTGAAATGTATCCAAAAGATTCAGGAAAATGTATACTTTTACAATATTGCCAGGAGAGTGAGAAAGCAATTATCTACATGTGACAGGTGCCAGAGGATAAAGGTTAGTAATCAGCCTTGCAAAGGATATATGCAAACCATCTTGCCAAGAGAACAACTACAACTTGTAGCAATTGATCTTTATGGATCATTGCCTAAGGCTAAAGGAGAATTTTGTTGCATATTTGTCATGGTGGAACTTTTTACAAAATTCATTAAACTATATCCACTGAACAAAGCAACAAATACGAACATAATTTTGAAAATTAGGAGAGACTATTTCACAAAGGTAGCAAAACCAAAGAGCATACTTTCTGACAATGGAGCATAATTTACTTCTAAACTTTGGAAAACATTTGTTGAGGATAAGAACATATACCATATACTGATATCTGCGCCGGTCGCGGTGGTCTCGCGGTTCTAGGTGCGCAGTCTGGAACCGTGGGACTGCTACGGTCGCAGGTTCGAATCCTGCCTCGGGCATGGATGTGTGTGATGTCCTTAGGTTAGTTACGTTTAAGTAGTTCTAAGTTCTAGGGGACTGATAACCTCAGCAGTTGAGTCCCATAGTGCTCAGAGCCATTTGAACTGATATCTGCTTATCACCTGTCAAGCAATCTGGCTGAGCTTTACACAAGAGAAATAGGGAGATTATTTAGAACTTATTGCAACAGAAATCATGTAAGGTGGATAGAGTATGTAGACAGCTTTGAACGTATACTGAACAGCTTACAACATTTGTCTATTGGGTTCTGCCCATACAAAATAACATATCACGAGAAACCATGGAATCTGATCAATGAATTAACTGAATTCCCAGCATGTAAGGCTATGATTTCACAGGAAAGAGAAGAAATAGTCAAGAAAGTAATAGAACAACAGGGGAAACTAAGAAAAAACAAACATTATAAGAAGTTGAAACCTACAAATTTTAAAATCGATGTTCTGGTCCTGATGAAAACATATGAAAAATCTAAGGCTATAAGAAATGAATTAAAGAAAGTCCTTGACATCTATATTAGTCCTTTCAAAATTCAGTCTATGCCACACCCAAATGCATACAGGTTACTGTATCCAAAGTCTGGAAGGTTATTTGGTCTATGTAACGTAACTGAACTGAAACCCTATAAGCAAGTGTCAAACTCCAAGAAAAAATAAGATGATGTAAAAGCCTTCAGGAGGAGACATCTTTGTGTCAAGTGCCTGGCGAGCACTAGGTCTCTGAGCTATTTAGCATTCTACTTTCTTCTTTCGTTTTTGGATGCTACAGTTTTTACTCATCCATATACCTGTAATGAAGTTATCTCTTACTGAAAATACTATCCATTCTCTGTAGTATGTTTTCTGTATGTAATATCAGTAGTGAGTGACATTATTTGAGGAATAATTTGAAAATGTAAACTGTGTACTAAATTTGATTTTCCTACAGTAGTGATTGACCAATTACTCTATAGAGCATGCATTTGATTTGTGGGTGCTTCTTTGAGATTTACAGGCATGGTCATGATTTTATGAATTTGCTAATGAGATGAACAAATGGACAATGGTAAAGATGTACATGTGTTACTAAATTGACAAGTTGCGTTGTGACAAAAGACATTTTGTGGAAAGTTTGTTATTACAAGATGGTGTGATGATAAACAGTCTGTGAGTTTGTTTGGTATGATAATGAGATCTAGGGGGTCAAATATACTGTATAGTGGAATATACTGAAATATTAATAAAAAAGAAAGGATAAATATATATTTCATTTAGGTTCATTGACTTTAGTCTGTATATATGACGTATGTTGTATGTAAATGATGTACGATATATGTAAATATGAGAATAGTATAGGGTAATATATGAATGCTTTTTATATATTCATACCTGATGTGACCTTAGTTGTGACCTACATGAGTACCTTGAGTAATGAGTTCATCCTGTTCCTACCTAGAGAACTGTATCCAAGATCCTTACCTGACCTGGAAGTGAAAATAAAAAAACTGTGAAACTAATAGTGGACTGTGCTGCTGCAGCGTAGAGACTGCCAGAAAAAGAGGGGTTGCAGACACAAGGTGGACAGTGCAAAAGGACTGATGATTGTGAGCTGCCAATTCCTTAAGATGTGCAGTGTGAACCAGTGGCTGCAGTGCCAGCTAAGAAAAGAAATTTTTTTTGATTTTTTTTGAATTGTGTATATGTATTTAGCAGCCATTTATACAAGTAATGGCTGGGGTGGTGTATAACAATACAGCCTTCCCCAAAACTCTAATGAAATGTCTGATACCACCTTTTTTTTTATATGCGTCTGGATGATTATCACACAATTTAGTGCTTCCTAAGACCTTGTATTTGTGTCTTTATATATATCATTTTGTCCAGTTTGTTAAAACACTTACTATTCATTGTGAAAGCATGTATAAGGTTCTGGAAAAATGTATAGTATCATGATAGTTGTCATTAACAAAATTATCTACAGGTTCCAAATCAGAAACCTAGTTGAGAAGTTGAAGTAACAAATATTTAGTAACAAATGTAAAAAGGCCGTGCAAATGTTCGCATAAGTGGCTGGCGCCTCTAATTACCATAATTAGAATTAAATTACGAGTAAACACAGAAAACATCTTTATCTTGAGAAACAGCTTAAAAGTTATTACAAAGCGATGTATTTTCATTTGTTATCTATTTTTATGTCCTCCTCTGTAATTAATATCATTTGTAATTACATTTCTAATTAACTCTCCAATTGTTTACATCACACAGTTTTCCGATTTTCAGAATTTGAGGCCTTGTTTGTAAGTTTCTCGTAAGCAGTTGGATAAAGCACAAGATTTGTAATGTCATTAAAGTTAGTAACCAAATCCAAACTGTAATTAATTGTTGTTTGTTGTCGTGGTCTTCAGTCCTGAGACTGGTTTGATGCAGCTCTCCATGCTACTCTATCCTGTGCAAGCTTCTTCATCTCCCAATACGTACTGCAGCCTACATCCTTCTGAATCTGCTTAGTGTATTCATCTCTTGGTCTCCCTCTACGATTTTTACCCTCCACGCTGCCCTCGAATGCTAACTTTGTGATCCCTTGATGCCTCAGAACATGTCCTACCAACCAGTCCCTTCTTCTTGTCAAGTTGTGCCACAAACTCCTCTTCTCCCCAATTCTATTCAATACCTCCTCATTAGTTATGTGATCTACCCATCTAATCTTTAGCATTCTTCTGTAACACCACATTTCGAAAGCTTCTATTCTCTTCTTGTGCAAACTATTTATTGTCCATGTTTCACTTCCATACGTGGCTACACTCCATACAAATACTTTCAGAAACGACTTCCTGACACTTAAATCTATACTCGATGTTAACAAATTTCTCTTCTTCAGGAACGCTTTCCTTGCCATTGCCAGTCTACATTTTATATCCTCTCTACTTCGACCACCATCAGTTATTTTGCTCCCCAAATAGCAAAACTCCTTTACTACTTTAAGTGTCTCATTTCCTAATCTAATTCCCTCAGCATCACCTGACTTAATTCGACTACATTCCATTATCCTTGTTTTGCTTTTGTTGATGTTCAACTTATACCCTCCTTTCAAGACACTGTCCATTCTGTTCAACTGCTTTTCCAAGTCCTTTGCTGTCTCTGACAGAATTACAATATCAACAGCGAACCTCAAAGTTTTTATTTCTTCTCCATGGATATTAATACCTACTCTGAACTTTTCTTTTGTTTCCTTTATTGCTTGCTCAATATACAGATTGAATAACACTGGGGATAGGCTACAACCCTGTCTCACTCCATTCCCAACCACTGCTTCCTTTTCATACCCCTCGACTCTTACGATTGCCATCTGCTTTCTGTACAAATTGTAAATAGCCTTTCGCTCCCTGTATTTTACCCCTGCCACCTTCAGAAGTCTACAAATGCTAGAAACATAGGTTTGCCTTTCCTTAATCTTTCTTCTAAGATAAGTCATAGGGCCAGAATTGCCACACGTGTTCCAACATTTCTACGGAATCCAAACTGATCTTCCCCGAGGTCGGCTTCTACCAGTTTTCCATTTGTCTGTAAAGAATTCACGTTAGTATTTTGCAGCTGTGACTTATTAAACTGATAGTTCTGTAATTTTGACATCTGTCAACACCTGCTTTCTTTGGGATTGGAATTATTATATTCTTCTTGAAGTCTGAGGGTATTTCGCCTGTCTCATACATCTTGCTCACCAGATGGTAGAGTTTTGTCAGGACTGGCTCTCCCAAGGCTGTCAGTAGTTCTAATGGAATGTTGTCTACGCCGGGGGCCTTGTTTCGACTCAGGTCTGTCAGTGCTCTGTCAAACTCTTCACGCAGTATCGTATCTCCCATTTCATCTTCATCTTCATCTACATCCTCTTCCATTTCCATAATAATGTCCTCAAGTACATCGCCCTTGTATAGACCCTCTATATACTCCTTCCACCTTTCTGCTTTCCCTTCTTTGCTTAGAACTGGGTTTCCATCTGAGCTCTTGATACTCATACAAGTGGTTCTCTTTTCTCCAAAGGTCTCTTTAATTTTCCTGTAGGCAGTATGTATCTTCCCCCTAGTGAGATAAACCTCTACATCCTTACATTTGTCCTCTAACCATCCCTGCTTAGCCATTTTGCACTTACTGACAATATCATTTTTGAGACGTTTCTATTCCTTTTTGCCTGCTTCATTTACTGCATTTTTATATTTTCTCCTTTCATCAATTAAATTCAATATTTCTTCTGTTATCCAAGGATTTCTACTAGCCCTCATCTTTTTACCTATTTGATCCTCTGCTGCCTTCACTATTTCATCCCTCAAAGCTACCCATTCTTCTTCTACTGTATTTCTTTTCCCCATTCCTGTCAATTGTTCCCTTATGGTCTCCCTGAAACTCTGTACAACCTCTGGTTCTTTCAGTTTATCCAGGTCCCATCTCCTTAATTTCCCACTTTTTTTGCAGTTTCTTCAGTTTTAATCTACAGTTCATAACCAATAGATTGTGGTCAGAGTCCATATCTGCACCTGGTAATGTCTTACAATTTAAAATCTGGTTCCTAAATCTCTGTCTTACCATTATATAATCTATCTGATACCTTTTAGTATCTCCATGGTTCTTCCATGTGTACAACCTTCTTTCATGATTCTTGAAACAAGTGTTAGCTATGATTAAGTTACGCTCTGCACAAAATTCTACCAGGCTGCTTCCTCTTTCATCTCTTAGCCCCAATCCGTACTCACCTACTATGTTTCCTTCTCTCCCTTTTCCTGCTCTCGAATTCCAGTCACCCATGACTATTAAATTTTCATCTCCCTTCACTACCTGAATAATTTCTTTTATCTCATCACACAGTTCATCAATTTCTTCATCATCTGCAGAGCTAGTTGGCATATAAACGTGTACTACTGTAGTAGGTGTGGGCTTCGTGTCTATCTTGGCCACAATAATGCATTCACTATGCTGTTTGTAGTAGCTTACCTGTACTCCTATTTTTTTATTCATTATTAAAACTACTCCTGCATTACCCTTATTTGATTTTGTATTTATAAACGTGTATTCACCTAACCAAAAGTCTTGTTCCTCCTGCCACTGAACTTCACTAATTCCCACTATATCTAACTTCAACCTATCCATTTCCCTTTTTACATTTTCTAACCTACCTGCCCGATTAAGGGATCTGACATTCCACACTCCAATCCGTAGATCACCAGTTTTCTTTCTCCTGATAACGGCGTCCTCTTGAGTAGTCCCCACCCGGAGATCCGAATGTGGGACTATTTTACCTCTGGAATATTTTACCCAAGAGGATGCCATCATCATTTAACCATACAGTAAAGCTGCATGCCCTCAGGAAAAATTACGGCTGTAGTTTCCCCTTGCTTTCAGCTGTTCGCAGTACCAGAACAGGAAGGCCATTTTGGTTAGTGTTACAAGGCCAGATCAGTCAATCATCCAGACTGTTGCCCCTGCAACTACTGAAAAGGCTGCTGCCCCTCTTCAGGAACCACACATTTGTCTGGCCTCTCAACAGATACCCCTCTGTTGTGGTTGCACCTATGGTATGGCTATTTGTTTCGTTGAGGCACGCAAGCCTCCCCACCAACGGCAAGGTCAATGGTTCATGGGGGGGTGTAATTAATTATGTAACTAAAATAATACAAGAGACATTATTGTAATTAAAGATCAGATCAATTTTCATATTTAAAAGTAGTGATGGTACTATAAAAATGAAATCAATTATTACTATATTTTTTACTTTATTCTGTTCTAAATCAGTTTCTTTACATTTTGTAAATTATTACTGTAACATTGAAATTGTACAAATTTAATAATGGACTATTTTGTAATTTATTGTTAAAATTCTATATAAAGCAAAGCAGTGATGCTGCCAATCAGTCATTTTATAAGTTAGTTTTGAAAGTCAAAGAGATCAGTGATGTCAGTCTGTGACGAGTATGAATTTGAGTTGTCAATAAATTTTGTGAAGTTGGAAACTGTTATTTTCATTCATCAAATGAACTCCCGGCCAAGCTAAGTTAGTTTAAGTAACGTTCAAGAATATAGTGCCATTACAGTACACCTCTGAACATTGAAATAACTATTATAATGATGTAGGCCAAAGCAGCATGTCTCAGGAATGCCAAGTATATATGATTAAAATTGAAATATCATTCGCAACTGTTCAGTATGTTGCTGTCATGTCTCACAGAACAATAAAGTGTTACCTTATAATGGAAAATTAATGATAGCCCTCTGGGCACTTCGAACATGAAGCGCTGCTAGGTTTGATTGATTGATTGATTTCTTTATTAATCCATGTAACAATTTACAATGTGTGAATTTCGTCAGTAAAATCATATACAATACAATATACATACAATTATACACATAAAATTAGTACTTACACACATTTTTGAGGTATCTTAAATTAGTTTTATATCCTTATATAATTTGTAATTTTCTTATAGTACTGTACAATTTTGGATTTCACATTATAATTATTTCCTCATGTATTACAATGCAGGCTACTTTAATTACACTATATGTTTTAATTCAGATAGTCCGTTACTGTGTAATAACTTTTATGTAATAAAAAATTTTTAGTTTTGTTTTGAACTGTCCAATTGTGTCAATATCTTTTATTTTTTGGGGTAATTTATTATATAATTTAACGGCATTGTACAACAAGGTCTGCTGAGTTTTAACTTTATTTTTCCTCTCTAGATGCAGATTGTATTGGTTTCTAGTACATAATACTTTGAAAAATGTATTCACAGGGGACAGTTAGGATTTCCAGCTTTTGGAAATGTTCAAGACAGTGAGCCCTACTGCCACTCTTGGTTATTATACAAATTGCTCTTTTCTATAATTTGAAAACTATTTGAATAGTTTTACTGTTGACTCCCAAAAATATTATTCTATAGGTAATAACAGAGTGGATATAAGAAAAATATACAGATCTGACACATGTAGTATCACACACTGCAGTCAGAATTCTAAGAGCATAGCATGCTGTAGCGATTCTGTTACTAAGTATTTTAATATGTTCTTCCCACTTTAACTGACTGTCACCATGCACATACACATTCTATAGTTTCATCATTTAACTTAAAGTTGTTATAGTGTGTTTTTTTGCAGACATAGAAGTTAACAGCATTTGTTTTTTTAAGATTTAGTGTTAGTTTATTATTGGATGCCCACTCACGTACACTGTTTAGTGTTTGGTTGGCTTTTTCTTTTAATGCATCTGGTGATTTGTCACTGATTAGAACTTTTGAGTCATCTGCAAACAATATTCCCAGAATGAGACTTTCAGTCTGCAGCGGAGTGTGCGCTGATATGAAACTTCCTGGCAGATTAAAACTGTGTGCCCGACCGAGACTCGAACTCGGGACCTTTGCCTTTCGCGGGCAAGTGCTCTGCCAACTGAGCTACCGAAGCACGACTCACGCCCAGCACTCACAGCTTTACTTCTGCCAGTACCTCGTCTCCTACCTTCCAAACTTTACAGAAGCTGTCCTGCGAACCTTGCAGAACTAGCACTCCTGAAAGAAAGGATATTGCGGAGACATGGCTTAGCCACAGCCTGGGGGATGTTTCCAGAATGAGACTTTCACTCTGCAGCTGAGTGTGCACTGATATGAAACTTCCTGGCAGATTAAAACTGTGTGCCCGACCGAGACTCGAACTCGGGACCTTTGCCTTTCACGGGCAAGTGCTCTACCAACTGAGCTACCGAAGCACGACTCATGCCCGGCACTCACAGCTTTACTTCTGCCAGTACCTCGTCTCCTACCTTCCAAACTTTACAGAAGCTCTCCTGCGAACCTTGCAGAACTAGCACTCCTGAAAGAAAGGCAGAGCACTTGCCCGCGAAAGGCAAAGGTCCCGAGTTTGAGTCTCGGTCGGGCACACAGTTTTAATCTGCAAACAATATTGTTTGTCCATGCTTGATGCTCTGTGGGAAGGCATTTATGTAAATGAGGAATAGTATTGGGCCCAGGACACTACCCTGTGGGACACGTATATTTACGTAATTTGGGTCTGAAGTATACTTTACATTGTAGTTTGAGCAACTTGAAATATGTGAGATTTCAGTTATCTGTCTTCTATTTTTTAGATTTGACTGGAACCACTTTTTCACAAGTCCCCTTATTCCCAGTTCATCTAACTTATTTAACAATATGTTGCACTGTATTTCTGAGATCGAAGGGCATAGATTTACATTCAAACAAACCAAAGGGCATCTTGACAGCTGTCTTATCCCTATCTGTTGTGGCCATTGAAATTTGTGAAAAAATAGACACTCATTCCATTATTGTTGAAATCCACTACATAATGCACAAGATATCTCTCAGAAATGGTGAAGTAATTTAAAGCCCTACAATCTCATGTACCCTCCAAGATCAGTCTTTTTTGTGTACCATACATAGTGGCAGGGCTCAAGGGCTACTGGACCCAGTTATGGTACCTCCTGTCAGCATTTTATTTATTGTCTGTTTGCATGGAAGGAAGCTTGTCCAATGGCAGCTCGCAAGGTCTCACAGTGACAGGTTGTCCTGGCATATTCAATACTGTGTAGAATACTGATGTCCTTTACTCACTGAAATAGGGTGTCTGAGTGTGGGGAATGATTTAGCAGCTCTGTTATCAAATGCTGCAAAGTGACCTAACTAGATTGCACATTGTAATCCCTATTTTGTTGCTCATGCAGACCATTTACCCAAGGCAGAAAAGGAAGCAATTTACAAAATTTTGAAAGTTCAGGAAAATACTCACATGGGGTGTACTAGTAAGAAATATAGAATTGCCGCTCATAGTGACAGTGTGCCTGCCCCCCATTTCTCTCCATCAAATGTCAGTTTCTTGCATTTTTTTTAAATTTTTGCACAAAATTGCTCATTTTTGGAAGAGAACTACCATTAAAAAATAACTATGTCGTAAAATTATATGCAAATTTTTTAAGTCAGATGAACAGTTTTAGAGATATAAGAATTTATAAAATTTGGAATAGGATTCTGCTGAAGCATAATTTTTGCAGATTTTGTTGTTTAGTCAGTTTTGTAAATGAAAATATTAATTAGGTATATGGAAATATGTTGTGGGTTTGGTGCTGTTCAAATCAAGATTAGGTGTGCAAGAATGAAAACAGCAAGTTCCTTTTCCCATTCATTCCTCACTCATCCATGACTGCGAGAAATTTGTTGGGTCTGCCCCACTCATCTTGTATAGGGTGCCTAAGGGACACTGCATTCTCAGAATGCTATACAACAATTCAAGCATTAGTAGTTTTATATGTATATAGCAGATTGACAATACTTAACTTTAATGTACAAAGGTGTCACAATCAATGGGTGACATGCAACATAAATGCAAGTCCTTGTGCAATAGACAATGTTCACACAAGCAATGGATATGGATCACTACAATCTGATATTGTAGCACTCTCTACTAGTCTGGGCTAATACTGTTTACTAATGTCTGTATACTGAGCCAATCTGAGCAGCTGAGGCTGGCAGGAGCAGCACTTATATTTGCTTCGGATTGGGGCACCTCTGTCACGGCGTGGTCCTAATCAGTCTAATCAGTGCACCATTCGCTAACTACTTCGTTTCACTGCCTTTTCTGGTCTCGCATTCTTCTTCTTCCAGCACTTGTGGTTACGCTAGAACGTTCCTCTCCCCCCCCCCCCCCCCCGCCCCCTCCCCCACGGAAGCCATGGCTACAGGCGGACATCAAACTTCCCCCGGCTTGTGCTCTGGGGGAAAAGTCCCCTGGAAACTGACCAGAAGGGTACGAGTCTATCTCCTGCTGCCATGAACCAGGTGAAAACGGTGGTGGCTGGTGTGGGTGGGTCCAGCTCCATCGGTAGGACGAGAGGAGGTGGGGGAGGCGAAGGCTCCGTCTCCATGGAGTCATGCTCTGGTGTTATGATGATACCTTCTGGCAGCTGCTGTGGCCACGCTGTCCTCTGGATCCATGAATCTGGGGAAGAGAGATTGAAAGATCATCATGTACATGACAGAGGCAAAGTTGATTTTGATTGTGGCACAGCAAGCCATCTGTATCTGAAAGATGATCCATGCATGTGCCAAGTTGACGGACGATCTCGCCTCATGCCCACCATCTGCTGCCACTAAAATCCATGTAAAAGACAATATCATGTGGTGTGAAGTGATACTTGTGGCCTTCCATTGGCGCCAGATGCTGTGGAGGGTGGAGCAGATGGAGCAGTGTCTGATGGTGGCGGCCGTGAAGCAATTCTGTCGACGATGGTCCATCTCGTGGATGCACATGATATGAGGCAAAAAACAGTTGCAATGCTTGTTCCCTTATGTGTGCAGAGTGACCTTTGACCATCTGCTGCTTGAAGGTTCTGACAAAACTTTCCACTTCACTATTCGACTGTGAGTGGAATGGTGCAGTAGTTAGATACTGTATACTATTGTGCTCATAGAATGTTTCAAACTCATTTGATGTGAACTGAGGGTCATTGTCTGAAACTGTTACTTCAGGTAAACCTTCTAGGCAAAAAAATGATGACTACACCTGAATTGTGCTACATGACATTGTTGAGTTCATTGTCACAGTAAAAGGAAACTTGCTATATGACTCAACCACAATCAACCGAGTGTTCCAAAAAGATCCCGCAAAGTCTATGTGTACATGTCGCCATGGCGATTGCAACTTAGGCCAAGCATAGAATTTTCGTGGTGGAGCAGACTGATTTTCCGCATGTGTGTGACACTGTGACATCATCTGTTCTATTTGGGGGTCCATACCCAGCCAAGTACAGTGTTGACGCTCTAACTGTTTTGTATGAACAATCCCCCAGTGTCCTTGGTGAAGTAACTGCAACACTTCTTTTTGCAAAGCTTTAGGGATCAACACACATGACTGTCCACTGTCATTTTGAACAAGAATCACACCTTTCTGTACAGTAAGGCTATACTGACATGCAAAATATTGGCACACTACAGAGTTCTTTATGCAGTGCACGGAATGAGGCCAAGTTGTGTGAATAAGCATAACATTCAAATTGGGATTAGCTTATGTGGCCTGTGCAATTTTCCTATAGTTCAGCAGAAAAGATTGAAGCAATTCAGAATCCTGAGCATCTATGTGACAACAAGATGAACAGAAGCGTCAAAGTCTGTATTAGAGCCAATCGAAAGACATGGAAGTGTGTCTGCATTACCATGTTGAGCTGTTGGACAGTAGTTCTGGTATTGAGACAGCAACAAAGCCCATCTTTGCAATTTTTGGGCAGTTTGTACAGGAGCCAGTTTTGTTGGATGAAACTAGGACTGCAAGGGCTTGTGATCTGTTACTAAGTAGCATTTTCGGACATATGCATAGTGGTGGAATTTGGTGACACCATACACAATAACCAATGACTCTTTTCCAATTTGTGAATAGTTACATTGAGTTTTGGACAACACTTTTGATGCGAAAACAATTCTGTGTGAAAGCACTGCACCGATTCCGTAAGAGGAAGCTTCAACTTGGAATACAACTGGTTTTCCAGGCCCAAAGTGAACTAAGCCTCGATCAATGATCAAAGCATCTTTAAGTTTTTGGAAAGTTACTTGGCACTCATCTGTTCAAACAAAGGGGACATTCTTGTGATGAAAGTGATGCAGTGGAGCCGCAATTTATGCAGCATTTGGTGTTAACAGAATACAATAGCTCATTTTCCCTAAAACTGACTACAATTCTGTGATATTATGAGGAACTGGCAAGTCTTGTATCTCTAACAAATGCGACTGAAGAGGATGTACACATAGATTCTTTATGACATGATCAAGATACTGACACTTAGGTTTAAAAAATCACATTTGTCCAACCTACACTTCAGTCCTGCCTCAGATAACACATGAAACGAAGCATGTAAATTTGCAATACGTTCTTCAGGTGTACGACCTGCTACTACAATATTGTACAAATAGTTTGAACAGTTTGGCACTTTCGCAGTCAGCCGTTCCAAATACCATTGGAAAATGGTGGGTGCGGAAGCACTGCCAAAAGGCAAATGCAAATATTTAAACAAGCCCAAATGAGATTCTTCATCGAGCAGTATTTGAAGATATGCCTCATGCAAATCAATTTTTGAAAATTATCGTCCAGCACCTAATTTGTCCATGAGATCCTCTGGGTGCGGCTATGGATAAGAATCAATGGCAGCCTTAAAGTCAACACACAGGCAAATGCAACTGGAAGGTTTGGGAGGCAAAACCAGTGGACTTGCCCATTGGCTAGCTGATATGGATGCAATAACTCTGTTATCTTGCAATTCTTTAAGTTCAGCAGTGACTTTGTCCCATAATGCAATGGGAACCATTCTGGGCTGGCAAAATTTCAGATGAGCATTGTCTTGCAGCATAATACGTGCAACAAAATTGTTAGCTGTGCCTAAACCTTCAGGGAATTCATTTAGCAAGCCAGCTACACTGTCCTTTGCACTGAAGGCAGACACTGACAACACATTGTCCTGAATACTAAAGCCAAACAAATCAAAAGAAACAAGACCAAATATGCTCTCACACTCACATGATTGTAGCATTGTGAAAGTCACTGTTCATGTATGCGAGCAATATATGGCAGACAAAGTACGTGTTCCAAGAATGGGAATGTCTTGTCCATTATAAGTCGTCAGCTGCATGCTAGCTTTAGACAGGTGAGGGGAGCCTAACATTTCATATATGTGATGATTGAGCAGTGTGACAGAGGCACCTCTGTCCAACTGAAATTTCCCACAAAGAAGTAAATGAACGAAAGGTTTGTTTGACTGGTGTATGACAGAAGGAACTGTACACTTGCTAGTTTTGCTAATACTTATTGCAGACTTTGAATATACTGCATTTATAATATGGACCTTGTGACTAGAGTTTTGCGAGTGGGCTGAATTCTTATGTTTGTTCCTTTGAAAATATATGGATTACACATGTCCTTTCCTACCAAAAATGTAACACTGAGCTTGTCAGGAGGGGCAGTCTTGGCGTCTTTGTCATGAATAACACTGAGGGCAAGACTTAATTCTGTTCGCCTGTGTAGCCGCCTGTGTAATGAACTGCTTATGTGCATGGAAGGTTGTTTACTTGGCGTGGCTAGTGTGAGTTGCCGGTGTAGAATGGGGTGATCAGAAGCAAGAGACTGAACCCAACAAATAGCTGGCTGCTCAAATGTATGAGCCAAAAAGGCACTGAAATCATACTGATCTAATATTTGCACTACCTGCTGAAATGATAGATCAGACTGTTTCAAAATCTGTTCTCTGATTTTGACATCAGGTACACAAGTGTATCATGCAACATAACATCTGAATATAAAGCACCGCAACCACATTTGTATATGCATTTCCTTGACATACCTTGCAAATCTGTTACCCACTCATGATAAGTTTTTTGTGACCATTTTTTCCAATTAAAGAATTGGGACCTAGCTGCTACCACATCCACTTGTTGGTCATAATAGTTTGTTAGTGACATTACTACTTGGTCGTAATCAAGTTTACTCAGAGTGGCATTAGGAAAAAGTTTTCGTAGGAGCCTTAACACAGCACCTCCTATTGTTGATAGTACATAGGGAAGTTTCACAGTACCTGGTACATTGTGGGTGATGAGATCTGATTCGAACTGGGCTAACCACTCAAACCATTCCTCCTATTGAGCACTAAATTCTCAAAAAGGTGGTGTAGCAGCTGTAGTAGGAGGCGTTTTTCCATCAGGTGCACTGTGTTGGTGAGTAGATGCTGCACCGTGTTGAGTAGTGCTGAGATCTGCTGTGTCTGAAACTGAAACATCTGCATTAGCTGTGTTGCGTCTAATGCTTACGGCTGTTGCACCTGAGCGGGGGGTGGGACAGGTGGGGGAGGGGGGGGGGAGGGTGCATCTCGGAAGACACATTAATGTACAAAGGTGTCACAATCAGTGGGCAACAGGCAACATAAATCTGAGTCCTTGAGATACACAATGTTCACACAAGCAATGGATATGGATCACTACAATCGTAGCACTCTCTACTAGGCCACGCAAATACTGTTCACTAATGTCCGTATACTGATCCGATCTGAGCGGCCGAGGTTGGCAGGAGCAGTGCTTATATTCACTTCAGCTTGAGGGCACGCCTATTGTGGTGTGGTCCTAATCAGTGCACCATTGGCTGACTTGGTTTCACCGCCTTCTCTGGTCTTGAGTTCTTCTTCTTCACTCCGATGCTTGTGGTTATGCCAGAACAGAATCAATCACATATCTTTATGCAGTAAATGACTGTGACAACACCTCAGCTGTGTTTAGTAAAGTGAACTTGCAGCTATTCCAAATATTCAAACAATTCTCACATATTAAAAATACTCCAAGAATAATCAATAATCTGACTTTGTACTTTGAAACCATTGCAAAATCAGGAGAAAAACTGATTCTCTTTCTCTCTGCACAAAAACAGGAAAGAGTCCTCTTGATGATACCTTAAATAATATCAGATTTCAATGTTTTACTGTACTCTTAGGTCAGGCAAGCAATACTGTCCTGCATTCTCATTTGTAACTCACTATTGACACAGCATGCTTTCTCTTCCACCTAGTATATCTACAAGTCCAGCTATGGCTAGGGAAGAGCTTTGACTCCAGCAACTGGGTTGGATACAATCAAACTCATCCCTCTTTCTAATTCACATGAATGACCACCAGCTCTAGATAAGATAATGCTACTGATTTCAAGCAGTTGCAGAAGAAAATGCAAGTGTGTGAAGGTTGACTTACACTGTGCAATAATGTGTGAAAGCTGTCAAGGACAAAGCTACACTAATATGAATTGCAGTGACTTTACAGAAGATCTGGAGGATCATTTTCCATAAATAATTACACACAGTAACTTATTTGTTCAACAAATCTTATGGTACTTTGGTTGTTGTTGTACATATGTTGTTTGTAAATGTATTATGAAGATAGTCATTGTTGATTAATTCTACAATACTTGCACTGATTGACTGTTCTGTTCGCTCTTGGTGGAGTATTTTATTAAATATGAATTAAAATACACATACAATGATGATGTAATATTACACAATATTACAGCAGTGCTGTGTGTGTTTTCATTCATAATCTACAATAATATTGAAACTTCCTGGCAGATTAAAACTGTGTGCCCGACCGAGACTCGAACTCGGGACCTTTGCCTTTCGCGGGCAAGTGCTCTACCGACTGAGCTACCGAAGCACAACTCACGCCCGGTACTCACAGCTTTACTTCTGCCAGTACCTCGTCTCCTACCTTCCAAACTTTACAGAAGCTTTCCTGCGAACCTTGCAGAACTAACACTCCTGAAAGAAAGGATATTGCGGAGACATGGCTTAGCCACAGCCTGGGGGAAGTTTCCAGAATGAGATTTTCACTCTGCAGCGGAGTGTGCGCTGATATGAAACTTCCTGGCAGATTAAAACTGTGTGCCTGACAGAGACTCGAACTCGGGACCTTTGTCTTTCGCGGGCAAGTGCTCTACCAACTGAGCTACCGAAGCACGACTCACGCCTGGTACTCGCAGGAGAGCTTCTGTAAAGTTTGGAAGGTAGGAGACGAGGTACTGGCAGAAGTAAAGCTGTGAGTACCGGGCGTGAGTTGTGCTTTGGTAGCTCAGTTGATAGAGCACTTGCCCGCGAAAGGTAAAGGTCCCAAGTTCAAGTCTCGGTCGGGCACACAGTTTTAATCTGCCAGGAAGTTTCATATCAGCGCACACTCCGCTGCAGAGTGAAAATCTCATTCTGGATACAATAATATTAATTGTCATGAAAAATGAATTTTGATTCCAGTATAAATATTGAGGCACATGATAGTGAAATAAAAGGCTGTGTTACAGAATTATTCTGAATCAATAAATTTCAGTTTTAAAAGGAATTTCACTATCTCTTCTCTCTTTACCTGCATATTTTAGTACTAATGTTTATGCACTATATGTATCTTTCTGAATATATAAGAGACACATAGTTGTGGAGAAACAGAAGAAAAATTTAAGTGAATTAAAATCTAAGTTGAAAATCATGCCACAGTCAGCGGCTAATGGATTTTTTATCTTGCGAATAGAATGTCTTGAAAACTGGTATCTTGCTTAAACATGCATATCTCCTTCTTTGAGCTGAATTTCACTAGAAATATTTTTGTCATAATAGATGACTTCAAAAAATATTTTTTGTAAAAATTAAAAATAAGTAAAAAAAATTGAGTTAAGAGGTAGAGGACAGGGGCTGCTTACAAGGGAATTCTTATCCAGGAGAGAACTTTTCTGTTTGTTACTACTACATCTTCTTGAATGTTTTGCCAACACTTTATAAACAGTTTCCCACATTTTAATTAATTTGGCTTGGGTAATGCAGGAGTAAGTTTAATAATGAGTAAGAAAATAGGAACACAGATAAACTAATATGAATAGTATAATGAACAAATTATTGTGTCCAAGATAGATGCAAAGCCCACACCCATCTACACCTACACGTACATCTACATCCATACTCCGCAAGCCACCTGACGCTATGTGGCGGAGGATCCCTCGGTTCTCCCTTCTATTCCAGTCTCATATTGTTCATGGAAAGAAAGATTGTCAGTATGCCTCTGTGTGGGCTCTAATCTCACTGATTTTATCCTCATGGTCTCTTTGTGAGATATACGTAGGAGGGAGCAATATACTGCTTGACTCCTCGGTGAAGGTATGTTCTTGAAACTTCAACAAAAGGCCATACTAAGCTACTGAGCATCTCTCTTGCAGAGTCTCCCACTGGAGTTTATCATCTCTGTAACACCTTCAAGATTACTAAATGATCCTGTAATGAAGCATGCAGCTCTCCGTTGGATATTCTCTATCTCTTCGATCAACCCTATCTGGTACAGATCCCACATTGGTGAGCAGTATTCAAGCAGTGGGTGAACAAGTGTACTGTAACCTACTTCCTTTGTTTTTGGACTGCATTTCCTTAGGATTCTTCCAATGAATCTCAGTCTGGTTGACCACAGTAGTACAAGGTTACATGCCAACTAGCTCTGCAGATGACAAAGAGATTAAAGAAATCTATGACGAGATAAAATAAATGATTCAGATAGTTAAGGGAGATGAAAATTTAACAGCCGGGGGTAACTGGAATTCAATATTAGGCAAAGTAAGTGAAAGAAAAATAGTAGCTGAACAATGACTGGGGCAAGAATGAAAGAGGAAACCATCCGGTAGAATTTTTCACAGAGTATAATTTAATCATCACTAGCACTGGTTTAAGAATCATGAAAGAAGGTTGTATATGTGGAAGGGACCTGGAGACACTGGATGGTTTCAGATTGCTTGTATAATGGTAAGATAGAGATTTCAGAACCAGATTTTAAATTGTAAGACATTTCCAGGTGCAGATGTGGATTTTGACCACAACTGATTGGTTATGAACTCTAGATTAAAACTGGAGTTATTGTGAAAAGGTAGGAATTTAAGGAGATGGGATCTGAATGAAATGAAAGAACATGAGGTCATTGAGTGTTTCAGAGGGAGCATTAGGGAATGATTGACAAGAACAGAGGGAAGGATTGCAGTAGAAGAAGAAAAGGGGGGGGGGGGGGGGAGATCATGAAGCAGAGGAGAAAGTAGGTAAAAAGGAGAGGGCTAGTAGAAATCTGTGGGTGACACAAAATATTCGAAATTTAACTGATGAAAGAAGAAAATATAAAAATACAGTAAATGAAGCAGGTGAAAGGGAATACAAATGTCTAAAAAATAAGATTGACAGGACTTACAAAATGGCTAAGCAGGAATGACTAGAGGACAATGTAAGGATTTAGAAGCATATATCACTAAGAGAAAAATAGGTATCACCTACAGGAAAATTAAGGAGACCTTTGGAGAAAAGAGAACCACTTGTATGAATGTCAAGAGCTCAGATGGAAAACCAGTACGAAGCAAAGAACAGAAATGTGGAAGGAGCACATAGGGGTCTATACAATGGAGGGCAATACTGTAGAAATGGAAGAGGATGCAGATGGAGATGAGGTGGGAGGTAAGATACTGCATGAAAAATTTGACAGGGCAATGAAAGACCTAAGCTGAAACAATGCCTTGGGAGTATACAACATTCAGTTAGAACTACTGATAGACTTAGGAGAGCTAGCCATGAGTAAACTCTTCCATCTGGTGAGCAAGATGTATGAGACAGGTGAAATACCCTCAGATGTCAAGAAGAATATAAGAATTCCAATTTCAAAGAAAGAAGGTGCTGACTTATGTGAAAATGGCTAAAGTATCAGGTTAATAAGTTATGATTGCAAAATACTAATATAAATTCTATGGAAGAATGCAAAAACTGATGGAAGCCAACCTCAGGGAAGATCAGTTTGGATTCCAGAGAAATGAAGGAACATGCAAGGCAACACTGACTCTATGACTTTGTGATGTTACAAAATAAAAGTGATGTTGTTATTCAATGGAAAGTTGGAAATTGAGATTTAGCTTACTGTTTTATCAATCACAATTGGCGTAAGAATCATGGATTGACCATTGTCACAATATATTGCATTATGAGATGTGAATAGTTTTTACTTGCAGTTTCGCGTGTCTTGAGGCAGTCACAACTAGCGTGCTATTGATTAAGAAATTGCGTTATCGTCTTTCTAATTACTTCATGATCGTAGATACGATCATACCCGGTTGTGAAGTTATTGTTATGACAAGACAATTTCCTAAGGGACCAGAAAGTTCTTAAGGGCGCAAAAACAACTGTAACATCACACAAAAGGGAAATTCAATATTAAAGCTGATGCAAGAAGACGATAAAACAGTTTTCTTTTTATCAATGTAACACGCACATTGGACTGCTGATCTTGGTGTCTGTAATATTAGCAAAATGCAGAATTAAAATGAAAATAATAATGAGGAGATAATAGGAATGAACACTGCTAAATGATTCAGTATTTCCAGAACAATTATTTATTATGACTAAAACATATATCGTACCTTAAGCTTAGTACTACAATGACGGTAGATTTTTATGTCCATATCATGTCCATTGAGCACTCTTTTATATAGCCATTGTCCTTTTGAGTCATCCATGCATCGTCACGATAAGTTATAACAGTTCTTCTTACACTTCACTCAAACTTAGACGGAACACGTTTTTATTTATTTAGTAAAAATTTTAGATCAGACCGCCACAAATCTGCGTCCATCTTACTTAAGAAAAACGGTACAAGTCTTTAGCGCTCAAGGCTTCATTTGTTCTCCAGCGAACAAAATAGTGAAGGATCGCATATCTATCCGTATTTTTCTGTTTATATTGCCGCCCAAAGACGACGAATTACATTATTTAGAAAATTCCACCGTCGCCATGCGACGCCTCATTATACATTAATCATTATTTATAAACAAGTATTTGCCTTCTGGCTGAAAGTATTAACTACTCGTATTTGCTGTTTTAATGAAGTCAAAAAATAGCGAATATCACAACTTCCCATGGAAGATAGATTAAGGAAGGGCAAACCTATGTTAATGACATTTGTAGATTTAGAGGAAGCTTTTGACAGTGTTGACTGGAATACTCTCTTTGCAATTCTGGTGGTAGCAAGCATAAAATATGAGGAGCAAAAG
This sequence comes from Schistocerca nitens, assembly GCF_023898315.1. NCBI lineage: Eukaryota > Metazoa > Arthropoda > Insecta > Orthoptera > Acrididae > Schistocerca > Schistocerca nitens. The sequence goes on from NC_064620.1 coordinate 529,701,244, forward strand.
GCTATTTACTACTTGTACAGAAAAAAGATTTCAGTTATAAGAGTCGAGGGATGAAAGAGAAGCAAGCAGTGTTGGAGAAGGGAGTGAGCCAGGGTTGTAGTCTGTCCCTGATGATATTCAATCTGTACACTGAGAAAGCAGTAAAGGAAACAAAAGAAAAATTTTGAGTAGGCATTGAGGTCCGGGGAGAAGAGATACAAACTTTGAAGTTTGCCAATGACATTATAATTCTATCAACATTATAATTCAACTCGGAAAAGCAGTTGAACAGAATGGACAGTGTCTTGAAAGAAGGATACAGGATCAAAATCAACCAAATCAAAACCAAAATAATATGGAATTTAGTTGAATTAAATCTGGTGATAGTGATGGAATTAGGTTAGGAAATGAAACACTTAAAGTAATAAATTGGTTTTGCTATTTGGACAGCAAAACAACTGACAATGGCCAAAGTAGAGAGGATAAAAAACATAGACTGGCAATGACAAGAAAAGTGTTTCTGAAGAAGAGAACTTTGTTAGTACTGAGCATAGGTTTAAGTGTCGAAGTCTTTTCTGAAAGTATTTGCATGGAATATAGCCATGTATGGAAGTGAAACATGGATGCTAACCAGTTTAGTCAAGAAGAGAATAGAAGCTTTTTAAATGTGGTGCAACAGAAGAATGCTGAAGATTAGATGTGTTAATGAGGAGGTACTGAATTGAATTGGGGAGAACAGAAATTTGTGGCAGAACCTGACTAGAAGAAGGGATCAATTGGTAGGACACATTCTACGACTTTGAGGAATCACCAGTTCAGTACTGGAGGGAAGCATGGGAGTAAAAATCATAGAGGGAGGCCCAGAAATGAACATAGTAAGCAGATTCAGAGGATGTAGGTTGCAGTAGTTACTCAGAGATGGAGAGGGCAGCACAGGATAGAGTAGCATGGAGAATTGTACCAAACCAGTCTTTGGACTGAAGACCTCAACAACAACAATTTTTGTGCCACAGAAGTTGCCAGTTCCAATTCTGTAGTGGAAGCAGATGACCATGATTGGATGGATAAATTCTCCTTGTAAAAGTCCTTTTTATTCTCTTGCTGTATTTCCTCATATTGTACGTGCCCCGGTGGTCCCAGTCCCCTACGGTGGACTGGAGGCTGAGTGGTGACCTCTCCAGTTGTCCGGATGCTAGGAAATGACTGTGGACATGTCAGAAACGCCGAAGAAACATTATTAATTCATAACACCTTTATTCCTGCCGAGTACAATGTGGCCCGCGTAACACAGGCTGGCTGAGCTTGGTGATATCAATGACCTTCCCCGAGTCCTCTCTGACTTGTAGCGATGACACCAGCTCCGGGCCTCACCAGTCTTGCTAGTGCAGCGCTGCATGCTGTGACGTAGCAGAGGAATGTCCTTACTTCGTACTTCGGCCGCACGTGGCTCATGGCACCCGGCTGGCTGGCTGGCTCGGCAGCGGACAGCAGGCCGCTGCGCGTAGGAGGCTCCAGGTTGGAGTCCCAGTGCTGTCGGTACGAGAAGTGTTCTCATAGTGCAGAGTGTACTCTATCCCACCCCGTCTTCTTCCCTGCTCCTCCTGGTAGCTCGTCCGCGGTGGACGGGTGGAACGGGCTGCAGTCCCCCACAGTCGTCGGCTCACCCGGTTGTGACGGCGGATGCACAGGGCCTAGGACCCACACGATCTCAACAACAGCTCACTGACGTGGTCAGCATTGGCGGCGAGCGAGTCTTCTGATGTCTTCTAATCCTGAGTTGATGATTGACAGCGGCAGCAGAGAGGACCAGAGCTGGTACTGTCCTCTCACGTCTGTTGCTGGATGGGCCGCCCTTACTGCAACCTCTCCTTAATAAAGTTTAACATGTCGATCACCGAGCTGAGCGCTACGCAGCGACCAAGCACACGTCTAACTGCAAGTCTAACTGTGAGTGCCTTGTTGCTATCAAAGCTGGCGTATTTAAAGGAAGCACGAGTGACATCCTGACGTCATGCTCATTTGTAATGAATGCATTCGTTCCACTTATGCTGCTGATTCATCTGTCGTACTCACCCCTTAGGTGTTCTTGTGACAGAGTTACGTGTTGTTCTGGTAGACTTATGCGGAGTTGTGAAATGCAGTACAGCTGATGCTATACCTCTTTCTTACGCTCTATGAAAGTCTCCATCTAACACAAACCCGCGTGCTAAGCAATTCTCTCTCACCTGTTGTGTGTAACCAGGCCATTGCCCCTGCGTGACGACACATTCCAGTACATGTGCAATCCTCTTACTTCTTGGCTAACCTACTGCCTCTGGCTCTCGGCATAGGCAACAAAACTTTGACAATATTCCACGTTTCCAAACCTTTTACTATTACGTGACACTACAATATTTCACTTTGATTACACTAAGGTGTGCCTTCAGTGAATGGTATGTGTTCCTCTAATTCAAGAGCTTCTCTGGATAAGATTCAGATAAGTCTGCATCATCTTGTATGTTGTCAAGCTGCATTTCTGAACTACCGAAGTTAATAGAGTTCACCGGATCATTTAGTTACGAAAATGCTCGCTCATATGTTGTGCACTCTGCTCTACACGTAATACCTGTTCCAGTCTTAGATCGCACAACACGCCACACAGTTTTAACTAACAGTCAAAAGCAATAATTTTGATATTCCGTCCAAAATTCCACACAACTTCCACTAAACCGTTCACTTAAATACGCTTTGTACTACTTTGCGAACTCGTAATTAGCATTTTTTCTCGATTTTATAGTACTTTCGTCGGAGCTGCTTTCAATGAGATGTTACTAGTTCGAACCCTCAGCCCTGACTGACTTAGATCACACCAAAGGCTTTGTTCCCAGCATAGATTGGCATGAGCCTGCATTTTTCTGATTGGCTGATATCACAAACAGCAAATCAGGTTGCAGTATTATCCCACACTAATCCGCGCTTTACTTCAATGACCAATCATAGTAAAACATTTCTTTCTATGGCAATTGCTAAATAAATAAATTTAGAAAAGTATCAAATATAAAATTACTCGTTCTGAAATTACCGATTAATTTGTGTTCTACTCACAATTTATTATTACCAATCTGACTGCACATTTAACTATAGTAAATCCCCTGTACAGTTAACTGGTACTTTGTGAATAAACAAAACAATTTTCATTTACTTCTGTTCTTCTTCACTCATACAACACTCACACTGCTAATTACTACACATATAAAACAATTATCATTATGCAAATACATTAAATATTAATCAAACATAACTTTACAACATTGTTTTGACTACAACTGCTAGCACCGTCCGTCAACTGCTGACCTCTGCTGCCTACTAATACAACTACGTGCAGCTCCGTAACTCAGGTCCATGTCAGCTGGTGACATCTGTCAATGACTCATGCCTATAACAATATCGTTCTAACAAGTGACAGGAGCGATGCGAAGGCGCTACGCCTCACACCCTCAGTAATTATTAAAATTGTTGAAAACAACTTTTTATAATTTTACTACATCGTGACTGTGAAAATTACTGATCTAAGTTACAGAATTCTTACTTCGGACTTGGCATACTATAACTAAGTCTAATATTTTACAAAACTTTCTGATTTTTTTTTTTGGGAAATTTTTTACAAAACTTTACAACTGAACTAATTAATTTTTTCCTTCAAAACCAAACTTTCCACAAATTGTGACTTTACATAAAATAGTTCTTGTCCATTACAATTAAATTTTTCGCCTTTTACCTCCTCTTATTTACATTTATTTATTTATTTATTTATTTATTTGATTAGCCATCCGTAGACATTTTGCAATGTATGGATGTTGTCAGTTTGGATACAGTGATTTTTGCAGATACATTGACACTTTTATATGCATTTACAGAGTATACGAATACAATGACATTTATCACTTAAATTACATTCAAACAATTAAATATTCACTTATTGTTTAGAAACAGTGTTCCTGAAAATATAGTTTAAGGGTTTTCTGTAACAGTACATGTTGTTAATTTCTTTGATGTCCTGTGCAGCTTGTTATACATTTACAGAATATACAATACAATGTCATTATGTCACTTAAATTACATTCAAACATTTAGATATTTACTTACTGTGTAAAAACAGTGTTCCTGAAAATACAGTTTAAGAGTTTTTCTGAAACAGTACATGCTGTTAATTTCTTTGATTTCCTGTGGCAGCTTGTTATACAATTTTACACCCTGATACAAGAAACTTTTTTGGGTCTTATGCTTGTTTCTCCTATCTAGATGAAGGCAGTGGCTTGTTCTTGTGCTATAGCTGTGTAAAATGCTGTTTGTACTATAATTCACTATATTTTTCTTTATATATACTATAGTGTGGAACATAAATAAACAGGGAACAGTTAGAATACCAAGTATTTTGAATAGTTCTCTGCAGTGAGCCCACTTACTGCTTTTAGTTATAATTCTCACTGCTCTCTTCTGCACTTTAAAAACTGTTTGTAAGTTGAGTACATTATTTCCCCAGAAAATTATCCCATAGCTTATGACTGAATGTACATAGCTAAAATATACAGTTCTTAGACATTCATCGCTGCATACTGAGGAGAGAACTCTAAGTGCGTAACACGTTGTAGATATCTTTTTTGTGAGTTTTTTGACATGTTCACTCCACCTAAGCTGGCTGTCAATATGCAACCCTAGGAATTTTGTGGTGGGCACTTCGTCTACAGAGGTGTTATGTAGCTTTAACTTTAGGGGACTGTTTTTTCTGTTTATTCTAAAGCGTATGCTATTTGTTTTCTTAATATTTAAGGTCACTTTATTCTCTGTAGACCATTTGTAGACATCTTTCAGTGATTCATTACAATTTTCCAACATTTGTGCTGATGTCTCACTGGTGATTATAATATTGCTGTCATCGGCAAACAATATCTTCTCTCCATGTCGGATATATTGTGGAAAGTCATTTATATAAATCAAGAACAACATCGGACCCAGCACACTTCCCTGAGGGACCCCAATATTAATATGTTGTGGATCTGACAGGTGTTTTTCTATGAACTTTGATCTACTGGAGACATGCGAGATCTCTACCCACTGTACTCTATTTTTTAGGTATGAATGGAACCATTTGTTGATTACCCCTCTTACTCCTAGTGCTTCTAACTTAAGTAATAGATTCTGGTGGTCAACTGTATCAAAGGCCTTTGACAGGTCAAGGAATATGCCAGATACATAGTTGCCTTCATCCAGTGCTTCTAGAACCACTTTAGTGAAATGTGCTATTGCCATTTCTGTATCTCTGCCTGGTCTGAAACCAAATTGGTCATTTGAAAGAAGGTTGTATTTGTTTAGATAGCTCATAAGTCTGTTCTTCATTATGGACTCTATTATTTTGGAAAATGATGACAGTAGGGCAATTGGCCTGTAGTTCTCAATGTTTTCTACATCATCTTTTTTGTGTAAAGGTAAAATTTTTGCATGTTTCAGATAATCAGGGAAACAACCGGCTTTGAAAGATTCATTTATGATATTGGTTAGGGGGGCTTTGATACTATTTATGCATTTTTTCAGCACAGACAATGGAATTTCATCTAAAGCTGCTGAATTTTTGCTCTTTAATTTCCTTACCACATTACATACTTCTTCCTCAGTAGTGGGTAGCAATACCATTGAATTTGATGTATATTCCCGTGTTCGTGGATTATGAGATTTTGAAAAATTTTCCTGTAACTTTGTAGCTATACTACTAAAGTAAGAATTAACAAAGTTTGCTAGTTCTTTTGGGGTACTTGTTAGGTTTTCTTTGTTCCTGATTTGGGTGTTTATTTGCCTATGTGTTGCTGTTCCTGTCTCTTGTTTCACTATAGTCCATGTAGCTTTACTTTTATTTTTAGCTAGATTTATTAGTCTATCATTGGCCTTTTTTTTTTGCAACATTGAGCACCTTCCTATAGATTTTTTTGTAGTTTCTGTAGTAATGAAGAAAATCTGGATCACTGTTGTTGTTTTTTATAGAGTTTAGGTATTTAAAAGTTTGGGCAGATTTTCTAATTCCTGTGGTAATCCACTTATTTTTGGTGGATGTTCCAGTAGAACTTAGTGCTTTGGGGAAGGCTTCTTCGAATATTATCTTAAACTCCGACATGAATTTGGAGAATTTATGATTCACATTATTTTCTGAATATACTTCTTCCCATCTTTCATGTCTTAATTGTAAGCAAAATTTTTGTATTGCTGCGTCTGAGTAGACTCTTTTAAACATGTGGAGGTTTACTGGTTTTTCTACAGAAGCTTTTACTTTTATGATTTGGCATAAATGATCTGATAGTCCAAGATTTTTGACAGTTATGACACAGTTTTCCCCACCTATATCTGTAGCTACATGGTCAATGGTAGATGTTGAGTGTTTGGTTATTCTTGTTGCACAATTAACTAAAGAGGACATGCGAAAACTATTCAGAATATTCAGAAAAGTGTTACTGGTTTCATCTGCCTTAGCTGTGTTAATGTTTAAGTCACCACACAAGAGTATATTACTTTTCAGGGATGACACTTGTTCTAGGCTTTGCATAAGTTTTGAAAAGAATGTTTCTAAATCACCACTGGGAGAACGGTATACACATAGTACAATTAGTTTTTTGGGCATATCTACAGCTGGTATCTCTACTGCTGACACTTCAAGTGTTGAACTCAATATTTCATTGTATCTCCACCTGCACTTTGATTGGTGCCCTGGTGTAATTTTGAAATCACTCCTACCTTGCACATTGCACTGCATAAGTGTCCTCTACCTCACGATTTTTCTCTTAGTATGTCACAACACCTTGATTGGTTGGCGTCCATAACATTGCACATTGGTCCACTCTCAGGCCAGTCCTTATTGTACAGTGGCTTTTACCTACAAAACATAGTTTCGTCTAAGAGAACTAATATACATAACTGTCTCAACACATAGTATAAAATTGTTCTCCCTATGCTATACTCTTTAATTAATTTTATTTTAACTATTCAAAGCAAATTAACAGAACATTTAACTCTTCACCTGCAAGAAAATTTGCATTTTCTTTTAATGTGTTTAACTACTTCAGCAAAATTATGCATTGCTATTGAAGGCATACACTGAAATCACTTATTTAGGTTAAATTCTGATTATTCCCTATCCACTAAATCTTTTCTCAAAACTTGACAACTACGGCAAAGTTTTTATGACAGCTTTTACCAGGTTCCATAAATACGCTTAACTCTATGATTTCTTTTTCAAAATTTTTTAAGAAGTCTTTTACAATAGCAAATAATACACAAAATCCAAAACTTGAGCATGACTTCAAAATCACATAAGATGTTAAATTTAAATTCATATAACTATTTACAAAATCCATTATATACACCTGTTCACTCTTACCTTTCACACCTGGTAGCACTAGTATTAGTAATATTTTGGTTGTTGTCTCTATTGGTTTATTTTATTAGTCACCTCCGGTAAATTTCATGGCATTTTTGGGATAGACTCATTTTCCATTATGACCATACATCTTCATGCAAATCATCTTACTTGCTTTCCATTAGTAATCAAATGCTAACACCTTTTTTTTTCAAACATCAATTTTTGTAACAACACTCCACAATTCCTTTACCATTTTCCAACAGGATAACACTCCCTTCTACAACAAGTTATGCACTTCCTCCTCATTACTCTGAGCCCTTTTATTATACTCTATAATTAGTCATCTCTGTTACTTCCCTCACTACAACTTCAAAACGTATACCTTCGTATACAACATGACAACACTTCACTACTGCAAAATCGCCATAACGCATCATTTTATTTTTCATATCCGCATGTCTCTTTACTCTAACTTTTTCCTCTATTTTATTCTCTACTAAGAGCATTTCAAGAGGATCTACCTCCACTTCTTCCCCATATTCGTTATACCCCTCCAGATCTGTTCTCTTCCTACAATATCTAATCGGAATCTGCTCACCTTCCCTCTTTGTAAGCTTTCTTTTCTTAGAGAAAGGCACTATAATGTTTTTCCCACTCACTTCCAGGCTTATACTGTCATTTTCAAAGTCCAGCCTCCCCTTGTACTTCATTAAGAAATCAATTCCCACTGACATATCTATACTTAAGCCCTCAATAACTAGAAAGTTATGATACAACTGGTTACTATTTATACTGATAGGCAACATCACTTCATACTTTACGTGCTTCTTCACTTTACCTGTGGCTACAATTATCTGGATTCCCATGACAGGCATAATTACTAGCTTTCTTTTATTAGGCAAAGCATCTAACCATTGCTGACTAACAGCACACAAATCACTGCCACTATCTGCTAGGTACTGTACTTTTTCCCCTTGCACTAAAAGATTGATTACTGGTCGAACTTTCTTTTCTTCCTTAATAGTGACTTCATCCTCCTCAAGCAAGTCATGTACAATTTTACGCCTTTCAAAACATTCCTTGTGCCCAGAGATTATACGAATATCTACAGGATTGCTTTCACTACTCTCCCTTCCTACATTCTTTAGCCTATCCACTATGGATGGATTAAAACACTTTTGCAAATCTGCAGCTCCCTTTTCTACAGTAAACAGTTTCTCCACTAATTCTTCTACCTCATCTTCTCCTTCTACATTATTTTTACTCGGCTGACCCCCTTCGCTCTACTACTTTCAATTATATCACTATTGTCAATAGTTTGGACTTCAGTTACTTTATTCTTATTGTACACTCCTGGAAATGGAAAAAAGAACACATTGACACCGGTGTGTCAGACCCACCATACTTGCTCCGGACACTGCAAGAGGGCTGTACAAGCAATGATCACACGCACGGCACAGCGGACACACCAGGAACCGCGGTGTTGGCCGTCGAATGGCGCTAGCTGTGCAGCATTTGTGCACCGCCGCCGTCAGTGTCAGCCAGTTTGCCGTGGCATACGGAGCTCCATCGCAGTCTTTAACACTGGTAGCATGCCGCGACAGCGTGGACGTGAACCGTATGTGCAGTTGACGGACTTTGAGCGAGGGCGTATAGTGGGCATGCGGGAGGCCGGGTGGACGTACCGCCGAATTGCTCAACACGTGGGGCGTGAGGTCTCCACAGTACATCGATGTTGTCGCCAGTGGTCGGCGGAAGGTGCATGTGCCCGTCGACCTGGGACCGGACCGCAGCGACACACGGATGCACGCCAAGACCGTAGGATCCTACGCAGTGCCGTAGGGGACCGCACCGCCACTTCCCAGCAAATTAGGGACACTGTTGCTCCTGGGGTATCGGCGAGGACCATTCGCAACCGTCTCCATGAAGCTGGGCTACGGTCCCGCACACCGTTAGGCCGTCTTCCGCTCACGCCTCAACATCGTGCAGCCCGCCTCCAGTGGTGTCGCGACAGGCGTGAATGGAGGGACGAATGGAGACGTGCCGTCTTCAGCGATGAGAGTCGCTTCTGCCTTGGTGCCAATGATGGTCGTATGCGTGTTTGGCACCGTGCAGGTGAGCGCCACAATCAGGACTGCATACGACCGAGGCACACAGGGCCAACACCCGGCATCATGGTGTGGAGAGCGATCTCCTACACTGGCCGTACACCACTGGTGATCGTCGAGGGGACACTGAATAGTGCACGGTACATCCAAACTGTCATCGAACCCATCGTTCTACCAGTCCTAGACCGGCAAGGGAACTTGCTGTTCCAACAGGACAATGCACGTCCGCATGTATCCCGTGCCACCCAACGTGCTCTAGAAGGTGTCAGTCAACTACCCTGGCCAGCAAGATCTCCGGATCTGTCCCCCATTGAGCATGTTTGGGACTGGATGAAGCGTCGTCTCAAGCGGTCTGCATGTCCAGCACGAACACTGGTCCAACTGAGGCGCCAGGTGGAAATGGCATGGCAAGCCGTTCCACAAGACTACATCCAGCATCTCTATGATCGTCTCCATGGGAGAATAGCAGCCTGCATTGCTGCGAAAGGTGGATATACACTGTACTAGTGCCGACATTGTGCATGCTCTGTTGCCTGTGTCTATGTGCCTGTGGTTCTGTCAGTGTGATCATGTGATGTATCTGACCCCAGGAATGTGTCAATCAAGTTTCCCCTTCCTGGGACAGTGAATTCACGGTGTTCTTATTTCAATTTCCAGGAGTGTATATAAAAGGTATGGCCAGCGGATTCAAATTACTTCTACCCGTTCTGCAAATGCCAGCCCCTTCACAGACGGGATCTAGTTTCCCGTGCCCTGTGATTCTGCTTCATTTCTGGCTCGCACCCCCACCTGATTTCTCTCCTGCAAATCATTGTCATCATGAATTGGCAATCGCGATCTGTTAGCATGCCCCTGATCATTGTCCTTGGAACTGGAGCATAGCACCAACCCCTTCCTCTCCTTCCTAGGCTATTATGTGACACACCCATTCTGTTTACATTAACATTCTGACCTCTCTCAACTGTATTCTGAGACCCAAAACTACGATTTGTCTGCTCCTCTTCCTGCATAAGCTTCTCCACCCTTTCCAAATAGCTAATAAACTGATCAACATTGTCCCTAGGAGCAGCAACTATTTTATTTCTCCAGCTTAGAGGCAACTTTCCATCTAACCCCATAATTATTTGCTCGGGCTCTAATTTGTTCATCAAATATGACAAATTAGGCACCCATCTTAAAGCAAATCTTTTTATATTCTCATTCCTGGGATTGAACTTTTCCCCAGCCCAGAAACCGTTTTGAAATTCTATTTGCTTTTGCTTGCCCCAATATTCTTTGAAAAACGCTTGTTTAAAGTGCTCTAATGTCTCATAATGTTCCGTTGCAATTGTTCCCCATACCCTAGCCTCACCCAAAAACTTCGATGTTACGAAACCAATCTTCTGCACAAACTAGGCAAAACATTTTCAAAATCGTTCCAGAACTCTTTCAGATGAAACCAGCTGGATCAAAATGAAGAAACTGTCTGTTTGTAATATAAGACTCTTCAGCAGTTTCCATCACCATACTACAGTTCACACCGTTAGCACCCAATATAATATTACGTTCCACTTTGTTTAGCCTACTGTCATGCTCATTTAATTTAAGGGTTATTTGTTCAGTTTTGTTAGTAATTTATTCTACACCACTCACAACCGCATTCACTCGATCAGACACAACTTTAACACTGTCCAAACAATTTTCATTCACAGAATCAATTTTTCTATTTAAATTTCCATGTGCAGTTTGACACATAGATTCTACTGACGTCAGATTTGACTTGACTTGACCTACTTCTTTTCTTATCTGATCTATATTCTGTTTGCTTCCAATAGCAACCTTGCTAAACAGCTCTGTTAATTCACTATTTACATTTTCTGAAGACTTTTTACACCTACATTCTGCATCAGAAATTCTCTTATTTACATGAGTATCAAACACCTGCAAATCCGTCCTCCACATCTTCTTAAGCTCAACAGCCTGTTGTTTTATATTCTCATTAATTTCAGTCTTAAACTGTTTCAGATCATTAGCTAGCTTGATAATACTACCAGACTGTTGTTCAACTTTCTGATCTAACTTCCCAAAATTTTGTTTTACCTCAGTTAAATTCTGACTAATATTATTGAAATTTTTATTCATATTCGTCATTAAAGCTGCAAACATATCTTGTAAATTTACTGGTTTGTTTTCCTGTTGTACAATTTTTTGTTCAGCTAATTGTACAGGCACAATACCAAATTTGCTATCTGTTCTGTCAGCCTCATCACTCACAGTAACACTACTGACATCAAACAAACTATTAATACTGAAATCATTCAACTGACTATTGTCAAGATTTAAACTATCACCCATACCAGAATCGGTCGGAACATTATGTTCCACGTCCATCTTTACAACTGGAGATATCTGAGGCACATCATTACTTAATGCCACCGTATTAATGGTATCCCCTACCTGCTTTTCTTCAGGAGTACTTGCCTGACTAGCACTCACATCAAACTGACTTACATCGCCCTCTCTCACAACCACAGAATTATCATTCCCATCCATACTAGCAAGTCTGTTTACACATGCAAATAATACACTATATAAACTTAGCTTATATTTCTTCGTCTGATGTCATCTCAGCGTGTTGAAAACAGCAATCTGCCCCTCTCCCCACGGTGTACCAGATTCAGTGCCCCCACGCGCTGCCACTGCGATCAAAGCTGCTACACCTTGCTGTCCACTTACTGTGCCATCTGTTACTCAGCGGACCAATTCTACGCTGTGCCTTCAGTCCCATAGCATCCAGTTCACTATAAAATCTCTGTTCCACAGGTTCTCTCCTCGTTACATTTCAAAACGTATGTTTGTCTTCACAGCAATATCTCACTTGCACCTACAGTCACTGCTGTAAAGTTGCTTATTGACCATTCCTCTCGATCACGAATTCGGTTCCTACAGCTTTATATTACGCAAATACATTAAATATTAATCAAACATAACATTACAACATTGTTTTGAGTACGACTGCTAGCACTGTCCGTCAACTGCTGACCTCTGCTGCCTACTAGTACAACTATGTGCAGCTCTGTAACTCAGGTCCATGTCAGCTGGTGACATCTGTCGATGACTCATGCCTATAACGATATCGTCCTAACAAGTGACAGGAGCGATGCGAAGGCGCTACGCCTCAACAGTTGCCCTTCTTTCCATGTCAGACATTACCTTCCACACAGGCTGGGCATTTGAGGCAAATATATTTTTTCAGATGCAGACTCCCTACAGCAATACACCACCAGTCTCACCTCTGCCTTATTTTAGGTTAATTTCTTCATTCTCAGCATTTCTTCACAGTCATTATTCCTTCCTTCACTCCATTTTAGTTTTATACACCTTTCATTTTCAGAACTAATTTTTGCTGCCTGTCTCCCACCTCTATCACATACAATGTACTTAGCTTTTTGCTCCTATTAACTCATGAGCTTGTGCATGATAATCTCTGTCTTGCATATTATCCCATCTTCCACCTTTAAGGTCTCAGGGTTTCAGTTCTCATCCAGTGCAGTTCCCAAACAATCAGTCATTCCTGCTCATCCCTTCCAATAAGTCTCCCCTGACCCAAGTTTCTGGATGACGTTTCTGAACTCTACCCCTTTTGCTAAACCTCACCAGTCCATTTCCTTTACCTCTCTTCCTTCCCCTTTGACATTTCTGCCAGGAGGAGGAGCCACTGGCTCCAAGAGCTTACATGAGTAAATTTTTTATCTACCCAATTACGTTATATTTTCAGAAATTGATTATTTTCATTGACATAATTAATTATGTATTTATAATAACAATATCTATTTTTATTTTATTTTTTTTATTCTATTTTATTTATTTCGTATTCCATTAATCCGTATTGTGATAAATCACAAGGATGTGGAATGAGTCATGATTACATACAACAGATATAATACACATATATAAAATGACAAAAATGTACCATAAGATTATGAATAAGTTTGTAGGTTAAAATCAAATCAAAGGTATAGCTCAAGTAATATAAAACAATACCTAAAAAGGAAATATAGTACATTTTCCAAATTAAACAAATAATACACATATATAAAATGACAAAAATGTACCATAAGATTATGAATAAGTTTGTAGGTTAAAATCAAATCAAAGGTATAGCTCAAGTAATATAAAACAATACCTAAAAAGGAAATATAGTACATTTTCCAAATTAAACAGTTAATGTGATCTATAGCAAACAAATTTTTATCAGTATAAAAAATCATTGCTTTATCTGTAGATACTCATCAAGAGAATAGAAGGAATTTACCATTAGGTATTCTCTCAATTTACATTTAAAAGTAGGTAAGACATTAATGTGATCTTTAATACCTGATGGAAGGGAGTTGAAAATTTTTGTGGCTGAATAATGAACACCTTTCTGAACAAGACTTAAATGTTTCAGATCCCTGTGTAGATCATTTTTAGACCTAGTATTATGATCATGACATTCACTATTAGTTTTAAAAAGAGATAGGTTGTTAGAAACAAAAATCATCAAAGAAAATATGAATTGAGAGGTAAGTGTTAATATTTGTAACTTATGAAACAGACTTCTGCAAGAATATCTTGGATGAACACCACTCATGATTCTAACAGCTCTCTTCTGTGCAGTAAATATTTTTTTGGCTAAAGGCTTGTTGCCCCAAAATATTATGCCATACGACATGATAGAATGAAAATAACCAAAGTAGGCAGCTTTAGTAGCGTCCTCATCACCAATGGGGGTGATTACACGCAGAGCATAAGTTGCCACACTGAGCCTTCTATGTAGGTCTAAGATATGCTCAGACCAGTTCAGCTTGCCATCAATTAGAATGCCCAAGAACTTAGATGATTCACAGTGTAGTATATTTTGGTTACCACAGTTTAAGTGGCATACTTCATTTTCTTGTTGAGATGTGTGAAATTGCATATACTGAGTTTTCTGAATGTTTAGAGTTAGTCCATTGCACTTAAACCAGTGTAGGATGTCAACGAGTACAGCATTACATTTATTTTCTAGGTCACTGTTAGTTCGACTTTCAAGCAGAATAGTGGTGTCATCGGCAAAAAGAGTAAATTTACACTCGGTGTCTGTGCAAAGTGGGAGATCATTGATGAAGATAAGGAAAAGCAAAGGTCCTAGGATGGACCCCTGAGGCACACCACACTTTAATGTGCCCCAATCAGAAGAAATGGGACTATCATTGGCACCATTAATTATCACCTTCTGTTTTCTGTTTTGCAGATATGATTCTATCCATCTACCAATGCTACCTCGCAAGCCATAAAAATTAGCCTTATGTAAGAGAATGTTGTGGTCCACACAGTCAAAGGCCTTAGACAAGTCACAAAAAATTCCAATAGGTGACATTTTATTATTTATTGACTCTAAAATTTCATTTGTGAGAGAAAAAATAGCCTGCTCAGTTGATCTACCTTTTTGGAAACCAAATTGGTTTCTGTTGAGTATGTTGTGGCTGTTAAGATGTTCTACAATTCTTGTATAGATTAGTTTCTCTAATACTTTTGAGAAACTACTTAGTAGTGATATTGGACGGTAGTTAGATAAATTAGTTTTGTCACCCTTCTTGAAAAGTGGTTTCACAACGGCAAGCTTTAGTCTCTCTGGGACAACACCTTGCTGGATAGACTCATTAAAAATGTGACACAGGACTTGACATATGTGGTCACTACAATGCTTCAGTATTTTTGGTGAAATGTTGTCAATACCAGTGGAATTTTTATTTTTTAAGGCCTTGATGGTATTTTTAACTTCAGTAATAGTAACTGGGGCAATACAAATTGGGTCATACGTGTTAGGGTTAGCTCTATGTAATAAATGCGTAGCAGCATTTAAGGAACCGTTACAACCTACTTGTTCTGCTGCAGTTATGAAGTGATTGTTGAATATGTTGGAAACTGTTACAGGATTATGAATAACCTCATCCTTATAGCTTATCTCTGTGGTATTAACATTCTTGTTACTCTTGCCACACTCTCTCTTTATAACATTCCAAACTGCTTTTATTTTGTTCTCAGATTTATCAATTTCAGACTTAATATACAGGCTCTTGGATTTGTTTATCACCCTTTTTAAAATTTTACAATATAACTTAAAATGAGACCTTTCAAGGGGATCATTTGATACTCTTAGTGAGGCATGTAACTCCCTCTTGGTCCTGCAAGAAATTTTTATACCTCCAGTAATCCATGGTTTACTGGAAGAAACCTCATTGTTCTTTCTGACAGTTTTTTTTTTGGGAAAGCCATTTCAAATACAGATATAAATTCATTTAAAAAAAGGTTAAATTTATCATTAACATCTGATGTGCTGTACACTGGCTCCCAATCTATCTGTGACAAATAGTCGTTAAAGGCAGACACAGTTTCAGTGTTTATACATCTATAGGACCTATAGGTGTGGGAGATTTTATTGCACAAACTGATGTTATTTACTTTCAGAAGTTGTCCATCATGGTCAGACAGGCCATAAATTACTTTGCTCACACTAGCACTGTTGACTCTATTCTTGTCAATGAAAATATTATCTAGAAGGCTCTTGCAATTTTCTGTAACTCTAGTGGGCCAGGTAACCATCGCAGCCAAGTTGTAAGAATTCATTAAGTGGTCCAGGTCAGTTTTGAGGTTGTTATCAGTTAAGAAGTTGACATTAAAGTCACCTACAATTATTAAATTTCTAGTTTTAGAGAACAATTTGGTCAAAAGAGATTCTAACTTATTCATAAAGATGCAAAACTTCCCTGCTGGAGCTCTGTAAATTGCAAGCACAGTAAGTAACATGTCCTTTGCAGAAATTTCAGTCCCGCAAACTTCAAAATGTTGATCTACACAATACTTACTTAGATCTAAAGATTTATAAATGATTTTACTGTCTATATAAATTACAGCACCACCTTTCTCCTTACTTGTTCTGCAGTAATGAGTAGCTAGATCATACCCATCAAGCTGCAGCCCATCAATTCCAACTGTTACATGATGCTCAGTAAGGCATAAAACATGAGGACGGTCAACAGTGTCCATGTCCCCTAAATTTACAGATAAAAACTCTAATTTACTTTTGAGACTTCTGATATTTTGATGAAGAATAATAAGATTCTTATAGCTACCTCTACTGTCCTTCTGCTGGTCTGCTTGTCCATTAACACCGTTAGTCCCCGTTGCACTCAAAACTGTGTTGGATACATTAAGACCTATGTCGCAGCTGGAGATTTGTTCACTAGATGTCGTTGGCGAGGTCGGGTGGGTGCTGGCCATAAAAAATCACTGTTTCTTTTTGGAATTCTTCTTTCTCTCTTAGAAAATCGGGGATTACCTTTTATCCTTGGAGATACTGCATCGGAATTATTTTCCAGTCCTTGAGGTGCTTTGGGTGGAACTTCATCATATGGTATTAATATGTCATTGGCAGTGACAGGGTGAGACACAGCTATACATCTGTTTCTTGTATTCACATTGGTTCCCTGTCTATCTTGGCATGAATTGGTTTCTACAGTACCGGTACAAAATCTGACCTTTCTTGCAGAGCTGGTTGTAAGTGTTTTTACTACATCACACCGTTTCCATGGGTTTGATACTGATGAAGCAATGTTCCTGCACAGTCTGAGCTTTCCTGTTTTGTTCAGGTGTAGTCCATGATTAGTGTAATCAGGCCTTTGCAAGAATAAATTGACATCAATTACTTTCACATTAACAAAATTAGATGACAAATTCATTATATATTCATTAAATCTGTACACTGTTTCGTTGACTTCTGGCTTGTCATAACAGTAGGGAACGGTGCATAACAATAGCTTTGTATGATCAAGTGCTGCAGTCAACTTTTCTAAGTCTGGAATAAAGTTGTTTTTCTTACAAATGTCATTTATTCCTGCAAGGATAATAACTGCATCGTCCAAATTGAAATCACTAGTAAGATCTGATGCCCCTTCAACTACACCACTGAGGCATGCATT
This sequence comes from Schistocerca nitens, assembly GCF_023898315.1. NCBI lineage: Eukaryota > Metazoa > Arthropoda > Insecta > Orthoptera > Acrididae > Schistocerca > Schistocerca nitens. The sequence goes on from NC_064620.1 coordinate 529,718,697, forward strand.
TGGTTTAACAACAGATGATGTGTAGTACTTGGGTTTCAAAAATTCATTTAGCAATGATGCACAGTTTCGCCCATGACTGTCCGATAGTAATAAAATCTTATTCGTTGGCTGACTCTCAATTGGTCTTTTTGTCGAATTTTTAGGAACATTGTCTCGTCCTACCACCTGAGTAGATTTCTCTGTTTCATCAATTTTATCACTTAAGGCACTAAAACGGTTGCTTGTATTCAGATGATATAACTGCTGAGAAACGAGATGTTTTGGTATCTTCTTGGGCTGGTGACAATTTGTGCTCTCGTCTTGGGATTCACTTTTGTTCTGTTGACTTCTGGCAGACAATGTGACATTTTCAGCTTTCAGTCTTTGCAGTTCTTCTAACAACACGGAAATTATTTCTTCCTTGCTGTCTATAGTGCCCACTTTTACGCAATTATCACATTTCCATATCTCTTGTTTTGAGTCCACCTTTGCACAGTTATAATGATAAACAATTTTACACTTAACGCACATAATACCTGTAACGACTTTCTTTCTGCATGAGCATAGTTTGCTGTTTGTTATTTCTTGAAGCGCAATTTCGTGGCTGTATGATGAAGTTGATGCTAAGCAAACACTGAGTTTCTCATTTTTTACTACCACCTTCATAATTAAATAACAAGAGATGCACTTCCCATCACTAAATACGTCGAACTTCTTACACTTCACACAAACTTCGGATTGTTTGCTTTTATTTGCGGAACTCATGCTGTTCTGTTTACCGATTGTCAACATGGTTTCTTTTTCACAGTTTATAGATGCATCACAGTTTTTTTCAGATACTTTTAACACAATATAACACGTAATACATAACTGGTCACAATACCAACCGACATTTCTGCAAAATGCACACTTTTCTTCATTAAATTTACATTTATTACTGGAACTGACACACTCGCGAATTTCATTCGGCGCCATCTTGACTGTACAATGACAATGACCATTATTTTGACCATAATAGCTTTACAGTCACAGACATATTCATTTTTTGGACATTTACAATATTTTGTCATGCCATACATGTAACGAATATATACAATAGGTAGCACATATTATGCTAGTACACAAACATTTATCATCATTGATATATTTCAGTTTATGAAAGTGGAATTGTCAATAATGGAGCTCAGATATCTTTGAATGAGTGTCAGTTAACAACTGTTCCAATTTGCCTTTAAAAAGAGTTCCATGGAGTTGCTTTATGTTACTGGCAACCTGTTACAGAATTGGCTTCCAACTTCAAGTGGATTGTGATATGTAACTCTTTTATTTCTCACTGTCCTTCTGATAATCACATCTGGTGTGTGTATTGTAATTATAAATGTCTATGCTTACTAAGTTAGTCCACCATTCCCTTTTAGAAACATAAGTCTTAAGGATATACAATGAATAAACAGTCAGTAAATTATAATGTTTGAAGTAGTCCCTGCAAGACTGGTATTTGCTTTATTAGCTTCTGAAGCCTGAATGTTGTATAACTGTAGACTGTGTGTGGCCCATCACAAATTTCAATTTTGCATTACAAATGCAAGTGGGTTAATCTGTAGTATACTAGCTCAAGGACAGGAGGATTTATTGTACTTGAGAGATGTTTAGGAGTAAAAATCACACCTAATATTTTTATGGATCTAGCTGATACACTCTTTCCATGTAAGATGTTTGTCAACTGCAATGCCTAAAACTGATGTTTATCTGATGTTTTCAACTGTAGACAGTGATGAAGTATGAGACTGGTAATAATTAAACAAAAACTTCATTATAACAGTCTAGACATTGTTCAGTGTAAGTTTATTCATTGTTAGATATTTTGTGATCAGTTCAGAGTTCGATTTATTGATTCATAATGCTAGCTGTTCAATATGGCCTCACCAAATAAACAATGTAACATGAGCATAGTTCACTAGTACTGAGTTTTGTGGCAGTGTTATGTCATTAAATATACAAGAAACAAAAATTCCCAAGAATACTTCTCTGAGGGACTCCTCAGTTGAGACTTTTGTATGCAGATTTTCATGGTAAGATTTTACTTTTTATTCTTATACCTCAATTTAGTACACTGTCTACTATCTTGGATATACAAACTTAATTTCAGTGCTACTGGGACTCCTCTTATACTATAAATTTCTGATAATAATACTATATGACTCACAGAATCAAATCTACGAAAGCCCCAATCACTTTGTTTCCTCTATCCATTCTGTTTAGCAGTTTATGGAGAAAAGTTGCTACTGCTGTTATTGTGGATCACCCTTTCTGGTACCGGTGCTGTGAGTTGCTTAATATATTGTATTTATTCCATTTGGGGTAGAATTACTCTTCCAAGCAGCTTGCTGAATGTCAGTGCCAATGAAAGTGGCCTGCAGTTATTTACTTATGTCAGTACTTGCTCCCTTTTTATACACTGGCTGTACCCTACTAATTTATAAAGGTTCAGTAAAGTCCCATGGCCAGAGGAACTGGTTATTAAATGTGTTATTGGTTTTATTAATTCATTTTTGAATTTATTATGTAATGTAGAGGATATGTCATCCCAACCAGTGGCTTTTATTTTGAGTTTTGAGATTATTTTCATTACTTCTTATTCTGTTACACTCCTTACAAAAAATGAATTACTCATTTTAACTAAGTTTATTTGTAGTGTTGGTTCAATTTCTCCTTTGCATGCCTTAGTAAAATGTTTTATGTAGACATTACATACTGTGTTTGTGCCACTCACCACAGTCCATTTTCTTCTAGTGTGACATTACTGCAATTTGGATTCTATTTAGTTTCACAAACTTTGTTTACTATATTTCAAATTCTTTTACCAGCATGAATGTATTCATATATCTGTTCAACATAGTAGTACAATTTTATAGTCTTCAGGTATTCCCTGTATGCTGTTCTGGTGATTTTGTACTTTGTTAGGAAGTAGGTACTGCAGTTTCTTGTCTCCTAAAAGCACATATAGGTCTTTCATATTTTCCTTTAATTTGTGGATTTATGGAGGCATTTTGAGATTCTTTGTGCAATCTGTTTTTTTTTTTTTTTAATTTTTTCTGTTAGACATGCCCAATTCAAACTGTGCTTAAATATTCGTGGCCTTGTGCATTGGTAAAATTGGTTCCTGTCAGATCACTGAAGTTGAGCACTGTCGGGCTTGGCTAGCACTTGGCTGGATTACCACTGGTGTGCTGAGTGCTGTTGGCAAGCGGGGTGCACTCAGCCCTTGTGAGACAACTTGAAGAGCTACCTGACAGAAGTATCAGCTCTGGTCACAAAGTCTAACAGTTCCTGGGAGAACGGTGTGCTGACCACATGCCCCTCCATATCAGCATCCAGAGAAGCCTATTGGCCGAGGGTGACACAGCAGTCAGTTGGTACCATTGGGCCTCCCTTTATTATGGTCACTGTAAAGAACGAATTTGTGGTCTGCATTAATCTTTATGGACATATATCTATGGCCCAAGGCATAGTTTTCAGTAGTTCTTACTACTAATTCTTCCCTATTTAAATTTGTAACAACATGTTCAATAAAAGACTGTGAGTCAGGTGTCATTTTGGTTGGTAAATGAATTTAAACTGATATGATTATAACAATGTAACAAGTTAGAATACCTAACATGATTTACATTATAGCTTACAGAATCCGTGACCACATCTCCTATTATGTAATCTGTTTTTTGTTTGTTGATAATTTATCCAGAATTTATTCTAAATGGCTGAAGAATTCATCTACATCACTAGTTGGTGATTATACAGATCAACAATTATTAAACTGTTTTCGCCTAGCTTTATTTTTATTGTTATTGATTCAAAGGCATCTGCTCAGTCAGTTCATCAACCCATTTAATGTTTTCAGACTAAACATTATTTCTAACATGGATGCCTACACCATCAACACTGTGTAACTTTTTACAATATGCACTCACAATTTTGTAATTTTTTAACTAAAAATTATGAATCTCCTCACTAGTGCATTGAAGTTCAGTCACAGCATACTTGCCCACCAAAGGGCCGCAGCTCTTGCAGTGCTACTTCCTTTTCCATGCAGCAAGTCTGTCTTTCTACTATTCTTTTTTCTTCTCTATGTTTCCATTGGTTGGTCTACTTTGTTCTGATTGTTCTTGGATCTGTTTAGTGTTTTAGACACTAATTTTCTTACTCTCTGGCCTTCTACAACTTTTCATTATTAATTCTATGGTTCCATAGTTGGGTTTGACTGGCTGCTTTTTTTCTAAATTTTACAGAAGTGCAGGGAAGGTTGCTCAGTACAGCATATATCCCACCTTTGTGCCTCTCTCCCTTTGCACCCTTCTTTTCTTGCAGGGAGCCATTCCACTGTGGAGGCACAGAGGGGGGGGGGGGGGGGGAGGTTCATCAAGTCCCTGCACAGTAGTAGCCCCCTGACCATGTTGGGATCACACTGTTGGTACCTGAACTGGAAGCTTCACACACAAGCCAAGGAATATGTGCTCATTATGGCTGGGGTACGGGTACAGAGTCTCCGGGCAATGGTTTACTGGCCAGATGACTGTTGCTGTTCCTGGGTGGTGCCCCTGTGGGGAAAGCTCCCATTTGGAATGAGTGGTACTAAGGTGGAAGAGTCACACATGAAGTGAATTTAACTTTCGTTGGCTGGTGGCCACATCACATGGCCCCAAGAGTATTTTCGTAAGTTAAGACATATTATGCTCTGTTCCTCATAACAATAAACCTGATATAAATATTATGCCCTGTATTCTTCTATGTTTGCTTGAATCTCATTGGATTTTGTTTTACATGGAGTGGAAGCCAAGCTGTGACCGTTACAGTCAAGTACAATCATAAGTATATGTTTTATGCCGTCTTACATGCGCATATTCTGAGAAATAATGCAGGACAACAGTTTTAATGATACATTAAACTTAGACAGCACTGGCCAGCCAGTTGGTCCAACTAACCTGAAATGATGTGAGAAGTTGCAGTTCAGAAGTAAAAACATTTGAGCAAGGAAACAATATAGCTTTGAAAGTCATCTAATTTTTAAAGAGAATGAAATAATATTCAGTAAAGCTGCAGCCCTACTGTACGCTTTTTAGGTGGCCAGATGGAAAGCATAAAATGCTCTCGTTCTCACCTAACATAGTATTTTAATTGCAAACAAGAGTGATGAAAATTCCTAACTTAAACACAGAGGAATTTTTCTGAGCAAGCTGTCTGTAATGCAAAAGCGTACTGCAGAGATTTCACCATACTGTTGAATACTGAAGCCACTGATAATTTAATTACAGTCAGTTGTCTGGTAATGTCTTAGCTCCTTCCTGGAATCCAAGAAATACATTTCAGTTCTGGAACTCTCATCTGCTACATTGATAACAAGTCAATCAACAAAAGAATGCATGAAGCCACCCAGGTGCCACATTTTCTACTCTTATTTTATGATGTGCCATTCTATTATCCCACCAGCATTCAGCAGTGACATGTGGAAAAGTTGCATGTGTTGGATCCAATACACCTGGCAGCTTAATAGACTTGTTATTTCTCAGGTTAAATCCCTCAACTTAGCTCCAGATCAGTTCTGTTAGTTTCATATTATAATGGTACAGTGGTAAATGTAAAAATGCAGCATTTGTGTGGTGTGCTCCATGATGTGAAAATGATTGTTTTTCATGTTTCTACAATGCTTACCACTCTGGTTTTTGTGATATTACATCTGTGGTAAAAACTATGAACGTAGTCCAAATAAAGAGTATTTGGTTTTTAATTAAATTATGTTTTCTTAATTTAAGCAACCTTTAATAACAATCTTTCATAAAATATCAATAATTAAGAATTTATATTTGAAATGAAAATGGGAATTTCATGTGCAATATATAATTAGAAACAAGAAGACGTGCATTATTCATAAAAATGATGATAAATTTTACAATTGTGAGATGTAGGTATTTAAAATAGAATGGAAAAAAAGAATGACTATGGTGAGATTTAATCAAATGATCCATGAACTGCACAATAGTATCAACAATCCAGTTATGTTATATTGCCAAAAGTTGATTACTTTTGTTGTTATAATCTTCCAATACATGGTTTGTTCCAGGATGGATGGTGATTCGTTTTTGATCACAAAGCCTTTGTTATTCATTGAGCATCTCAAGGACAGGTTTGGGAAAGTGACAGTGATTCCAGTAATGAAAAGTGGCTCTGTTTTGTTGGTACTGCTTGCCTATGACAAGCTTAGTGACATTCCTGTCACTATAGCCCCCAATAAAAGTCTAAATATGATACAGGGTATCATTTTCCACTGACATCTCCTTTTACAGGCTGACGAAAAGTTGCAAACTAATTTGGAACAGGGAGGTGTGTATTTTCTCCATTGTGTCTAGAAAAGACCGAAAGACAACAGATGGATACTGCAGTCTTCATCTTGTCCTTTGAAGGTGACTCATTGCCTGAGAAGGTCAAGGTGATGGTGTATCACTGTGATGTCAAGCCGTATATTCCTCCTCCCAAGCGGTGCTACAAATGCATGAGGTTTGGACACGTATCTTTGAATTGCAATGCCAGCCCCTTCTCTAGGGGTTGTGGCCACCACTTGCACGCAGATGTTCCTTGTTGAGCATAATTCACCCTGTTCACATGAGACTGCACTGTTTTCATACGCAAAAAGGAAATACAAGAATACAAGATCCTTGACCAACTCACATATCAAGAGGCCAAGAAGAAATATGATCGCCTACATTTGACCCATATGACAGTGATGTACACTACTGCTACGACGATGTCTTCCTCTTTAGACTGTGCCATCATCCTTCTTGTCTGCTGCATCTGTTCACCTGACTACACCCATACTCTCTGGTTGGAGGTCCTCCTACTGCTTCCACCACACCCCATTTGGGCGTGTCCTCTCCTTATCCACCAGCGCCATCAGCCAGGGACACTGACCATAGGAGCAATGCCCTCCTCCAGCACCCCTTACTAGAGAGGGGACCCTTGGGACACTCCCTTCCTAAGGACTCTGCTGACCTGCAACTGAATGTGAGCAGGTAGCTGAAGGAGACACAGGTTGTACATTGTAGAACTTTGCATTCCTCTTCTGTCCCAGAATCTGAGGCAGACAAGCCCTCACAGAAGGGTAAATCATCTAAGGACAAGAAGTAGTCCTCCAAAATGAAGAATATTCTGTTGGCCCCTGTGCCACCAGACCCGGCATGTTCTGCCTGTGTATCTGAGGCAGCATTCCTGATGGTCCTCTTGGCTCTGGACCCCCACACATAATCAACCCCATTCAGAATAAATGTACATTGATGGTGTATCTTTACAACCAGAGGCAGCAGTCAGCATTAAGGCATGACCTGCCTCCTTTGTCCCTTCATGTCTGCACATGATACTGATAGTGTAATCCTCTAGTGGACTGTAGTGGTTATTTCTGTGACTTGCCTGAGCTATGATATCCTTTGTGCATTTCCACTTTTTTTGTATCACCCTCCAGGAAACTTGTTTCCCATAAATGCAGACCCCTATCCTACAAGGTTATTTGGGCTATTGTAAGTAACACATTGACTATGACAGAGCATTGGGTGGTGTAGCAAACACATGCCATTCAACATGATTTTGGAGGCAGTGGCTGTTCATGTGAAGACATCTCTGAAGTTTACCATATAAAATTTGTATCTCCCTCCTGATGAAGTGCCCCAGACTGCTTTATCTGCAGTGTTTTATCAGCTCCCCCTCACACTTCCTAATATTGGGTGACTTCAGTGCCCACAACCCTTTGTGACATGGAAGTATGACCACTGGCTACAGTAAAGCTGTCACAAACTTGCTTGCAGAGCTCAATCTTTCTTTCTTGAATGCTGGTGTCCCACTCATGTGGCGTAGGGATCTTATTTGGCCATTGAACTTTCTGTTTGCAGCCCAGGTCTTCTTCCATCCACCTATTGGAGAATCAATGATGACTTGTGTGACAGTGATCATTTTCTGATTATTTTGACCCTTCCCCAGCATCACTTACCTGAACGTCCACCTAGATCTACTCTCTCCTAAGTTGACTGGGATACTTCCACAACTGCCACGTGGTGGTCCAGGGCACAACTGTAGCCATTCTATTGACAGCTGACTCAGTGATCCCTTCTTCCATATAATCCATCCATCTGAAGACAGTATCTTGGTGGACCCCCAAAATTGTCAAGGCTATTAGAGATTGCAGACAGGCTCTCCTACACCATAAGCAACATTCATTGACAGAGCACCTCACTGCCTTTAAACTGTTCTGTGTCAGGTCTGCCACTTCATAAATGAGATTGCTTTGTGCAGTATATTGCTACAGTTGGACCACATACCTCTCCTTCGTGGGTTTGGGAGAAAAGTCGACATCTCTATAGGCATCAGTACCCTCTGTGAATAATGATGTCTACATTGATCCAGATGCTGTTGCTGAACATTTTGCTTTTCATTATGCTAAGTCCCCTGCTTTTGAGGAGTATTGGTCTGCATTCCATGTTCTCTAACAACAGGTAGAGAGACTTAGTTAACCATTTACTACACATTACCTGGAAGCTTATCATACTCCATTCAATGACTGGGAATTTCTCACAGGTGTAACCCATTGCCCTGTGCAATGTGTGGCTAAGAACAGGTAGCAGGAACTCTGCACTGTGCAGGAGATGACCCATTAGCTTGGTGAGATGAGCCAATGCTGTGGGGAATGGTAAGAAGACTCACTAATGTTAAAGTCACATTCACACCAAACTTTTATATTTTTTTAAGTACCAAATTCTATCCAACCACGCAACTCCGCAATGCAGGATCTTGTGTATTTCTTTTTGTAACTGTTACCTTTATTTAAACATTAAGACATAAGATGAACTTCTTATAGACACAAATGACCACTCTTTTTCATTCATGACACAAGTAAAGTCAGTAGGAAACAACAGTGGATGCAGTAACATCAACTGTTATAGTGAAGTACAAAAAACACAATAGGTAGGCTACACTAGATTGTGCATAATGCTATGCACATTAGTTCCAATCTGTATGTTTGACATCACGGCTTATCTTCACAGAGCTGGTATATACACTATGAGCAATGTCCACTTTAGAGATGATGTCCAAAGTGACCACCTTACATTTGCAAACACTTTGCTACTTGCTGGATCATACTTAGCTGGACACTACACAACACACTTGCATTCACCACTGCCAAAGCAGTATTCACACAAGTTTTAGGTCTTGCATGTCTATGGGTGGAGTACTGTAAACTTGTTCCTGTAACGTTCCTCATTAATGAAACTCTAGTGGATTAATGTCTGGGGAATTGGGCCTCCTCAATGAGTCCATTTCCCTGGAAATTATTCATTTAAATAGTAATGCACATTCATTCCAAAGTGATAGGTAAGGACCTAGTAGCACTCCTTTAATGATTCCAGCCCTCACATTTAGGCCAAAGTGCGTCTGAAAGCCATCTTCATGGGGGACATATCAGTTGTGTTCCAACCAGTAATGACTTTTGTGGAGGTTGAAAATACCTTGACGAGTGGAACTATATTTGACTTCTGGGCGCTGGTGTTGAGTTAATTTGTGATAACATGGATGCAGTTCATCATTGTGCAATATTTCTACAATCAGTCTTCTAGCAAACTGGAACTCTCTTGCAGTATCGTAGGTATTTCTCTGCGGTGACTGGTTTCAACAATCTTATCATCTGGTTGTGGAGTGTGTCTAGTCCTTGGATGACCTTTGTCCATTACTTGTGGATGAAGATTACCAGTTTCTTGTAGGTGTTGCTCCAGGTAACGAAAAACATTCTTATCAGAATGGTGCCTTTGAGGGTACTGTACAGCATATGGACAAGTAGCAGCAGCTGTTTTGTTATCAGATTCTTCATGCACCACAAGCATAGTGACATATACATTGTTTGTGTACTTCATCAAGAAGCCACCCTACATGAACTTGACAGGACCAGTTATGGTTGTGGATTGGGTGTTTGACAGGCACATGCCTCCACTTTAATTGACCCCACTGTCATGTGACAGGCTATTGTCATGTGACCAAATGATATCCTACTTATAAACAATGAGAACAAGGGAATGGAAGTTCCTTTGTACATTCTGATGCACTGCACAATGTGACAGTGTTGCCAGCTTCTCATTTTCATACACGTTTTCAAAATGCACCAGATCTTATTTTGCTAAAAAAAAGTTCATCTTGAATATGGATGAGGAATCACATTCTGACCTCCAAATTTGTCATTTTTTTCTTCACCCTTCTTGTGTTATCCAGTGCTTTTTGAATTTAAGTTTCAGTTTCAGTTTTGAAATGTAGTGTTACAGAAAAATGCTGAAGATTATATGGATAGATTGGATAACTAGTGAGGTGGTACTGTAATTAGTTGATGAAAAATGAAATGAGTGGCACAACGTGACTAAACGAAGGGAATGACTGGTAGGAGAGGCCTTGAAGCATCAAGGAATTGTCATTTTGGTAATGGGGGAAATGTGGAAGGGCATAAAGGTTGTAGAGGTACACCAAGGTTTCATTATAGTGAGCAGGTTCAAATGGATGGTGTAGGTTACAGCAATTACGCAGACATGATGAGGCTTGCACAGTACAGACTAGCATAGAGAGCTGATCATACCAGTCTTGGCACTGAAGAAGACAACAATAACATGTGGAAGTTCTTTAATTTTCATTTGATTACAATGTACTGAGATTGTTTCATCTTGATGTGATTTTCAAATACATCTCTACTTCAGTTGTACATTTTCTTCTTTTTTACTTTCAGTTGGCAGTTTTTGTGCATTACCCCAATTACTTTTACATGCATTTTATTATTTGACAAATGACTGCAGAAACTTAAAGATTCATCAAGCATAACCTATTTAAATGGCATATTGAATCTCAAAAATTTGTTAGGATAAAATATATTGCCTCCAAGTCTGCTCTAATGAATGTAATGCAAAACAGTGTGTACATGAGTAAAACAAATATGTGCATATAACTGTCTGTATACCAGGGTGCCTTATAACAAAATAAATCTAGTTTTTTTCAATAAATTCATTATAAATACACTAATGTTTGTAACTGAGTGTGACATCCTCATGGGTTTGTGTATCGGTTCAAACTGTCAGATATGCTTCTAAAGGGTATCAAATATATATCTGAATCTCTCTTACTTTCAACTATATATTCTCAGTTCCAATATCTACTGTGGTGTCACAGCCAGACACCACACGTCCTAGGTGGTAGCTTAAATCGGCCGCGGTCCTGTAGTACATGTCGGACCCGCGTGTCGCCACTGTGTGATCGCAAACCTAGCGCCACCACAAGGCAGGTCTCGAGAGACTGACTCGAACTCAGCCCAGTTGTACGGACGACAGTGCTAGCGACTAGACGTACGAAGCCTTTCTCTCTCATTAGCCGAGAGACAGAATAGCCTTCAGCTAAGTTAATGGCTATGAACTAGCAAGGCGCCATTAGCCTTACAGTGATTGTAATTAGAGTCTCACTTGTGTTCACCATAGAGATGTACAAGAAGAAATTAAAGATAAGTATATGAGAAACTCCGTTCTTTTCTTCATAGCATTAATTACGTATCCTGTTCCAGTACTTCACGCCCGTCTGCGTTAGTCTCGCGTGCCTTTTTAAGCCACCTCTATCTACAAGGTGTTGGCCCAGCTGCCGACACATCATCTACTTTCAACAGACATTTGCTATAATGCTTGGTGAATGTGGAACCATATATAAAATGGTTCAAGCATGTTCAAGAAAATATTGATTTCATTTTAATTGTATTCCAATGAAACAAAGCTAGGCTGCAAATGACTGTCACTGCTTCAGTTGTGTATTATAACCTATAAATTCCTAATTTTTGCACTTAAAATATCAAATAAAAAATAAATTTTTGTCATTCTGGTCTCCTAATATTTAATTTTACGCTCTACATTCCTTATCACTCCTAAGAGATGTGTGGGCTTGCATTACTTTTTTATTTAAATGTTAAAAAATCACTGAATAAAAATTGAGCTGTTTAGAAATTCCTTTTCCATAAATAAAGAATTTTAGATAAATATTTCATTGAAGGAAGCAAGATATACAGCATGGTCCCTCCAAGCACAATTGTCATTCTTTGGCAGCATACACATTATGCTTAGGGCACCTGCAAATCTAGCTGAAACCAGAAAATTATGCAAGGAAAGCCAGCAAATAAAATCTCAGGCAGTACTGTAAGATTTACTATTCTTATTCTACATTTTACTTACCTTTGCTCTCAATGCATTTCTTTTGCCACAACTGCATAATAAGCAATGGAAAATGCAGTTGTAAGGATTGCAAGACAATGTGTAGATTCTCATGTTACCAACATTGTACTACATTGTTTACAAATGCACTTTTATACAGGACTTTGGTTGGTACTGATGCTTTAATCATGAAAATAGTTAAGTTATTAAAATTGACAAAATGCACATACTCCAGTTAACACTGAAACTGTCAACAGGATCCAGAATGAGATTTTCACTCTGCAGCGGAGTGTGCGCTGATATGAAACTTCCTGGCAGATTAAAACTGTGTGCCCGACCGAGACTCGAACTCGGGACCTTTGCCTTTCGCGGGCAAGTGGTCTACCATCTGAGCTACCGAAGCACAACTCACGTCCGGTACTCACAGCTTTACTTCTGCCAGTATCTCGTCTCCTACCTTCCAAACTTTACAGAAGCTCTCCTGTGAACCTTGCAGAACTAGCACTCCTGAAAGAAAGGATATTGTGGAGACATGGTTTAGCCACAGCCTGGGGGATGTTTCCAGAATGAGATTTTCACTCTGCAGTGGAGTGTGCGCTGATATGAAACTTCCTGGCAGATTAAAACTGTGTGCCCGACCGAGACTCGAACTCGGGACCTTTGCCTTTCACGGGCAAGTGCTCTACCATCTGAGCTACCAAAGCACGACTCACGTCTGGTACTCACAGCTTTACTTCTGCCAGTATCTCATCTCCTACCTTCCAAACTTTACAGAAGCTAAGCCATGTCTCCGCAATATCCTTTCTTTCAGGAGTGCTAGTTCTGCAAGGTTCGCAGGAGAGCTTCTGTAAAGTTTGGAAGGTAGGAGACTAGTTACTGGCAGAAGTAAAGCTGTGAGTACTGGACGTGAGTCGTGCTTCGGTAGCTCAGATGGTAGAGCACTTGCCCGCGAAAGGTAAAGGTCCCAAGTTCGAGTCTCGGTCGGGCACACAGTTTTAATCTGCCAGGAAGTTTCATGTCAACAGGATATTTCAGCTACAGGCTGTTAGCTACATGTATAAGGACAGAGGTATGAGTAGAAAGAGACAAGCACTTCTTTATCTTTTCTTCATTAACACCACTAGGATTTCAAATTCACCATAGAGGTACAAAGTGTGAAGCATTACTCTGGTTTTTACATGATGAGTATCCCCACTAGGCCTATGAACCATGAGGGGTACACATGCATGAGCAAGAATCTCAGGCAGATCAAATTAATTCTTTCAGTTTGTGTCATCAGAATGTACAAGCACATTTAACACTTTAGCATCATGTTGCCTTAATGCACATGCAACATTTGATTTTTCTACAAGGATTGGTTTTCCAAAAATGCACTTTGGATGGATGCTACGTTTATGAGTTACTTGTACCATTTTCACCTTTTCACTGCTTGCACAGTCCAGAACTTCCTGCAGCAGCTGAAGTTGTCTAGTGATAGTAAAAATTCCACTCCTTTGACAGAATGGTCAAAATGGTCTAACACTGTATGGATAGGTATTCACATCGAACGAAACTTATTCAAGTAAGCCATAAAGTTTCAAACATTACAGTTAAATAAAAATGGGACACACTTAAAATGAAGCTCCAAAAATACTCTAGCATCAAAGACAGACAAAGTTATTTTAATTGTAGTACTGAAGAAAAATAACCATTACTTATGACAATCTGCCAAGGGCTCAGGAGAGTGTTAACCAAACAGCACTAAAAATCTATGATTTTCTCACTAATACAAAATATCTGACAGGTAGCAATACAGACTTTAAATCTGAACTGAAATTTCTTCTTGTGGGGGAATCCTACTTTATTAATAACTGCACTGCTGAAGAAAAAATGCAACACCCTCAAGGACAATACCATTTCAATAACAAGTGATGTGTTCATACTTTTAGCTATTCTTACCCCAACAGCTATAAATTATGTAATCTTTCACATGGGATATTAATCATGATTATGAATCATGTGTCTACAGACTCTTCCTACAGCAAGAATGTATCACTTCCAAAATTCAACCAGAACTCACCAGCAATGACTTCCCTATCAGACCACCTGAGGCATAGAAAACCAATATACTTTTCATGTTCAAAATGTATCCTGGAATAAACAACAGTACAAGTTGCTGTATTTTCATGGTTTAGCTCTATGACAGCAGTGTAATGGCTTCCTAACTTGCTACTGCAGAGTGAAGTACATGACCTACTGCCTTCCAACTTCACGTGAATTTCACAGGTTTGTGGCAAACAAACATGATTGTTTTCAATGGCATTCTTCATATGCGTAGCACCACAGTGCTACATAAAGCTGCGTCTTGTTTCATCTCTTTTTCAGACCCCTTCAAAAAGCCATCACAGAAATACTACACTCTTCACAAGGCACATTCCTGATACTGTAAATAACGTCACTCACAACAAATACGTATTACCATGCCCAGCAGCCAAATATACTGACTGTAGTTACTGCTGTATTTTGAACATTCAAAAGATTTATTGACTTCTGAAAGTAAATATTTGAGCCATACTAAATTTGGAGTACAGTGAGCATAGTTTGTGGCTAAAAAGAACAAATCAACCACTGTGGATTACGATTTTTGTGACTTCAATGCTGTGCTGAAGCCTGCTCATCAGAGGACAGGATATTAACAAAAAGCAACAAATTTAATAAATACACTGAAATACATTTCCAGTTTAAAATTTCATCAGAATACTGTGGCCACAAAGGGTGAAACTCAATAGATGTATTAAGAAACTTATTACTGGTCTTAGTCATTGGCTGGGACAACTAAAACTACCTCATAAATTATTAATTAAAACTGCTAACATCCCCCCCTCCTTCTCCCACCCCTGTCATGACTGAAATACATGACCATTGCAACCACTGACTCTGCAGGCATATGTGTTCTCCAATTAGGCAAAAAGTTACAGGAAGATACATACACTACTAATGTGGACGTGAAATATATATAAAAATTATTTTTGTGACTTATTGTGACAGAGAAAATCGAAGTTCAGCTTAAATTCATTTTTCATGATACAATTTTTCTGCTTCAGTTAAATACCTTTGTGATTGGCTTTTTGAAGAGGCAATTGATATGCAACAGGAGTCAGACACCCACAGTTCTCTCTTGGCACCCACATGCTCATTATGTTAGCAGTCTTTTATGCACTGCAGAGTTTTCTCAAGCACAGTAGGGTACATGGGACAGCGTGGGGCAGGGAAAGGAGAGCCAATCGCTGCTCCCATAGCCACATCCACTGATGTACTCTGCACTGCCACTGAAAACAATAATCTTTAAGTATATTTTGTTCAGTTTGCTGTGCGTTCCATGTTATTGATAGCTTTAGTAGTCAGAATGTTGTGTACAACCAAAACCCCTGCCCCCCCTCCCCCCTCCCTCCCTCACACCAAAGCTGTCTATTGATTACAAAGCTATTTTAACTGAAGTACAGAAGAAAAATAACTGTTAATTATGACAGTGTGCCAGTGGCCCAGGAGGGTGTTCACCAAGTAGCTCTAAAAATCTATTATTTTCTCACTAACACAAAATATCTCGCAAGTAGCAACACAAACTTTAAATCTGAACTGAAATTTCTTCTTCTGGGCGATTCCTACTTTGTTGATAACTTCACCACTGGAAAAAATGGAACACCCTCAAGGATAACACCATTTCAGTAGAAAGTGATGTGACAGGTAGTTCATCATTGTAGGACTACATGATACAAAATTCTGACCAAATGAAACACACATCAGAATAAAGGGTGCCCAAAGTGTGACATCAGTAGCCAGTGTTCTCGTCCTCTGTTGGCACCTGAGGTGAGTATTCTTGTTCACAAATGAACGTACAGATGCCAGATGGCCTCCTGTAATAGATTGCCTCAAGCATCTTACAATTGCAATTTGTCAGTAGTTATTGCAGGCCCTAGAGAATGAGTAAATTCCCTCTAAACTATGTCCCATACACATTAAATTGGCTTGAGAGCCCTGATTGTGCTTTACATCTTGTTTTACACCATGATGAGCACATTGTGTCACATCAGCTGTATGGCTTGGGGAGAGGGACATGTTATCCGAATCCTGCTGCACTCAGACACTTCCTGGCAGTCCAAGACACAGAAGATGCAGCATGTGCGTGGATTTCTTCTGTGGGTGATTTTCAGCCAGTCACCACTGCTCACACACTGCATCACTGATATGCATCTGTACAGTGCATAAATCCTCTACAGGTGTGAGAATGTTCTTTAGAGAACTGCTGAAAGCAGCAACACACCACTGATATGTTGTGCCCAGCATAAACAGAAACCCTTCAATATATCTATCCAGCTTCTTGCATGTCCACAATGCAGTCTCATTCAAAAGGCTAAATTTCTTCATTAGGAGTATCTAATCATCAGCACAGTATAGTCGTACCGCTGGCCGGTGTGGCCGTGCGGTTCTAGGCGCTTCAGTCTGGAACCGCGTGACCACTACAGTTGCAGGTTCGAATCCTGCCTGGGGCATGGATATGTGTGATGTCCTTAGGTTAGTTAGGTTTAAGTAGTTCTAAGTTCTAGGGGACTGATGATCTCAGATGTTAAGTCCCATAGTGCTCAGAACCATTTGAACCATAGTCATACCATAGAATGAATGTTGCAAACACTGTTTGCCTCTAAACTCAGCACAGCCACTACCTGTTGAGTCAAAACAGAGGGTGCAGGGACAGGCCTCTTGAGTGCCATCTGATTGCCAATGACCATGATAAATAAATCACTAACTCTACAACCCCTCAGTATGCACATATTACACTCTGGTGCCACTGAACACAATCCTTGAGGGTGTTGTATTTTTTGCCAGCAGCATACATAATTAAAATCTCATAGTATGGAAGAAAAATTTTGCTTTCATTATTAAATTTTCCTTAACGGGCTCCGGAACGCCCTATACTTGCAATGTTAAAATAACGCTTATAAATTACATCTTTGCTCACAAAGTATTTGAGGTAGGAAGTTGAACTTTTTACAGATTATTTATTGGAATATGGGCTACAACTTAACACAGGGATTTTACAAAATTTTAGTTCAGTTATTAAAGATGATTTTTTTTTTCAATTGTAATGAAAATTCACAACATTTTTTTGCAATTTTTTATTTATATATTCAAAAATATACAGTTTTTTGGAAAAAGGCTGTGTTAAATTATGCAGAAGGTACTGTGTAACATTTACTGAAAGTTTGAACCAAATATGTTTGGAAGATCCTTAGGAAACATGTAATTAGTATGAGAAAATAAAAGTTTTGGGAATCGAGCGACAAAGATTGGATTAACTTTTTAGTGCATTCCAGGTCCATAGGATGGATTATCTTCATCCTCTGCAAACTCCTCCTCCAGCTTCCTCTTGTTCCTCCTCCTGTTTACTCTTGCTTGTATTTCTAGACTCTTTAGAGCCCTGTCTGCAGCCCGAAGGCGTTCCTTGTCTAAAGCAAGCATTGCTCATACCATGTTAGAACCTATCTTCATTCCCATATTTCTAAATACCTTGCACCTTACAATGTTGCTATCATTGAAAGTCGCAACAGCATCATACACCCCAAAGTGAAGTGTTTCTATTCCAACAAATACGGTCTTGGGGATTCTCGACCATATAACACTGTTTACATTTTCATTGGGGTTTTGAGTTTTTCCGTGAATACACTTCTTCAACAGTTCAGGTGCTGCTAAGTCTCTGAAAATAAGTTTTATCACCTCCATTATTGCATGAGGCAGACTATGCTTATGAGTGTACACTTCACCAGTTAGCAATCCTTTGTTATATTTACACCAACTGTCTTCTTCTTTGGGACACAAGCTATGTTGGGGATTTTCATCGTCTTTATTGTTTACAGTAATAACACATACCTTTGGCTTTCCAACATTTCTCCTTTTCTTAAAGGCCTTCAGAGGATTTCTAATAACTTTACTTTTACTCATTATTATACTTCAACAAAACAGAGACTCAAGAAACAGAATTAATTACGAATATTTTCGAGATAACGACAGAGTAAATAAACATGAAACAATCGACAATCACACCAGCGATATATATTGAACCATCACAGGTTAGCCACAACACATACTTTATCTCACATCACTAAAATGTACCTGATGAACACGGACGTTAATAATAACACCATTTGACAGCAGTTTAACAGCGCCACAGTGGGTCACGCCCATGTAGAACACATTTCAAAAAAAAATTAAAAATAGTTGTAGTCTTCGGAATTGAATAAATTATATATCTATTAAAAGGTAATAGTCTGTAGATTCAGAAAACTCAAAAAAGTAAAAATTGAACTTTTCATGATTTTGAGCCTTTCCGGAGCCCCTTAACACTAACATGAATAATGGCTAACACTAATATGTACATCATTATTACTTTCAAGCCACTTAGCTATTATGTAGCCACAAACATGAAGGTAATATGCATACAGAGAGTGTAAAAACTGATGCAATTTTACAACATTTTTATAGCAACTGTGCAATCATCATTGGATAAGGAATGAACCAACTAAATGGATAAAATGAGACAAAATAAAATGATATACCACTCAAACTATTAAAATGGGACATTCACTTTCTCCTACTACTCATCCACAATACTTAAGGCTAATAGTTTCTAAAGTGAAGTACCACATGACAGCAGAGCCTCTGGAAGCAGCACTGTAGCCACAAATGTACAATTAGCACTGTAGCCACAACCATACAATTGGCCTGGAGGCAGTAAATAATTGTAAGAGGCACATTTTATCTTATCATAATTGCTAAGATAGCAACACAAGTAGCAATGTTCTAGAATGAGTCTTAACTGTACTAAATTCTTTGGTCTTACCATCTATTTGGTAAAAGTGCACTAACAGTGTCCACGGCTACTGTGTTGTGTGGCACTGTTTATAACAGTTTGCATGATGAATGATAAGAACTAAATATGACCAATTGTCAGTTGGTTGTCAACATTTAATCAAAATGCTCGTTCATAGTTTTCTATGGAATATAAAGAATGTTATCTTGTTCTATCAGGCTATAATTTAATCAAATCATTCCAATTTTTGGTGAAATAAAAAAATAATGTATAAAAGTAGGTTACAACAATGGTGAATGTATATCTCATACCACACTACAAATCAATCTATTATGGCAAACATATTTTCATGTTGAGATTTACTGGCTTTGCCAACTCACAAGCAGATTTTCAAATAGCAACCTAACATGGGCCTTAGGCTAGGCTTTATGTCAATTTGTTACCACGCCTACTTTTTCCATTCACAAAAAATGTGAGAATCTGTAACCAACATTCATAATAATCAGATCAGTAAAAGTTATTCTGGTGCTCTCCATACTGGGAACAAATGTAAGTAATTTATATTTTCTACTGAAAGAAATCATTAGATTTATTGATTCTTATTGGCTACTGTATACTATTATCCAATTGTCTACAACCAGTGTCAACAAAGTGCTAACATCAGATGCAGTGCAAGAGATGCTGACACTGTAAGTGTAATTTAGCCATCTTGATATGTCGTGTTGCTTAAAGGAGAGACTGATTACAGCTGTGGCTCGTAGCAGTTGCAAAACAGGGACTGCCTAAAATTTGGTCTAAAATACCACAACTATCAACAGCAGCATCAACACCTGAGCCTATGGGCATAACCTTACATCAGCCTGGGCAGTAAATAGTGTTGAGAGGATCACTGGCAACTGAAACTGTTATTGATACAAGGACACAGTAATTAACTTGCTAGAATGCTGCTTATTTAATTCTGGCTCTTCTATTCTTACCATTTTTGTGTGCATTGTCCTGTGTCCATGTGTTAGATTCCTGGGCATGCAAATGGAAAACAAACAGTGATGGGACCAACACATGTGTAAAATAACCAAAAAGTTCCATTCTGCCTGCTTTGCACTTAAAAATCTTTCTCACTGCATTCACCCAAGAACTAGGTTGGTGGCTTGCTTTTACTTAATAGAATCCTACAGCATAATATTTTGGGGTAATTCAACTATGGTCATGTAGCGTTCATTCTGCTGTAAGAGTATTGTGTAAAGCTTATGAACAATGTCTTGCAGTAACTTCTTCAAGCCTTGGTATTCTTAACTTAGGCATTAAGAGATTACTGCATGGTCCAACACCACCCACCTGCTTCGACTCATTACTTCATCAATGTGGCAGTCATCCATATTCAGCATATTCATCATGATGATCACAAAATAGATCATTACACCTACAAACAATTATAATTAAGATGTGAAATATTTAAGTTGATCTATAAAAAGGGGACAACTGCAGAAATTAGAGCGATTTTGGGAAAAATATGGCAATAAGAATTATGTCTCATAATTCCAAAACAAACCCAAAAAACCCACACTATTGTAATGCAATAGTTCATTACACCTATATAACTCTAACAAAGGCTCTGATATCAGTCACCCTCAAACAATCACAAAAAGAAATCTCTCCAAAAATCCAAACCACCATAATCACCACCCACCCACTAATAGTGATCCCCAACAAAATACCTAGACTAGAAAACCAGATAAGATGTATTC
The DNA here is from genome assembly GCF_023898315.1 of Schistocerca nitens. Taxonomy (NCBI): domain Eukaryota; kingdom Metazoa; phylum Arthropoda; class Insecta; order Orthoptera; family Acrididae; genus Schistocerca; species Schistocerca nitens. The sequence continues at coordinate 529,739,519 of NC_064620.1, forward strand.
CCAACATTCAGAACTTCAGAACACATAAGCCACAAAAGCAACACAGACATACTAAACAAGTACCCCCCTACTAAAAACCCCTTTCTACAAAAAAACCACCAACTCTCACCCCCTCCCACCCAAAAACATTAACTAACCATCTTTGGCCTATACATTTTAGCCACCAACCTAATGAAAATTTAAATGGACAGTAATTATCATGCACAATTCTTCTCCAATCATACTCATCGAAATGAATTGTTGAGTTGAAGCGTGCCTCTTCCTCCTCCCTGTAATACATTTAAATACTCCTGGCACCTCCCTCTATGGTTAACTGTCAGATGTGTAGAGCCCCAATGCCCCAAATTCTCTAGCAGAAGAGAAATATTCTGAAGTAACTGTAACCACTTGCTCAATACATTCGTCAATTAATTCTACTGACAACTGTGATCTGTTGACCCACAACCCTAAAAATACACACATAGGTTTGCATCACCTCAGTTCCGAAAGTTATGGAACCTATACAAAAACTGGAACAGAGATCAACATAAACATAATTTCTGCCCTTTTTATTGCTCATGAAAACCACACATTGCATGTTGGACCACCATACAGTGAGACCTTCAGAGGTGATGGTCCAGATTGCTGTACACTCCGGTACCTCTAATACCCAGTGGCACATCCTCTTGCATTGATGTATGCCTGTATTCATCATAGCATACTACCCACAAACTCATCAAGGCACTGTTGGTCCACATTGACCCACTCCTCAATTGTGATTCAGCGTAGATCCCTCAGAGTGGTTGGTGGGTCACATTGTCCATAAACAACACTTTTCAATCCATCCCAGGCATGCTTGATGGGGTTCATGTGTGGAGAACATGCTCGCATCTCTAGTTGAGCAATGTTATGATTCTGAAGGAAGCCATTCACAAGGTGTACATGATGGGGGCACGAATTATTGTCCATGAAGACGAATGCCTTGCCAATATGCTGCTCATACGGTTGCACTATTGGTTGGAGGATGGCATTCACGTATTATACAGCCATTACGGAGCCTTCCAAGCCCACCAGCAGTGTACATCGGTCCCACATAATGTCACCCCAAAACAGCAGGAAACCTCCACCTTGCTGCACTCACTGGGCAATGTGTCTAAGGTGTTCAGCTTGACCGGGTTGCCTCCAAACACATCTCCAAGGATTGTTTGGTTGAAGGCATATGTGACACTCATTGGTGAAGAGAACGTGATGCCAATCCTGAGCGGTCCAGTTGGCATGTTGTTCGGCCCGTATGTACCACGCTGCTGTGGTTGCAAAGATGGATGTCGAGAGTGAAGTTGCACATCATGCAGCCTATTGCACACAATTTGAGTCATAACACAATGTCCTGTTGCTGCACAAAAAGCATTATTCAACATGGTGGCGTTACTGTCAGGGTTCCTCCAAGCCATAATCCGTAGGTAGCAGTCATCCACTGGAGTAGCAGCCTTTGGGCGGCCTGAGCGAGGCATGTCATCAACAGTTCCTGTCTCTCTGTATCTCCTCCATGTCCAAACAACATCACTTTGATTCACTCTGAGATGCCTGGACACTTGCTGAGAGCTCTTCCCGGCACAAAGTAACAATGCAGATGCAATCAAACTGTGGTATTGACCGTCTAGGCACGGTTGAACTACAGACAACATGAGCCATGGACCTCCTTCCTGGTGGAATGACTGGAACTGATCAGCTGTCGGACCCCCTGCGTCTAATAGACGCTGCTCATGCATGGTTGTTTACGTGTTTGGGTGTGTTTAGTGACATCTCTGAACAGTCAAGGGGACTGTGCCTGTTCTGGTTCTGGGTATTGACCGTCTAGGCATGGTTGAACTACAGACAACATGAGCCGTGGACCTCCTTCCTGGTGGAATGACTAGAACTGATCAGCTGTCTGACCCCCTGTGTCTAAGCGCCTTCTCATGCATGGTTGTTTACGTGTTTGGGGGTGTGTAGTGACATCTCTGAACAGTCAAGGGGACTGTGCCTGTTCTGGTTCTGGGTATTGACCGTCTAGGCATGGTTGAACTACAGACAACATGAGCCGTGGACCTCCTTCCTGGTGGAATGACTAGAACTGATCAGCTGTCGGACCCCCTGTGTCTAAGCGCCTGCTCATGCATGGTTGTTTACGTGTTTGGGGGTGTGTAGTGACATCTCTGAACAGTCAAGGGGACTGTGCCTGTTCTGGTTCTGGGAACCAGGGTGATGCTAAACTTTTTTTGGTGTGTGTAATATTTGAACACCCAACACCGGAAACAGCAGTCCCTCCACAGTCTTGCTATCACAGGACAATCTCTCCCCTCCCACCTCCGACACTGCACCTAACTTACCGTATTTACTAGAATCTAAGCCGCACTCGAATCTAAGCCGCACCTGAAAAATGAGACTCGAACTAAAAAAAAAAAAAAAAAAAAAAATCCCGAATCTAAGCCGCACCTGAAATTTGCGACTCGAAATTCAAGGGGAAGGAAAAGTTTTAGGCCGCACCTCCATATCGAAACAAAGTTGGTCCATTGTAATATGAGACACAATTTACGTCGAATGAATGACAATACAGCGACAGTAGTTTGGTTCGAGTCGTAAGCTTAGCAATTAAGCTTTACCAGGTAGCCATTGCTATGCATCAGGCACTGCGTCCGTATTTACACGAGTACCCTTCCTTTTTCATGTGCTCCGTCTGGTTTGAATCGATTGCTTATTTTGCTTTGATCTGATAAGTGCTGTTTTCTTTGTTATAGGTGTTCACGTCACTCTAAGCTGAAAATGCATTACTGTACTGTTTCATGCATTGTTTGTCGCATTCTGATAGTACGTGTTTACAGCCTGTCGCCGATCGCGGCACGGCTTGCTTTTGTGCGCGCTACCGCCGCTTACAATTTAAAAAAATAAAAAATAAAAAAAGAGAGAGAGAGAGAGCGAAATCGTCTCATTAGCGAAACAGTGGCAAGAGACTGCTATTTGTTGTTACTTACACTGCTGCTTTCTTTGATAATGATCAACAAGAACCAAATAATAGACTGGGTATGATAGAACATGTTCTGAACGAGAGTTAGGCGAAAATTTTTCTCCGTTTGAAAATCTTTGCGGCCTCTTCTTTAGTACATCAAATTCTGCACAGAAATTAGAGTCATCTTAGATTTAAAAATCTAGTCAGTTGCCGTGCTTAATTTCTGACTGTATCACCATTAGGCATAAGAATAATACGAATATAAACATGACACGATACGTATATTCTTCCGCGTTTGCTGTTGTCTCACTCTAGTTTCGTAGTTTATTAGGCAGACAGGATTTAAATGAGATAGCAGCAAACAAAAAATAAAAAAAGAGAGAGAGAGAGCGAAATCGTCTCATTAGCGAAACAGTGGCAAGAGACTGCTATTTGTTGTTACTTACACTGCTGCTTTCTTTGATAATGATCAACAAGAACCAAATAATAGACTGGGTATGATAGAACATGTTCTGAACGAGAGTTAGGCGAAAATTTTTCTCCGTTTGAAAATCTTTGCGGCCTCTTCTTTAGTACATCAAATTCTGCACAGAAATTAGAGTCATCTTAGATTTAAAAATCTAGTCAGTTGCCGTGCTTAATTTCTGACTGTATCACCATTAGGCATAAGAATAATACGAATATAAACATGACACGATACGTATATTCTTCCGCGTTTGCTGTTGTCTCACTCTAGTTTCGTAGTTTATTAGGCAGACAGGATTTAAATGAGATAGCAGCAAACGCGAAAGAATACATGGCAAAATGTTTATATTCGTATTATTCTTATGGTGAAGAGAATACTGCATGTGATTCACATTTCATCGGGTTCCTATTAGCAACCATCTTTTCTCACAGGTAGGAAAAAATTCAGAACGTAGAGTTGGCCACATTGACAAACATCCTAAACAGTCTTGCTAGTCGGATTTTCGTAGTACATTGAAATTCTGCTACATTCGAAGATGAACAATACGGAATTTGTATTTACTTCGTTGGATAATGTATGAAAATTCAGTGGTCGAAACTCGGGGCGGAGAAAAAAAGCTCGTCTTCCACCTTTTTTTTTTTTTTAATTTATTTACTGACGCAGAGGTTTTGGCGCCAGTATTTATCTTTGTGCCTACAAAGCATGCCTGTGTAGCGCTACATATATTCGACAGCAGAAGTTAGTTGTAGCAGCGTGCGATTTGTGCTTTTACCAGTGGAGGGGATGTCCTAGGGGGTTAGTATAATTATATATGTTACTAGCTTGGACCGTGACGTTACCCATGATTAAACAGTTATTTATAAATAGATGTTAATGCCGAAACTCACTATTCACGCGTATGCACTATCAGAAAATCCATCCCTTGTTATATCTTTAAAAGTACATTATGGGTAAAGCTTATTTACAAAATCATCTACATATAGGTATACGAGGGGAATTCAAAAAGTATTCTGATGATAAAAAACTGAAACATGCGTTATTTTTCTACGTAACATCCCTCGACTTCAATGCAGTTTTCCCGACGTTTTACGAGTTTTTTTTTTATTTCATCAGAAAATACGTTTATCGGTTCCATCTGGAACCAATTCACCAGCAATGACGTCTTCATCACTTTCAAATCTTCTTCCCTGTGATGCTTCCGTTAAGGGTCCAAACATGTAAAAATCGCTTGGAGCCAGGTGTGGACTGTATGGTGGATGTTCCAGCACCTCGAATCTCAACTCCTTTATTGTGTCGGCTGTCCGTTTGGCAGAATGTGGGCGAGCGTTATCTTGCTGCAGGATGACATCTCTTCACAGTTTTCCATGACGTTTGGATTTGATTGCAGGTTTTAGTTTCGTGCGCAACACATCACATCCGCCATACAATACAGACCTGGCTCTAAAGCCTCGTTTACGCTGGGTTGACGTCTTGCAACATTGTGGCATGCTACGTCTTGTCATTTAGTTCTAAATGTTTTGAAATGCTTACCTACTACATAACACTTTTTCAATATTAATAAGCAAACATATTAATAGTATTAATAGTAATACTGTATTAAAAACTTTCAGTGTTTGGCTCGACAAATTTAAATTATATGTAAAGTATTACTCCAGTGCGTAAGAAATAAACATCCCAGGTTGGGATGCATAAACTAAAACCAGAGGAGGGGATGGTCTGATGCAGAGGGGGGAAATCCACCCCATCCCCCCCTGCAAATCGCACACTGAGTTGTAGTGGCACCTACCAACATTTTTCAGAACTTCCGCTTGCGTTGCACTCGATTCTAAGCCGCAGGCGATTTTTTGGATTACAAAAACCGGAAAAAAAGTGTGGCTTAGATTCGAGTAAATACGATAACTGTGACTCATCAATTTCACCACTCACACACTGGGCAAACACCCCCCCCCCCCTCCCCAAAAGAGCCACTATAATTAATAAATTGATCACACACTTCACAACAGAGTGAATACCAATGTAACATTCACATCTCACTCACACCAGTCCCATGCACACACAACCAAAGCAGATACCAATACATCAACAATATGTCACACACAAGTCACACATGTCCAGCCTAGATTGCCCACATAAAAGTCCCTGCTCTCAAAAGGAGCACTTCACACATTCGGCAATCAGTCCAAGCAATTTGCAAAAACATAATCACACAAGGAGTATTTTCCTCCATTGCAGCATCGAGGTCTGTGGATCTAAATCTCATAGTTGGATCCTTATGTCCAAATGACAAACATGCAAAATTAATCAGAATTAATTTACTGACAGTACACTCTTTGACATGAGCAGTATTAGGTATATACTGTATATACTACCAAACAGTGACATATGAAAACTTGTACCATGCTGGGAGAAACTGGATTTTCCAGCTTAACAAATATGACTATCCTTACACGTTCCCTGGACTAACCCATACTTCCACATTTCACACTGTCTACATCCCTTTTATCATGACTCACAAATTTTGAATTATTTTGTACAGCTGTGGATTGTCAACAGTGTCTTTTTTTCAGACATGCAAGTAAGTATAAGAAGTACACAAAATTCAGTTCGATGAACCAATAAATTAAAACAACAACCCGACCACTCAAAAGGCAAAATAAATAGATAGCTACTAACTACCAAAGTTAAAAATATTCACTGATAAGCCAACAACTACTTACAAAACAGCTCCATACTGCAAGCGATAAAATATTCCAACAAGACACCACAGCAAAATATACGATTTCAGCAGGCCAACACACACTAACTCAACGCCATACAACTGTACCATTACTATGTCCCAATTTAGCAACACAGACATCCAACACTAGAGTACCACTGCTTACTACAACACACTCTCTACAAAAACAAACCATTCCAAATATCAAATATACCCTCCACCTATAGCGAGTGCAACTGCTTATTACAACACACTCTCTACAAAAACAAACCATTCCAAATATACCCTGCCTCCATGATGTCACACAACATACGCTAGCTACATCATGGGTCAAAGCTACTGAGTTGAATTGCAGCTAATAATTGACCCAGGCCTAAATTGTAATATATTTACTCCCTAATTGTAAGTATGGTTAATGATAAGAATGAGCCCATGATGGACTGCAAAATTCATAACCACACTACCAGAAGTAAAAATAATTTCCATATATGCTAAGCTTCCCATTCAAGGGTTCAGAATGAAATGTTGTATTCTAGTACAAAAGTCTTTAACAGGTAAGCATCAGAGAGGGAGTTTGAAATCCAAACAATTCAATACTCAAATAAAAGAGCAGCTTACTAGTCATTCTTTTTACAACTCATTAGAAATATTGCCTTGGGGATGTAAATTACAGTTAATATTAATGTTTATATTAATCAGGCTTTAAAGTTACCTGTAAATGTATAGTCAGCAACATTACATGTAAAAAAAGTTAACATATATGTACTTTGTTAGAAGTATTAGATAGAAAAGCAGCTGAGTAGTGCAAAAATTAGATTAGAGGCTCTTGTCAAAGTTAACTGCTTTTCTACTAATATCTCTCTGTCTGTCTCTCTCTCTCTCTGTGTTTGTGTGTGTGTGTGTGTGTGTGTGTGCATGCATGTGTGCATGAGTGTCTGTGTCATGAAATAACTATCGTGTTATGTGACGTCAAGGCTGAGCAGTGTATTTGAAATGTGTAATCTTTGAAAAGGTCATTTTGTAGTATGTAATGGCACTGTCTAGTGTTGAATGTCAATGTTTGAGTGTTTTTAGTGAACAATGCAACTTATACAGTGCTATTTGTCAGGAACTGTATATTACTGATCTCTTTCATGTTGAAATTATCTATTTAGAGCTTTATGTTAGCGAATTTTTGTAGTGGAAGAAGTTATTGGCAACAGATTTAAGGTTTTCTTTGGATTTATTAGTTCAGCATGTTGTTAATGGTTGGATATTTGATTTTTGCTTTGCATTTGTTATTAGTCACAGATCACATTCACTAGTTGATTGTTGCATGCCATAATGGGTGACAATACTGTAGCAATTAAGAAGTTCTCAACAGTTCATTCTGCTGGCCAAGTTTGTAGAGTGCCATGTATGAGGGGAATTTATAAAGTTGACCAAAGCTGCTGCATTTGGAACCAGGGACAGACACAAGTGACATCATCACCAGGACATTATTTGGCAATCTGTTCTGAGGGGCTTGTGATTCTTGAAGTCTGGGATGGCCAATTGTTACACAGTTTGTTAACATATGATGGTTTCTGTTCTCTTTTTTAGTGTGTGAACTTACATTTTTTGTAATAATTATGGTATGTGTGTTTAATTTACACATGTAACAGTGTTTTGATTGTACATGGAAATTGATGTGAAGCAAATTATACAGATACAGATAAAATCATACACATAACCAAATACATAAACTAAATAAGTTTTAAGTTTACATTATGTCCAGTGACATATGGCTATATTTAACTTAAGTTATGGTTGTCTTCAAAGTCATAACATTTATGTACTCATCAATACTGTAAAAGATTTCACTTGTAAGTATTGTCTTAAGCTCATTTAAAAAAAAATGTGCAGCTTTGGTATCTTTTTAACTCTTAAGAGAAGGGCACTGAAAAGAATTTTGGGATGAAATATTACACTTTTTTGATACTGGGCTTTCTTATGAACTTCTCTATGGAAGTCAATTCTGTGCCTAGTTTCATAGTTGTGGTAATCACTGTTCAAAGAAAAGAGCTGGGATTCAGATTTCAAAAAGCATACACCTTCATAATGTATATATAGATGGAACAGTCATAACTTTCAGTTTTTTGAATATTTTCCTACAAGACTCTCTAGGTGCAGTCCCTTTTATAATTCTTATTGCTCATATTTGAATAGTAAAGGAGTGTTTTGCTAGACTTGAAAAATCCCAACATAAGGCACCATATCGTGGTAGACTATGCATGAATTCATAATAGGTACTCATCACTGTTTCTTCACTGCAGGATTTTTTGAGCATTCTTAATACATAACAGCATTTACTTAATTTTTTTTACTGAGTCATTCTACACGTTTATCCCATTCAAGATGCTCAGCTAACCAAATTCCTAAAAAATTAGTATTTGAAGTTTGTAGTATTTTCTGTTCCCCTAACTTAACTTTTATGTTAGACATTACTTTCTTTGATGTATGCCTTTAATTCATCCATAAAATATTCTTCTCATTAACAAATAGACTGTTTTCTCTAAACAGTTTAATTTCTTCTTCATTTGTTATTTCTATTTTTTTGTGTAAGTCAGTCACATTCTGAGCTTTAATAACTGAGTAATGTTGTCAGAAAACAGTACAGCATCTGCTTGTGTGAAATAACTTGAAAAGTTATTTGTGAATATCAAGAACAACAGGGATCCCAGCACTGATTCTCGGGGCATTCCATGGGTAACTTCCTCATATCCAGAAAAGTAGGATTTACCTTCATGAACTATTTCCACTTTGTGGTATCTGTTAGATAAGTATGATTTAAACCATATATGAGCAGTGCCAAGGACTCTGTAGCAGTATAGTTTGTCAAGCAAAATTTTGTGGTCAGTAACATCAGATGCCTTAGATGAGTCTAAAAACAATCCACGGTTTATTTCATTATGGTTACTGGAATTAAAACGAGTTTTAGGAAATTATATATAGCAGTTTCAGTCGGTCTATTTTTTCTCAGACCAGTTTTTTCATTGGCAAATATTCCACTTTTTTTTAAAAAAAAGCAGCGAGTCTTTCATAAATTTTCTCAAAAATTTTTGAGAAACAAGACAACTTCGATAAAGGTCTGTAGTTTTTTACATTATAAGGATCACTGTTTTTATATGATGGCTTTATTATCGATAGCTTAAGTTCCCTAGGGAAAGAACCAGTGCTAAAAGAACCATTAATTATATCAACAAACAGAGGAATAATATATTTGCTGTGTTTAGTTACTTTGTCAGGAATGCCATCTATACCATAAGAAAATTAATTTTGTAGTTTGCTGACTATGTTTTGTCCCTGCCCAAAAACCCTGTTCCATTAATTTTATGTTCTTCTTTGAATTATTGTGATTCTACTTTGCATAACAGGATAGTTTTTGTCTGTTCGTGGCTTGTAGGTGTGACCTCTTGGTCACCATATTGCATAAAGGTGTAATGATCGTGCCTGATATCTTGATGATTGAAACATGGAACTTAGGGAAAGCAGGGAAAGGTGTGGATGGGACCTAATCAGTCACCGTTGGTTGCATAGTAAACACATACACTTTATTTAAGGAAATATGTTTTTTAGAAACAATCATTAGGAAAAATGACTAACACAAGCTAGACTGACAGCTGAGGCCTTACTAAGAGAGAATTCAAAATTATTTGTCAGCTGAAGGCCACAAGCACTACTTCAGAACAATTACCCGCTGAAGGCGTGAATCACAAATGAGGAAGACAACTACACGTTGAAAACACCAAAATAATTTTTTAAACAATCATTTTAAAAAAATTGACTTTAACTCAAGCAACAGTGATGGCTGAAGGCCTTATTAAGAAGAATTCAAATTATTTGTCGACTGAAGGCCATAAGCAATAGGAATAATTTACGCAAATATTATTTTTAAACAACTGACACAATCAGACCATATAAAAAGGAGAGTTACCCACAGACAGTTCTGCAAGGGTCAACCTGAGACAAGTCCCTACAGCTGCGTAAGCGGTGAGACAGGCAGTCAAGAGTTACGCTCACCTAACGGGATGGCAACTGAAACTAGTGACAGTTTAAACGCCGATCAATCCTCTTACCAACTCCACCTAACGTGTGATAACCAGTACAACGACAGAATAATTTAAGTGAAGTAGAAGTGACAGATAGCACTGCATCATCAGAATCCAGTGTTTAAAACATCGAAATGCAGAAGGAACCACTACAACAAACGTAGACAAAAGAAACCACAATCCACACCGCAATCAAGGAGGGTGTCAAACTACACGTCATGCCGGACAGCATCAGAAAGATGAAAATTAGCTGCCGCAAAAATACGCTAACCTCCAGTGAATGTAACTGGGGCGTTAGCGGCCACTAGGCAGTAAAATACCGCTGGTTGCACGTCAGCAAATAATAACACAAAATTCAAAACTAATAACAGGCAGTAGAAGATGGCTAATAGATTTCGCCAACTTGACACATTCCACTTGCTACTGTTTGACTCACGGAGACCCTCAAGCAGCAACGCATGAACAAACGCCGCGATCACAAATAGTAGAGGTTTCACTACTGAATTAATGTTCACTCAACTCAACGTGCTGGGTGCAGTGGACAATAGACGTTGTGGCCCTCGCAACTACAGCCCAGCTGTCCCGGCATGTCTCCGCACTGCCGTACCACTCTGCTGCTCCATCCCAACCAAACTTCTCACACCCGACCTGGAAAACTCTTCACGTCCTTCCAAAGATAGTATGGGTACTAGATGTCGATAGACGCTGTTGCTGCCACTCATTGACAGAAAATGCAAGCAGATAAAGTGGCGCCAGTAATCAGAAGAAGAAAACGAGTTTCCACTATCCCTATTACACGATGACAACGCGTACCAACAGCACCAACGCCAGCCGCAACACGTCTCAACCCCCTCCCCCCTCGCCCCCCCCCCCCCATCAAACACCAACCCAAGGGTAATCTAACAACCGGACCAAACCAAACTTAATTTGATTAAGATGGACCCGGTATTACTTACTGGTGTGGTTGGCCTTAACCAGAAGATTAACTGGGCCTAAAATACACATAATAGTACAGCGTCGCAGGAAACGGGGAGTGAACTTACCAAGGTTTCCAACACGTACCTTCTTCACGGGAAAATAATTCGCCATGCCTATGAAACTAGCAATCCCGCGTTTATCAGCAGGCGGCGGAAGAGCTCTCAAAGCCTTAGTCCGCTCCTGGTCAATGTGAACCCTCTCGCCTGATACTAACAAGGGAACCTCCCCATCGCACCCCCCTCAGATTTAGTTATAAGTTGGCAGAGTGGATAGGCCTTGAAAAACTGAACACAGATGAATAGAGAAAACATGAAGAAATTGTGTGGAACTATGAAAAAAATTAGCAAAATATACGAACTGAGTAGTCCACGTGTAACATATCCAACTTTAAGGGTAAGGTACAGTCAGGAGCGCCGTGGTCCTGTGGTTGGCGTGAGCAGCCGTGGTGTGAGAGGTCCCTGGTTCAAGTCTTCCCTCAACTGAAAATTTTAATTTTTTGTTTTCAGACAATTATTATCTGTCCGTCCGATGCGATCACTTTTTTGGGAGTGATAATCACATCCACAAGAGAACCTAAATCGGGCAAGGTAGAAGAATCTTTTTACCCATTCGCCAAGTGTACAAGTTAGGTGGGTCGACAACATATTACTGTCATGTGACGCAAATGCCGTCACCAGTGTCGTATAGAATATATCAGACGTGTTTTCCTGTGGAGGAATCGGTTGACCTATGACCTTGCGATGAAATGTTTTCAGTTTCCATTGGAGAGGCACGTCTTTTCGTCTACTAATCGCACGGTTTTGCTGTGCGGTCGCAAAACACAGACACTAAACTTATTACAGTGAACAGAGACGTCAATGAACGAACGGACAGATCATAACTTTGCGAAAATAAATAAAGTAAATTTTTCACTCGGGGAAGGACTTGAACCATGGACCTCTCTTTCCACAGCTGCTCACGCTAACCACAGGACCACGGCGCTACTGACTACACATCACCCTTGAAGTTGCATATGTTGCACGTGGACTACTCAGATCGTATATTTTGCTAAATTTTTTAAAGTTCCACACAACTTCTTCCTGTTTTCTCGATTGATCTGTGTTCAGTTTTTCAAGGCCTATCCACTGTTCCAACTTATAGCTAAATCTGAGGGGGGTGCGATGGGGAGGTTCCCTTGTAAGTGACCTAAGAAGGATACTTGCTGCCTGGCTAATGTCACCTTACTGGGTTTAACAGTCAAACCGGCCCCTTGCAACCTAGCAAAGACTTGCTGGATATGTTCCAAATCCTCCTGAAATGAACGGCTATAAGTAACCAAGTCGTCCAAGTAATTATAAACACAGACTAATTTCAAGTCTCCAAGAATATTATCCAGCAAACGAGTGAGAACGGCTGCGCCAGTAGGCAAACCAAAGGGAACGCTGTTAAGCTCAAACAGATTCCAATCAGTACAAAATACTGTAACGTGTTTACATTCTTCGGCTAACGGAATCTGATAATAGGCTTGATTCAGATCGAGCACAGTGAAGCAATTAGCGCAGGAAAACCAAGTAAAAGAGTTATGAAAATCAGGTAAAGGAACTAATTCGAGGACAATCTTGGTGTTCAGGCGCCGGTAGTCAACAACAGGCGGAAAATCTCCTTAGGAACAAGGAGTATGGGGGAAGCATAAGCAGATGTAGAAGGCTTAATAACACCTTGCTCGATCATTTTAGAGGTCTTTCCTCTTAGTATCTTCATCTTAGGGGGTGAGAGAAGATATGGGGACTGCCTGACGGGAATATGGTCAGATAGACGAATATGGTAGTCAAGAACATTAGTAACCAACAGTCTATCACAGAGAAGCTCTGGGAACCTCTGCAACAAATCCCCTAGTTCAAAGGCCTGCTGTGAAGACAGATGATTAAGATCAAACTCGATCAAACTCGTTAACCTTAACATTAATATATTGCTTCCCCCTACTTATACCTCCCGAGGAGATCACGAATGTAAAATTAGAGAGATTAGAGCGCGCACGGAGGCTTTCAGACAGTCGTTCTTCCCGGGAACCATACGCGACTGGAACAGGAAAGGGAGGTAATGACAGTGGCACGTAAAGTGCCCTCCGCCACACACCGTTGGGTGGCTTGCGGAGTATAAATGTAGATGTAGATGTAGATCAACAGCCAGCATGCCGGCATTTCGAAGCACCTTACACTTAGCACATTCACAGATCCCAAACTTTTGAGCAGAAGTGAAGTTAAAGAAGAAGGTGTACCCAGAATAATCCAAGACACGACCAGTTTTACTGATAAAATCACATCCCAAAATCAAATCGACCGGCAGCTACTTAACCAAGGCCAAAGACAAGGGCCAGGAGAAATCCCCAACCGAGACACTCCCTTGGACCCAACCATGCAGAGGCAACACCTGCCTAATGACAAGCCGACATCTCTGCACTGAAGAAGGGACCGACTTAAGTCTCGTAAGATGACCAAATTCAAGAAACCATTCCAAGCTCAACAATGAAAAGGAGCTACCAGAATCCAAAAGGGCACAAATAGGTTCGCCACCTACTCGAGAAGAAATATAAGGCAGGGGAGGTGATGATTGAGCACTGACACGGGCACAGCAAGGTTTAAAGGCTCGATCCAGAGGTCGCTGCCCAGCCCGGCGTCATTTATTGGCTCTTGGTGCGCGCGGTTGAACGCAAGAACAAACTAAATGACCTGTCCAACTGCACCTGAAGCAACGCCACGGTTCCCTTTTAGCCACTGTAGATAATTCTGAGTGGTCCTTGATAACGCCCGTGGGCTGAACTTTAATTTCACGGCATGGATCGTCCGCGAGCAGTAACGCAGATATCACTACAACGGCGGCACGAAGTTCTTCCCAGGTGGAGGGACGACCACGAAGAACAAAGTGCGACTTATCCGCCACTCGCATTCCCCTCAGGACAACAGAAACTAACACCCGTTATGGCAAGTCGACTAACAAGGTCAAGCAGGTCGTCTTGACTCTGCCCACATATTGATGTAACTCCTACTTATCTTGCTGCATCTGCCAAATATAGCGACACTCGAGCTGTTTGCGAACTCCCATGGTCAATCTTCAGTTAATTACAAGATCCCACAACCACCGCAACGAAAACCCCTCTGCCATGTCTCTGGATACGAGGATCCTCAATTGCCCTCTAGCTAACGGATACAATATCGACAAAACTACTCGATGCGAAACGCCAAAGGCATCAGCGTGTTGCTCAAGGTGAACCAACAACGATCATAACCTTTCAATTTGCTCGAGTCGGTCTGTCACTACTTCTGTGATGTCCCGAAAGAGATGCACCAGAGGATTAGGCAACTTAGCAAACGCTGCATCTAATCTCTCGGGAGACATATGTACATCATTCCCGGGCTGGCTCGCACGACCCCCTAAAGACAGCATTCCTGATCCCCAGTTCTCTTCCCATCAAGCGCTAGACATGTAATCTTAAACTGCAGTTCAGTAATCAAGGACCCCAATTCAGAGGTTGATTCCATATAACGATCTTCTAACTTTAATGTCCTAAAATCCACTATCCGGTTACTTTAATGTACTAACTGTGCCCGCATCATGTCTAACTGACTGCCACTAGATCGAGTGCCTTTCAAAAAGCTAATGGTGTCCTCAAGGCCCCTAACAGCCTTACACAAAAACTGGATGGCTGCTTCGGTCTCAGCCACAACATACAGTGTGACCTCAACCGGCTGAAGAACGGTAGCACGCAAACAGGCAGCTAATGCCTGACCGCCACTAGAATTGGTCACCTGAAAGAACCTAATAGCAAAGACAAATATCACGTAATACTGACAGAGCTACAATTTGAACCAACGGTAACTGTAATGGCAATATTACAATCGTTCAAATGGCTCTGAGCGCTATGGGACTTAACATCCATGGTCATCAGTCTATTACAATCGTAACCACGCTCTGCTACCACTGAAATATGGGAAAGCAGGAAAAGGGGTGGACGGGGCCTAATCAGTTACCGTTGGTTGCACAGTAAGCACATACACTTTATTTAAGGAATTAATTTTTTAAAAACAATCATTTAAAAAAAATTGACTGTAGCACAAGCTACACTGACGGCTGAAGGCCTTATTAGGAGAGAATTCAAAATAATTTGTTGACTGAAGGCCACAAGCAATACTTCAGAACAATTAACCGCTTAAGGCCTGAATCACAAATGAGGAAGACAATTACACGTTAAAAATACCAAAATAATTTTTAAACAATCATTTTAAAAAATTGAATGTAACTCAAGCTACACTGACGGCTGAAGGCCTTATTAAGAAGTATTCAAATTATTTGTCAGATGAAGTCCACAAGTAATAGGAATAATTTCCACAAATATTATTTTTAAACAATTGACACAATCAGATCAAATAAGAAGGAGATTTATCCACAGACAGTGCTCCAAGATTCGAGCTGAGAAAAGTCCCTACAGCTCCATAAGCTCTGTGACAGGCAGCCAAGAATTACGCTCACCTGACGGGATGGCAACTGAAACTAGGGACAGTTTAAACGCCGATCAATCCTCTTACCAACTCCACCTAACGTGTGATAACCACTACAACGACGGAATATTTCAAGCAAGGTCGAAGTGACAGACAGCACTGCGTCTTCAGAATCTGGTGTTCAAAACATCAAAAAGCAGAAGGAACCGCTACAACCAAGGTAGACTTCAACAAAGACTTCCAAAGCAGGTAACTGGGGCGTTAGTGGCCACTGGGCAGTAAAATACCGCTGGTTGCACTTCACCTAATAATAACACAAAATTCAAAACTAGTATCAGGCAACATAAGACGGCTAATAGATTCCGCCAATTTGACAAGCTCCTCTTATTGCTGTTCGTCTCATGGCAACCCTCGAGCAGCAACACATGAACAAAGGGCGTGATCACAAAATAGTGGAGGTTTCACTACTGGATTAATGTTCACTCAACTCAACATGCTGAGTCCAGTGGACAATGGCGGCGTGGCCCTCGCAACTACAGCCCCTCGATCTGACAATGCCTGTGTGCCGCCAGCGGTCCTAGCATGTCTTCGCGCTGCTACACCTCTCTGCTGCTCCATCCCAACCAAACTTCTCACACCCGACCGAGAAAACCCTTCACGTCCTTCCGAAGATAGTATGTGTACTAGATATCGATAGACGCTGCTGCTGCCACTCGCAGACAGACAATGTTAGCAAACATAGTGGGGACAGTAAACAAAAGAAGAAAACGATGCCAACCTACCAACGGCACCAATGTGCGCCTCATACGGCTCAATGATATCACAGGTCAAAGCTGATGGCCACTGTCAGACATTTTGCTATTTCCATTGTTAGGCTGCCTCTTCGAATTAATGTTTAAATCGACTTGTTCCACATCCCTGAAGACTCTCTTTCATGATGGGATATGAAGAACACGATGACTGCATGAATTATTGAAGGAATGAGTATTTAGACTAATTGGTGAGAACTGAGTTTTAGTTGAGAAGAGAGCTTCAATATTATTCAAAGATCCACTACCAGTTACTTCTGCTTCTAGCAGCATATTTTACTGAAACTTACATGAACTCGACAGTTGTTACAGTGCCATGTTTACCAATTTTATAATTGAGCTTTCCATGTGACAACTATGCACTAATTGAGTCCTCATACACACCTCTTTTGATATTGATATGTGTTGCCTGTTGTAATTGAGACAATGCCCCAAACTCTGAATTCTCGGTTTTGTGAGTCTGCTTACAAAAACTGTTATTCTCCTTTGTTGAAAAATGTCTTTTCTGAAGAATTATTTTACTGTTGACAAATAATTCAACTGCTGATGCACAGAATTTTGCTGTCACTCAGGCCTTTAGTGATGAAGTGTGTCTATTGAATCAGCTTTTTGTTCTTGGTGAAACATTGTTAATTAGCTAAACAAACACTGTTTTTGCCTTGTTTCACAAATTTTATTATGGTGACTGCACAACCCAGGTTTCAGCTTATAAGCCCATTTTCAAATACATTACTGGTTCCAAAGATCATAATGCAAGGTAATCATGATGATAAGGCAAAGATCGTCATCTAGTTTCTTAATGTGTCAGTTCTTGGCTTAATTTAAAATTACTTCAATGACTTTTTTTTTAGATGATATCACAACTCGAGGAGAGAAGTGAAATTTGGGCTTCACTCCATCAGTAGATAAGAAGTTCGTGTAATTCCATATGAAATGTGTCAAAAAAAGAAGTAATTTTATATTACGTCAAGGATAAATATATTAAGAAGTTGAGATGACCATCTTTGCCTTACCATCATGTTTACCTTGCTTTATGATCTTTGGAATTAGTAATGTACTAGAAAATGGGCTTATAACCCGAAACCTAGGTTGTGAAGTGACCATAATAAAATTTGTGAAACAAGGCAAAAACAATCTACGTTTTGTTATTTTACTTTACATTCAGTAACTGATGAACTCTTATCAAACCACTAGAAAATTTCAACAGCTTTTCTCTTCCATTCTGACATGGGAAGACAACTTTATCAAGTAATGTTAGCGCTTAGCTGTGCCAGTATTTTCTCTCATGCACAACAGAAGACTCTTCAATGTTGATCAATTTGTCAGTACTTTCCTGGTTTTGGACATGATGTTCATATTTGGCTTCAAACTGACACAGGCTGTGTACATGACATCTAATGGCAGAATCTATGTAGCCGCTTAATACTTGTGGATGCACGTGTTACACTCATTGCACTTTGCCCTCTGTTTGCACTGCTCATTGTTCACTTGCAAAAATACCTCTCATATGTTTTGTGATCCAAATACCACTTTCCACATACATTCTTCATAACAAAAAGTATCTTGTTCCTCACAAAACTCACTTTGTGCCTTTGGTAAATAGGCTACTTCTTCTTTTACTTGTGAGTCTTCCCTACCTGTCACAGCCAGGCTGTCAGCATCTTGTCTTTTACAAACCACATAATTGCAAACAGTGCTTCCTCTAATCGTTTCACTCTTTTACTATGACGCTATGTCTGCTTAATTGTGTGATGCATTCTTCCTAGTTTCATGTTGATATTAATACCTGTGTGAAACTTGTAACAAGATGCTCAATACTTTACATTTTCCACATACTTCTCTTTAACATATGAAGCAAATATGGAGGTGTCATAATCACATTAATGGTCTACATCTACCTACATCCACATCAGTTCTCTGCAATCCATCTTAGTGCATTTGGTGGAGGGTACTCCAAACTGCTGACATCTCAATGTTTCCAGAAAAACAAGAAGTGTATACCAAATTTATGTGTCATAAGTTCTCTGCAACAATGCTTTTAGATGTCTATAAGCTTCACTTTGTTTTTCATTGGGTTTTGAGTTTTTTTCCATGCCAGATGAGATTCAGGCTAAAATCTTTGGGGATAATCAGTCTACTTTTACTTGTATTTAGTGGGAAAATGCACACATTACTTGGGTGTCACTCCTTATGGATATCAGAAACACACAAGGAAAACCCTACCTCATATCATCCAACACTAATGTGGCTAGTTGTGAGTTCAATGCTATATGCCACCTAGAGTTGCAGTCACTCCTACCCTGTTTCAGTAGATGATCCTGTGTATTATTCATCATTATTAACCCAAAATCTGACTTCCAACTGCAGGTGTAGGTCACTGGCATTCTATTATGGATTGTAAAACAATACACAAGAACTGTTGCCAAGTTTACTATTTATGCCTATGGCCCAACATTAACAGCAACTTTCTAGTAACTCGCTGCCCTGGGGCACAAATTTTAGATTCTTTCAGTATACTTGAAATCCGGCCAAGCTCAAGGATAACAGTAATTTTTGATGAATGGTTTTGCATGTGGCAATAATTTTCTGTTTTTCTGACATGTTTTCACCTGCTAAACTAGCTTATACAGGGCGATTTTTTCCCACTGTGTACAAACTTGAGGGACTGATGAGAGGATATGGAACAAAAAAGGTCTAATGAACTTGGGCCTAAGTCTGGAAATGCATGGCTTCCATGCTAGAGACCACAGTTTCCTTGTACTGTTCCTCATACATCATGTCCTAGTGCCCTTTCCTGCCATAGCAACTGGCAATGTTGTGTCCGATTCACTTTTCTTGCCAACTCACCTCATAGTGGATGTGATATAGCATTGCACACAATGGTTCCATATTCGAATTGAGAGCTTGCCGACATGGTGTATACTTACAGAAAGGCAAATGGCAATGGGTGGCAGGCAGCAAGGTTGTATCAGGAGACCTATCCCCGCCAAGAGTGACCACATCATTCAATGTTTCGCCACTTGTCTGAGACAGGGTCATTTCAGGAAGCAGGAAATCATGAAGGACATACCCAAAATGTCTGGACACCAGACTTGGAGGAAAACATGATTAACACTGTGGAAGGCGACCGCCATGATAGTACTAGGCAGTTGGCACACCAGTACAGAGTAAGCCAGACGACCAAGTGGAACATTCTCCACGACAGTTGTTACTACCCTTAACACTTACAGCGTGTGCAGGGCTTACTAGCGACAGACTTTCCACATTGGGAGCAGTTTTGCCACTGGCTTCTTCACCAGGCAACAATGATTCTGGGATTTTGTCATCCATCCAATTCACAGATGGGGCCACCTTTACATATAGTGGTATCTTAAACTTTCATAACAGCCACCTGTGATATAGTATGCAGAACTTTCATGGTATGGTGACAGAGAAACAGCAGTATCGGTGCAGCCAAATGTGTGGGGCAGGATGACTGATGACCATATTTTGGGACAAGTCTTTCTGCCACCATCGCCTAATTGGCTGGAACTATTGGCATTTCTTTTGGTGACTTTGCCCCCCCCCCCTGGAAGAAGTGCCATTGATGATTTGAAGGGTTTTGTGGGTGCTACATGATGCTGCTTCAGCCCACTTTGCCGTTAACATCCAGATGCCTCTCAGTTGTGTCTTTCCTCATTGGTGGATCAGACAAGGTCGTCCAGTTGCGTGTCCTGCTTGTTCATCGGATCTCAGCCCATGTGACTTCACTATCAAGTACGCAGAGCCCATTCCAGACATGGAGACACTGGAGCAGAGTATTCATTTTGCCTTTGACACTGTTCAGATGCAGCCTGGCCGATATGAATGTGAGAGACAGAACACGTTACAGAGTGTACATGCATCCTTTGAGGCACATGGAAACCATTTTCAACACATACTGTGAATGTGGCTGCATGGTACAGCACACATTAGACTGCAGTCTCTGCAACAATGTATGACTAAGTAAATGGTATCTAGCATGGAAGCTATGCATTTCTGGACATAAGTTCATTAGACCTTTTTCCATCCATATCCTCTCATTGATGATTCCCTCTAGAGTTTGTACACTGTGGAAAAATCACCCTATAGAGTGCATGCTACTTATATATGGATTTCTAGACAACTTGTGGTGGACTGGCTTTTTTTCCATGGTTTCATGTGTAACATTACAAAAAGAAAGTTTTGACACTGATATTAATATGGGGAATGGTGCCACCATTTGTTAACATTGGAGGTTAACCTACTTTCGTTGCGCTCACCTCTGAAATAGTGGTGGATTTTGTGCTTTTGCATTTGCTTAATTATTGTTATTATTATTTTTTTATTATTATTCTACCTGGATGGGATAACTAAGGGCCACATACCAATTCCAGTTCTTTATTCTTTGTTATTTTCTTTCCTTCCAGTATCTATTCACCTGTTTGCTTTTTTTCTTTCTTCCTGTCTTTTCACTTTTCTTTGTTTACTCTCCTACTTGAAATTTTTTCGTATTAATGCTTTTTCATTAAACACTTCTGTCAGTTCTTTACTCGGCATTTTTATTAGTTTTTCTAAATATTTTTTACTTAATGGATCCAACTTGTTGACATTCTACTCCACAAATATTTCAAGATGTTTTTGGTTAATATGCTCTCTAAATGTCCAAATATACCAGTTCTGTTTTTCTCATTATTTCTGATATGCCTTCTATATTTTGAGAAATTTCATTACTTCTTCATAATTTCCACTCATCCATAGTTTTTCATAGGGCTAATATTTTCCTAACAATTCCCCTTTCCTGCATTTACAATTTATCTACATTATAGTTTAATACTAGACATTAGCTTGTATGTAGACATTCTGGTTCTGTTACTGTAATGTAATGCATTAATTTTTCATTTTTAGACAGGCACTTTTTTTATTCAAAGATCTTTCGCTATACTATATGCCTTTCCTGTATCCTTCCTTTTATATCAGCATCCTCTGAACCTTTTTCCTGGGTTATCTCCCCAGGATATTAAATTTATTAACTTTCTCTATTTGGTCAATATCTATTTCGACAAATTTCAGTGCATTTTTCATGTCTGTTAATTTTTTTGTGCAGAAATTCCTAAGCCTACTGGCTAATACTTATAAAAGATTAGTTGGCACATGCCACGTTTTGAAAAAATACAGCAAAGTCATCTGCAAATGTGAGACAGTTTGTTCCATACTTTTGTTTCCTCTTCCCAGTGTTATTGGTGAATCATTCAGTTCTTTGTTCCTAATTCTCACTGTTTTTTCTTGTAGAACACAATTAAAAAGAATTGGGAGAGGCTATGACATTGCCACCTGCCTTTATTTCAAAGCGCGAAAGTTTCTTCCATAAACTTCTCTTAATATACAACGTTTCCATTTTAACTGAAGACATTGAAATGTTTCAAAAACTGCACTTCAGATCAAGAAAACGTAATGATTCCAATTTGTTTGTCTTTAAGACGGACATCTAATGATAACGCACTCGACTCCCCACCTCACGCAGTGCGTTGGTGTAGGGGAGTAACTTTGCAATCTTCAGTGGGAACCCCTGTGTTTTTTTTGTTTTTGTTTTTTACTGATTATGATTCTATGGCAAAAATCAACATATGTTCTGTCTGAAGCATTTTCTTTGTTTCGCCCCAGATGGCGTTGTAATCGGAGGAATAGAAATGGGTACACAATCGTAATTTACGACATCCTACTGAGTAGCACTTGAATATCCAGTGGCATGTGGGACCATACCTCCACGCTGCGAGGGCTAGACACACAATCATTTCATAATTTATAATTGGAAACGGCATTCGCAACATTATATTCCTCCAACATATCGAACAGGGGATTAAGCGCACCACTGTGGCCGTGTAGTGAACTACGACATATCATAACAGGCAGGCACTGCAATCGAAGCTCAAGTATTGTGAAGACGTAGGCCAGATAGTGGCAGCGTACAGAACCGCAAAATGAATCGTAGCAAATGTGTTACAGCAGAAGCTAATGAAACAACGGTGCTAGCGGGAGTGTACTACAGCCCACAGGTAAGCACCTGGCAATTACACCACAATTGCAGTTTGTCCGTAGGTAGTATTGTCACAATACTGCGTCATAAGTATCATACATACCACATGTCAGTGCATCAAGAACTTCATGGCCCTGATTTCCATAACCGGTTAGTGTTTTGTGAATAGTCACGTCAACAAATTCAAACGTCCCCCATGATCTGTATCGAGGTACTATTTTCCAAAGAGTCTACATTCATGGTAGCGTTAACCGGCATAACATGCATTACTGTATCGTATACAATGACGTCTGGTTAACGTAAGTTGACCATCAACGTCCATGGTCGGTTAGCACATGGTATGGCATCATAGGGAACAAACTCATTGGTCCATATTCTATCGACGGCACGTCGAATGGACGCAAATACTGAAGTTTTTCGAAGGAACTACCGGTACCACTGCAGGATGTTGCCCTGGATGTACGTGGTTTCAGCGTGACGGTTGGCCAACGCATTACGCAATTGAAATGCGGGAGGTATTAGACAGCGTTTACACTGGTCGTAGGATCATCAGGGGTGTCCCTATTGATTGGCCCTCTAGGTCGCCGGGTTCCGTTCTGTGTGGTATTTAAAAGATAAGGTGTACCAGCAAGTGTCAACAGGCCTGTGCTGACATTCCCACAGATATACTTCTGTCCTATGTACAGTCATTTGAATAGTAGATCAGTAAGTGTATTGAAGTTGGCGGTACAACGTTTGAACACTTACTTTAACTGGAAGAGTAAAGTAGCTTTCGCCTCGAGCATGGGTACGGTGGCGCGTTGAGTAGTCCCCTGTTCGATACGTCACAAACACTGCGAATGGGGTTTCCAATCGGAAAACTGTCCTATCCTTGCAGCATGGAGGTGGGGTCCCACTTGGCATTGCATACTCAAGGGCCTTTGCGTAGCATATAGTACATTACGATCGTGTACTCATTTCTATTCATCTGATTACAGCGCTATCTGTGGTGCATCTAAGAAAATGCTTCACACACAACGTATGCAGATTTTGCGTTAGAATCGTAAGCTGCATCATAAAACGGGGGTTCCGATTGTAGATTTCAAAGTTGCTCCCCACCACCCCCCACTCATGGTGCGGGAGGTGGGGGGTCGAGTGTGATATTATTGGAACAAACATATCGGGATTACAACATATTTTTAATCCGATGTGTAGTTTTGAAAATATTTCAAAATGAACACCCTGTATACTGTGTCTCTTTCACGTATTAGTTTTGCAAATTAAGAACTTACAGCAAATTCTCGTACTGTTTTGCCATAGCTGAAAGCGAGACTAAATTTTGAACCCACTCATAGACCTCGCCCATCAGAGGTTGTATCAGTGCCGTGTCTTGAAAATTCCCAGTGCGACTGCTGAAGAAATAAGGCGAAAGACTTGCAGGGCTGTAACTAGGCTGTGTGCAACCCAGTGGAACGTCTACACTGAAGAAAGAAAAGCGCTCCGTTCGTTAAGTGAAGACAGAAATAGTTATTTTACGTGCTTACACGGGAACGCTACTGTTCTTTTGCCTGCAGCAGTTCACTTGGGCAAGATGACGGATGTACCGCATCCAGAAGGATCCAACTGATGCAGTAAACGGAAGACGTGTGCCTTCATCAAGTGCAGCCAGTCTTCTAAACATCTTAACAAGAGCTTAAGAATACAAGCGCCACTTCCACCACAACTTTATGGGCTGCCTCGGATACGTAAAGAAGGGTTTCTGTTTCGCCCTGTTGTGAGAAATATAGGAACACCAACGTATTACCTTAGCTCTCTTGTGAGCCCTTTGATAGGAAAATGTGACATTACATTCCAAACGCAATAGGTTTTATACAGAAACTGAAGACATTGCGTCTCGAACCAGCTGACATATTAGTGAGTATCGATGTGGTCTCTTTGTTCACATAAGTACTTCTGGTGGATTCACTGCAATTTCTAGGAGCTAAGTTGGAGGAAGAGATCTTACATCTATTCAAACACGTGCTTACCTCAACTTACTTTTTATTTAATGAACAGTATTTTGAGCAATCTGACGGTGTTGCTATGGGTATCCTTTTGTCTCCCATACCAGCCAACCTTTTCATGGAAGACTTCGTGGAGAAAGCACTTCAGTTGGTGGTGTTAAAACCCAAATGTTTCTGGAGATACGTCGACGACGCGTTTGTGGTATGGCCACATGGGACAGCAACGCTTCCTGCATCTCTGGAACACCTTAACTCCCTTCTGCGGGTATTTGCTTCACCATGGAAGTGGAGAAAATTGGAGACCTCCCATTCTTAGATATTTTGGTCCACAGAAAAGAAGATGGTTCCTTGGCTCACAGTGTGTTCCGTAAACCAACTTATATTGACTTATATCTATGAGCTACGAGCTATCATCCATCTCTATGCAGTGGCGTATTATGGACTCTCTTTCATAAGGCTAGAGTTACCTCAGATGCAGGGAGCTTATTAGCAGAGCTTAGCCATCTTCGCTCTGTGTTTGTACAAAAAGGGTACTCTGATAAACAAATATGTAATACATTTCAACCTGGACGAACTAAGCCTAAAGAACACCCAGAAGAAATGGAGAACTCCAGGAGGAATGTTTTTGTACTCTATGTTGGTGGCGTGTCCTTTAAGATCGGTAGGCTGGTCATGAAACATCAAACAAAATGTGTCTTCCACCCTCCAGCGCGAGAACAAACAATGTTTGGTTCTGTTAAAGATAACCTAGGTCAAAGGACACCAGGGATACACAGAATACCGTGCCATTGTGGGAAATCATACACTGGCCACACTTGTTGCACTGTTAAAGATACGAAGATGTGCTGAGCACTGACATCACACAAGACTGGGTCAGCCAGAAAAGTCTGCTGTTGCTGAACACTGTCTTGACACAGGACACAGCACGCAGTATGTAGAGACAAGGATCATTTCGTTTGCCTCCACGTACTGGGACTCCATCATTAAAGACGCAGTGATATTACGTTTGTAACGAGCTGATTAATAGAGACACGGGATTTTAGTTTGGCAAGGATTGGGAATCGGCATTGGCGGCATTAAGAAATTGTCGGCCGGAGACGAACGAAAAAAGACGAGGAATTGGAGTCCGCACTCTTAAATTGGGCACCAGCACCCTGCCCACGTGCGTGCTGGGCCACGATTTGCGGCCACATGTTTGCCACGTCGTGTCTGCGAAGACCGTGGCCCGTTTCTTCGGGAGGGGGCACTGGACATTGCTGTGCTCTATGATTCGTCTACGATGACGTTACAGCCCTAGTCCTTGGCGCCTGCGCTTTTCTAGCGAGCCAGTGCATATATTGGTGAGCCACCGCACCAACACGTACTTCAAACCTACGCCCTTCCTGTCAACTACATCTGTCTGATGACCTCCTTCCTCTCCCGCCGCCCCTCCTATGTTACCATCCATAATGTCTAACCCCTCTGCAGGTGTGCTCCAGGGCTCTGTCCTCTCTCCTCTCCTCTACCTCTTGTACATAGCGGATGTGCCCCAACCCCCCCCCCCCTTTCCAGTACACCTTTTGCAATATGTCGATGACACCGCATTCCTCGCCCTCGCTCCTACCCTCCAACGGTCCCAACGCCTTCTCCAGAATCACCTTGACCATTTTGCTGCATGGTGTAACCAGTGGCTCCTGAAAATCAATCCTTCCAAGACCCAGGCAATCATTGTAGGTCGTACCACTTTCTCCTTCCAGCTCCTGGATTTTTCCCTTACCGTCTGCGCCCATCCTGTCTGCCTCACCCCCACCCTCACCTACCTTGGCCTCACCATTGACCGTCACCTCACCTGGATCCCTCATCTCCACTCCATCCAATCCAAAGCTCACAACCGCCTGGACTTCTCAAACTCCTATCTGGCTGGACATGGGGGTTGCACCCCTCTACCATCCTCCACACCTACAAATCCTTAATCCGTCCCATCCTATGTTATGCCAGTCCTGTCTGGATATCTGCACCTCCCATATTCTATAAGTCCCTCCAGATCCTTGAGCGTCATGCACTCCGCCTCGCCTTCCGTATACGCCTCCCGTCCCCCATGCGGATCCTCTATGACCTCATTCCTTTCCCCCATCTGCTCCTATTCCTCGAACATATCCGCATACTCTACACCTCCCGCCACCTTGATCCCCCTCACCCCCTGGTGGCTCCTCTCCTCTCCGATCCCCACCCCCTGCCACGTCTTCACTGTTGTGTCCTCCCAACCCTCCACTCTACACCCTTTATCTCCTTTCCCAAGGTGGCTTCCATCAACTCCCCCTCTCGGATGATGCCCTCTCAACCTCCATTTATCCCTCCTATCAACTCTGATCCTCTCCCCCCCTCCTTTCCTCTGTCCTTTTCCTGGGCTCCCTCTCCCCCCCCCCTTCCATCCTCCCCATGGTCGTGGTTCTCAGATAAAATGGCAGAAAAATGCTGCATTAAAAACGGTGGCAGGAGTGCAATCTCTCTTGTACTGCACCAAATCTAAAATCACTCTTGGCCTCTCCAGTAACCAGGGTGGCAGGTGGTTAAAACCCAGGATTTGGGGTCGTACAGACTCCACACTGAGGGACTCTAGCACACGTCGCACACGGATCCCAAACGGCAACGTAGCCCGGGGGCGGTGGGAAAGAAGGCGGTCCAGAGGTGGATGAGCAACAATATGGTGAACAGGCGAGTTTGGAGCTGAAAGAAACTTACAAGCCTGGCGCACCAGCAGGAGCTGCTGCCGGATGGTAAGTGGCAGTTCCCCAGCCTCAGCACAGAGGCTGGGTATGGGACTGGTCCGATAAGCATCCGTGGTGAGTCGAATCCTTGCATGGTGGACAGCGTCAAGGATCCACAAATAAGACGGCCTCGCTGACCCATACACTGTGCACCCGTAATCCAGCCGTGAACGCACAAAAACCTGATAAAATTGAAGGAGACGCGCCCTGTCCGCTCCCCAAGAACCGTGGCTGAGGTACTTGAGGATGTTCAGTGCCTTCAGCGTTCTGGCTTTCAAGTCTCGTAGATGTGGCAGCCGTGACAACCTGGAGTCAAAAATTAGGCCCAGAAACCGCACTGTGTCTCTAAAATCTATGACAGTATCCCCCATATGCAAGGCAGGCAAAGTAAAAAGAGGATGAGAACGGGTAAAATGAACACAAACACACTTATCGGCAGAAAACCGAAAACCCGTCTTTGCAGTCCACTCCTCTAACCGCTGCACTGTTAGCTGCAACTGACGGCTCACGATTGCAACACTGGAGGAGGAACAGAAAACAGCTCGTCCACAAATAAGGAGTACTGTACTGAACTCCTCACTGTAGACGTTATACTGTTGATGGCTATGGCAAAGAGGGTGACGCTTAAAACGCTGCCCTGGGAGACATCGTTCTCTTGCTCAAAGTGATCAGACAGTGTGTTACCAACGCGGGTCCGAAAAAATCGCTGAGACAGGAAAGACCGAATGAAAATGGGGAGGCGTCCACGAAAGCCCCATTGATGCAGTCGCGCAAGAATACAGTGTCTCCAAGTAGTATCATATGCCTTACTGATATCAAAGATGATACCGATACAATGATGCTGACGGAGGAAAGCCTGCTGAATAGCCGCCTCTAGGAAGTCATTATTAAGGAACTAATAATGTATGTTTAAAGCTACGTATATGAAATGTGCTATTTGACTTCTCGGTTGGAAATAAAAAAATATATGTCACAGAATTTTTGGAAATTCAACAGCCTAAGGAAGTGAAATAAGAGATAAAATTTATATGAAATTATGTCATTATGAATACTGCTTCAAAGCTAAATCAGTGAAAATTTGTGTTTGACTTCTCTGTTAGAAATAAAAAGAACAGTGTTTCACTGGTTCTGTTACTTCAGTCCTTGAGTGGGTGAAATGGAGGATAGAAAATCTTTAAGAAAATACTTAGCACATTAAAAATTTTTTAAAACTAATTCTATGAAAACTGGTAGTACACTTCTCGGTTAGATATAAAGAAATATGTGTTGGGGTGAAAGTTCCAATGGAAATATCACCACAAGTACGAAAAAGGCACGATTACCATTAATTAGCGTGAAAAGTTTAGAAGGTTTTTAGTTTGTGAACAACACAAAAAATCGATTAAAGGAAAACAAAAAGAAATATGCGGAGACCACAGTTAAGGCAAGCAAAGCAGAGGGCGCTAAGCTAATATAACAGAAAATTGATCTCCAAAGATAAAGTAGCAGGGTACAGCCCATTAAGGCACTGACCAAACGGCTAGGCGAGAAAGACAAAAGTTTCGGAAAGAAACAGATCGAGCAAACATGATAACATGAAAACGACTGCAAGGAACGTATTTCAACGAGAAGAAAGTGCCCCCAACTCAAGTCCAACCAGTAGGTAATTAAAATTAAGGAAAACGTTTGGCCCCGATCTTCGTAAAGAGGGCAATGCTTCCGAGAACATGGTGACAACAACTGAAAGCAACGTCTACAAGTGAGTGGGTGGATGAAACAAAAGAAATTAACAAGAACGCCGAAATGATGGAGATTTTTGAAGCAATGGAATAAGCAGTACCAGGCCAACGAATACTCGAGATGAGGACAGCACTTCACTGGAAACACAAATCAGGAACAAGTCCACCAAACTGTATCTGTAATGCCAACCAGAGTAACAGGACGTGAACACACAACAAGAGTACTGAGTTGCCACAAATATCAATTAAGTACGTTCGTCACGGTAGTTAAGTAATCTGAAAGACTGCTTATGTGACATATACCCGGTTAGAAAAAAGGGCTGTAACTGCATAGTTGACGCTTTGACTGCTCTAAAAGTATACTTACGCTAATCGTTTCAGTGTTCCTGGCGTTTATAAACAACTTGCTATGAAAAATATTTACGGCTGTTTCCTGTTAAGTAGTATAGGTACGTACACTGGAGAGCTAAAGTAACTGGTATACCTGCCTAATATCGTATAGGGCCCCCAAGGGCACGCAGAAGTACCGAAACAAGCCGTGGCATGGACTCGACTAATGTCTGAAGTAGTGCTGGAGGGAAATGACACCATGAATCCTGCAGGGCTGTCCATAAATCCCTAAGACTACGAGGAGGTGGAGATGTCTTCTGAACAGCATGTTGCAAGGCATCCCAGATATACTCAATAATGTTCATGTCTGGGGAGTTTGTTGGCCAGCGAAAGTCTTTAAAGCCATAACAGTGTTCCTGGAGCCTCTCTGTAGCAATTCTGGACGTGTGTGGTGTCGCGTTCTCCCGTTGGAACTACCCAAGTCCGTCGGAATGCACGATGTGCATGAATGGTTGCAGGTGATCATACAGGATGCATATGTGTGTATCACTTGTCAGAGTGGTATCCAGACGTATCAGTGGTCTCATATCACTCCAACTGCACACGCCCCACAGCATTACGAGCCTCCACCAGCTGGAACAGTCCCGTGCTGACACGCAGGTTCCATGGATTCATGAGGTTGTCTGCATACCCATACACGTCCATTCGCTCGATACAGGAGGAGGAGGAGGAGATTGGTGTTTAACGTCCCGTCGACAACGAGGTCATTAGAGACGGAGCGCAAGCTCGGGTGAGGGAAGGATGGGGAAGGAAATCGGCCGTGCCCTTTCAAAGGAACCATCCCGGCATTTGCTGGAAGCGATTTAGGGAAATCACGGAAAACCTAAATCAGGATGGCCGGAGACGAGATTGAACCGTCGTCCTCCCGAATGCGAGTCCAGTGTGCCACCTCGCTCGGTCGCTCGATACAATTTGAAACGAGACTCGTCCGACCAGGCAACATGTTTCCAACCATCAACAGTGTCGGTGTTGACGGGCCCAACCGAGACGCAAAACTTTGTGTCGTGCAGTCATCAAGGGCTCAAGAGCGGGCCTTCGTCTCCGAAAGCCCATATCGATGTTGTTTCGTTGAATAGTTCGCACGCTGACACTTGTTGATGGCCCAGCACTGAAATCTGCAGCAGTATGCGGAAGGGCTGCACTTCTGTCACACTGAACGATTCTCTTCAGTCCTCGTTGGTTCTGTTCTTGCGGGATCTTTTCCCGGCCTCAGCGATGTTGGAGATTTGATGTTTTACCAGATTCCTGATATTCACTGTATACTCGTGGAATGGTCGTACGGAAAAATCCCCACTTCATCGCTTCCTCGGAGATGCTGTGTCCCATCGCTCGTGCGCCGAATGTTGGTAGCACAACGTTCAAACTCACTTAAATCATGATAACCTACCATTGTAGCAGCAGTAACCGATCTTGCAACTGCACCAGACACTTGTTATCTTATATAGGCGTTTCCGACCGTAACGCCGTATTCTGCCTGTTTACATATCACTGTATTTGAATACTCGCGCCTACAGCAGTTTCCTTGGCGCTTCAGTGTATAATTTCTACTAGCTGGCTAGCGAGTCCGAGATGACTGTTCCAGAAGTATGCGGTCTTCTTATTGGAATGCTGGGAACTACTCGAACGACTTATTGAATGCTGAATTCTCTTTAGAGGTCATTGGCATCTCAACATATCTAGTTTGTATGCTGAATTTTTCGCGTTATCGAATAGAATGACATGATGTTACCCCTCATTTACAGAAAATAAGCTGCTGAGTCTTCTAAGCCAAAGTGACGACGAGGACTATATCATGCCCAATCCAGATGATTATGGTTAAACAGATAGTAAGGCCAATGGGCCTGTAGGTGAATCGGTCACCGCAAATATCTAAAATATTAGTGAACCAGCAAACGCTTAATCAGTTGATGTAGATCCAGATTATGATGTTATGGTCGCTTCCTCCTGCGATTCCGAAGAAGATCCTAAGCATATACCTGACAAATCTGCTAAAGACACAAAACAAATGATTTTCGATGGAAAGATTTTGATTCCGATCCGAAAGTAAGAGTCATTCTGGCTGCAGTTTAGATGATTCACCTACTGTATATGAATGCTTCCAAGTTTTTGTTAACTACATAGCTGAACGATGTAATTTTTGTTACGAGCATCTTTTCCAAGTAGCCAATGAAGAATCAAGACCGTAAACGAAATTTACTGTTCCCTTGCCGCAAATTTTCTGATGGCTAAAGTGAGAAAAAATGAAATAAATAGTTACTGCAGCAATGATCCGATAGTATTCTACTCCAGTGATTGCACAAACAAGACCGTAGCCAAAGGGGATTCCACCTGTCACCTAAATGAAATTACACATGATCTAGCTGCCGTGTGAAATTGAAAGATAGTTTGATTTTAAATCATACGACGAAAAAGGAATGCCCTCTATCGACAGTAAGTAAAGCCAAGATAGATTTAAACTATCTATACATCCTTTGTACTATCGGCTATCGCCTGCCCCAATTTTAGCCAAGATCAATTGTTGGTCTTGATTGAGCTCAGTTGTCGTTATCAGTTCAGTTCTTACATGAAACTGAATTTAATGTAAGTGTAACCATTTATTGTTTTTGTGCTCTGTGCTGCTATGATCGTTTCTAATTATGGATAAGTCTTTAATAAGAAAGAAGAGAAAAATCGTTTCTGATTCATCCGCTAGCGTTATGGTAAGATAAAAATATGTACGCACTATACGCTAATTACCTATCTACAGCAGTTCAATGCCAGCAGTGGATTCGTTATTTGGAGGCTGGCAGAACTCTGGGTTTACGAAATTTTTGTACTTCACGATGCAGCGGAGCGGTAAATACACTACTGGCCATTAAAATTGCTACACCACGAAGATGACGCGCTACAGACGCGAAATTTAACCGACAGAGGAGAAATTTAACCTCGGAGGAGAAATGCGTACCATAACGTTTCCGACTTTGATAAAGGTCGGATTGTATGGTTCAAATGGCTCTGAGCACTATGGGACTCAACTGCTGAGGTCATTAGTCCCCTAGAACTTAGAACTAGTTAAACCTAACTAACCTAAGGACATCACAAACATCCATGCCCGAGGCAGGATTCGAACCTGCGACCGTAGCGGTCTTGCGGTTCCAGACTGCAGCGCCTTTAACCGCACGGCCACTTCGGCCGGCGTCGGATTGTAGACTATCGCGATTGCGGTTTATCGTATCGCGACATTGCTGCTCGCGTTGGTCGAGATCCAATGACTGTTAGCAAATATGGAATCGGTGGGTTCAGGAGGGTAATATGGAACGCCGTGCTGGATCCCAACGGCCTCGTATCACTACCAGTTGAGATGACAGGCATCTTATCCGCATGGCTGTAACGGATCGTGCAGCCACATCTCGATCCCTTAGTCAACAGATGGGGATGTTTGCAAGACAACAATCTGCACGAACAGTTCGACGACGTTTGCAGCAGCATGGACTATCAGCTCGGAGACCATGGCTACGGTTACCCTTGACGCTGCATCACAGACAGGAGCGCCTGCGATGGTGTACTCAACGACGAACCTGGTTGCACGAATGGCAAAACGTCATTTTTTCGGATGAATCCAGGTTCCGTTTGCAGCATCATGATGGTCGCATCCGTGTTTGGCGACATCGCAGTGAACGCACATTGGAAGCGTGTATTCGTCATCGCCATACTGGCGTATCACCCAGCATTATGGTATGGGGTACCATTGGTTACACGTCTCGGTCACCTCTTGTTCGCATTGACGTCACTTTGAACAGTGGATGTTACATTTGAGATGTGTTACGACCCGTGGGTC
This sequence comes from Schistocerca nitens, assembly GCF_023898315.1. Taxonomy (NCBI): domain Eukaryota; kingdom Metazoa; phylum Arthropoda; class Insecta; order Orthoptera; family Acrididae; genus Schistocerca; species Schistocerca nitens. The sequence continues at coordinate 529,772,686 of NC_064620.1, forward strand.
TACCCTTCATTTGATCCCTGCGAAACACTACATTTCAGCAGGATAATGCACGACCGCATGTTGCAGGTGGTGTACGGGCCTTTCTGGATACAGAAAATGTTCGACTGCCGCCCTGGCCAGCACATTCTCCAGATCTCTCACCAATTGAAAACGTCTGGTCAATGGTGGCCGAGCAACTGGCTCGTCACAATACGCCAGTCACTACCCTTGATGAACTGTGGCATCGTGTTGAAGCTGCATGGGCAGTTGTACTTGTACACGCCATCCAAGCTTTGTTGGGCTCAATGCCCAGGAGTAGCAAGACCGTTATTACGGCCAGAGGTGGTTGTTCTGGATACTGATTTCTCAGGATCTATGTACCCAAATTGCGTGAAAATGTAATCACATGTCAGTTGTAGTATAATATATTTGCCAATGAATACCCGTTTATCATCTGCATTTCTTCTTGGTGTAGCAATTTTAATGGCCAGTAGTGTATCATTACAATAACTTTAAATTAAAACCAGTGCATAAAAACACACTTGAATTTGTCTGTGTCGCTTAAAAATCGACCTTGATCAGTTTCAATATCGCCCAAACGGCGATGGTTGCATTTCTTTAAAAATTTGCTCAATATTCTATCATTAGCAGCTGAAATGGCAAAGTATCACCCAATTTGGTTACCTGGTTGGTATCAATTATCAAAGCACGTTCCTATACGGAACTGAAGCCAGCAATTCCCTGCAGAATTAAATCCTAAATATGCATGTGTCACTGTGAAACTATTAAACATGTATAATTAAAGGAAAAACGTGCAATGTCAGAATTCAATATTTATTATGATGCACTTGATTTTATTTTAAAGCAATGTTCAACAACCAGTTGTTCCAAATTCCCCACTGTCTTCGGTAGGCTCTGCGTGTTGGGCCTGTGAGATACAGATCCCTGGGTTCCCGAGGCGAGTTGGTTTGAATCCATCCGCCAGCGACCTTGAAAATGGTTTCTGTGGTTTCTCATCTTCAGTTTAGCCAAATGCTGGGGTTGGTTCCTTCAAAGTGCCCTTTTATTCCTGGAAGATTCCAGTTCCCTTAAAGATGCAACCCATCTGCTTAAATGAAAAGAGCTGCATCTCAGGCGAGCCCATCATATCTTTGGAGACTCCCGGCGCTGAAAGCCACATGATAAATAAATTTCTGATTTAGGTCCATGCATTTGTCTGCCGTGACAATCTGTAATGCAAATTTCATCCCTTGTGGATGAGGGTCACTGCCACTGTGATGAATAAAGATTTCTTGAAATGACTGGAACCAGTCGCCTTTTGTTTAGTTTTTCAATTTTTATTATCCTATTATCGGTTTCGAATCGCGTAGCGATTCATCATGAGATTGTTCATATTTATTGACTGTCCGCAGCAGTGTGAGAGTCGTGTCGCTGTGAGAAGATATTTAAAGGAAACATGTCTACATCTACATCATCTACGTGATTACTCTGCTATTCACAATAAAGTGCCCGGCAGAGGGTTCAATGAACCACCTTCAAGCTGTCTCTCTACCGATCCACTCTCGAACGGCGCGCGGGAAAAACGAACACTTAAATTTTTCTGTGCGAGCCCTGATTTCTCTCATTTTATCTTGATGATCATATCGCCCTATGTAGGCGGGTGCCAACAGAATGTTTTCGAATTCGAAGGAGAAAGCTGGTGATCGAAATTTCATGAGAAGATCCCGTCGCAAAGAAAAACGCCTTTGCTTTAATGACTGCCGCTCCAATTCATGTAGCGTGTCTGTGGCACTATCTCCCCTATTTCGCAATAATGCATAACGAGACGCCCTTCTTAGAACTTTGGCGATGTCATCCGTTAGTCCCACCTGATGCGGATCCCACACCGCAAAGCAACACTCAAGAATAGGGCGGACAAGCGTGGTATTAGCAGTCCTTTTTTGTAGCCCTGTTGCACCTTCTAAGTGTTCTGTCACTGAATCGCAGTCTTCGGCTTGCTGTACCCACAACATTATCTACGTGATCGTTCCAATTTAGGTTATTTGTAATTGTAATCCCTATGTATTTGGTTGAATTTACAGCCTTCAGATTTGTGTAACTTACCGCGTAATCGAAATTTAGCGGATCCTTTTACTCGTACATGAGGCTTCTTAAGGTAGTCTACGCGGTTGTGGCACCTCTGTGTCTGGATGGCGTAGTGGTCAGCGCATCTGCGTAGTAAACAGGAGACCAGGTTCGAACCCTGGTCTGGCAAGAATTTTCAGCGTACCCCGTTGATACAAATCAATGCCTGCTGGTATGTAATGCCTTCAATTCCTTTGTATCTTGATTCATAGTGGTTGCAGGATCAAATTGGTATCTGTTCTTTCTGACGTGTCCACACACACACACACACACACACACACACACACACACACACACACATACAGGTTGTTACAAAAAGGTTCGGCCAAACTTTCAGGAAACATTCCTCACACACAAATAAAGAAAAGATGTTATGTGGACATGTGTCCGGAAACGCTTAATTTCCATGTTAGAGCTCATTTTAGTTTCGTCAGTATGTACTGTACTTCCTCGATTCACCGCCAATTGGCCCAATTGAAGGAAGGTAATGTTGAATTCGGTGCTTGTGTTGACATGCGACTCATTGCTCTACAGTACTAGCATCAAGCACATCAGTACGTAGCATCAACAGGTTAGTGTTCATCACGAACGTGGTTTTGCAGTCAGTGCAATGTTTACAAATGCGGAGTTGGCAGATGCCCATTTGATGTATGGATTAGCACGGGGCAATAGCCGTGGCGCGGTGCGTTTGTATCGAGACAGATTTCCAGAACGAAGGTGTCCCGACAGGACGACGTTCGAAGCAATTGATCGGCGTCTTAGGGAGCACGGAACATTCCAGCCTATGACACGCGACTGGGGAAGACCTAGAACGACGACGACACCTGCAATGGACGAGGCAATTCTTCGTGCAGTTGACGATAACCCTAATGTCAGCGTCAGAGAAGTTGCTGCTGTACAAGGTAACGTTGACCACGCCACTGTATGGAGAGTGCTACGGGAGAACCAGTTGTTTCCGTATCATGTACAGCGTGTACAGGCACTATCAGCAGCTGATTGGCCTCCACGGGTACACTTCTGCGAATGGTTCATCCAACAATGTGTCAATCCTCATTTCAGTGCAAATGTTCTCTTTACGGATGAGGCTTCATTCCAACGTGATCAACTTGTAAATTTTCACAATCAACATGTGTGGGCTGACGAGAATCCGCACGCAATTGTGCAATCACGTCATCAACACAGATTTTCTGTGAACGTTTGGGCAGGCATTGTTGGTGATGTCTTGATTGGGCCCCATGTTCTTCCACTTACGCTCAATGGAGCACGTTATCATGATTTCATACGGGATACTCTTCCTGTGCTGCTAGAACATGTGCCTTTACAAGTACGACACAACATGTGGTTCATGCACGATGGAGATCCTGCGCATTTCAGTCGAAGTGTTCGTACGCTTCTCAACATCAGATTCGGTGACCGATGGATTGGTAGAGGCGGACCAATTCCATGGCCTCCACGCTCTCTTGACCTCAACCCTCTTGACTTTCATTTATGGGGGCATTTGCGAGCTCTTGTCTACGCAAACCCGGTACCAAATGTAGAGACTCTTCGTGCTTGTATTGTGGACGGCTATGATACAATACGCCATTCTCCAGAGCTGCATCAGCGCATCAGGGATTCCATGCGACGGAAGGTGTATGCATGTATCCTCGCTAACGGAGGACATTTTGAACATTTCCTGTAACTAAGTGTTTGAAGTCACGCTGGTACGTTCTGTTGCTGTGTGTTTCCATTCCATGATTAATGTGATTTGAAGAGAAGTAATAAAATGAGCTCTAACATGGAAAGTAAGCGTTTCCGGACACATGTGCACATAACATATTTTCTTTCTTTGTGCGTGAGGAATGTTTCCTGAAAGTTTGTATATATATAATGATACATTCACTGTAGAAGCATACCAAGCTGGAACTCATGCGGCAATCGCGAGATGCCGCGAGTAATGAAGCTGATCAGCAGTGCGGCATTACGTCATTAACGTATGGTGTAATCTAAGAATCTGACCACTGTGTCCTGTTGGCGTAGCGGTCAGAGCATCTGTCAAAGCAGGAGACCTGGGTTCAAATCTGGTCCAGTATAAATTTTCAATTTGACCCATTGGCATAAATCAGTGCTCACTGACAGCGAATGTCTTTAATTCCTTTGTGTTTTGATTACACGTTTGCTCCAGCCCAGACGAACTGAGCAACAAATCATTTGGTTCTTTTGCATTAGCTGTGGTCTAGGGTGGACCTTAGGTGGTTTAAAAGCACATTTGTTCATAGTTTTTTTAATAATAAAACTATCATTCCAAAATGTGGGACAATTTTAGCTTTAATCATAATATGACAGTTTTAAATTATCTCACGAAGAAGTACATCATTTGTTTGCTAACAATACTTTAAAAAACATGGGTATTAGAATAGCACTTAAACCGTAAGCAATAAAAGAACTTACCAGGAAAAAAAATTACAGGGTATAAGCTTGCCAATAAAGAGGTAATTGGAGAGTGGAAAGATGGAATGGAAGGGATGGTACAGAAGCGAAAAAAAGTAACCGCCGTGCATTGAAGAAGAAAAGCTGCGAACTGAATCCACTGGCTACTTAATTTTTATAGCTGCATTTCAGCTGTCTGCTAAAGGTATCGTTGCGATGGAACCTCAAAGACAATTTGCTTCGCTTTCTAAACGAACCAGTAATAGCAAAACCTTGAGTGAAAGAGCTCATGGCTGTACCTACATCAGAACAGTTTATTCTCGAGAACATTCTCGGCCTGTAGCGGCCACCCATCTGCCTCCCAGTAACGTGGACATGGTGTGGCGTCAAGGTATACAGAAAAACTGGTAAGCTATTCTAGCCTCTGGCAAGCAAAAACTTCCCAGATGGCCTTGCCCGCGCTTATGTCACTTTGAGGACTGTCGTGGTTATGTATTCAAGCGGAACAAGAAAGTTCTGGTGCGCAAGAAAGTAACTCGTGACATGATCAATAGTCACTGCAATGCGCCCGCTATCCATTAACACTGCTCGGAAGACGACAACCATTATTTATCATCGTTTTCCAAGAGATGAGCATTTGCAACGTCATTGGGTGGTTCGGTGCAAACGTGCGGGCAAACTGATTGTGAAAACTGCGTGTGTGTGTTCTGTTCATTTTCGGCCTTAAGATAATGAACGAGATTTAAGACACTAACTTCTAGGATTACCTTCAAGAAAGAAGCTGCTAGCCACAGAATCTCCAGAGTAAACGTTCAAAACTGGCGTGGGGAAAAAATTATACAAGGCTTCGGAAATCCCTGTTACAGACTTCTAGACTTGTGTAGGGGAGTGAGTACATAATATTTTGACTCGGATCCCATGTCCGGAAACATACCTTTTGAAAACATGTTTGCTAGGCAGGTTTCTAACAGGGTAGTCATGGTGGTGGTTGCTTATGTCGGATTGTCGCGCGGGATTAGCCGAACGGTGGAAGGCGCTGCAGTAATGGACTGTGCGGCTGGTCCCAGCGGAGGTTCGAGTCCTCCCTCGGGCATGGGTGTGTGTATTTGTCCTTAGGATAATTTAGGTTAAGTAGTGTGTAAGCTTAGGGACTGATGACGTTAGCAGTTAAGTCCCATAAGATTTCACACACATTTGAACATATGTCGGATTGACTGTTGTTATTTGACATCTATCGTACCTCTCCGACCTGGTTTTAGCAACATTCACACGTCTGCCAGTGTTCGAGCAACTTGGCTGGGTACACATTTGCAGAATGCATCGACATGACATGATGGTGGAGCACAGCACGTTGCAAGGCATCCCCGATATGCTCAATAATATTCGCGTCTGGAGAGTTTGGTGGCCAGCGGAAGGGTTTAAACTGAGAAGAGTGTTCCTGGAGCCACTCTGTAGCAATTCTGGATGTGTGGGGTGTCGCATTGTCCTTCTGGAATTGCCCGAGTCTGTCGGAATACACAATGGACGTAAATGGATGCAGGTGATCAGACAGGATGGTTACGTACGTGTCACCTGTCAGAGTCGTATCTAGACGTATCACGGGCCCCATATCCCTCCAACTGCACACCTCCCACACCATTACAGAGCCTCCACCATCTTGAACAGTCCCCTGCTGGCATGTGGGATCTATTCCTTCATGAGGTTGTCTCCATACCCGTACACGTTCATTCGCTCGATACAATTTGAAACGGGACGCGTCCGACCAGACAACATGTTTCCAGTCATCAACAGTCCATTGTCGGTGTTGAAGGGCCCAGGCGAGACGTAAAGCCTTGTGTCGTCCAGTCGTCAAGGGTACACGAGTGGGCCTTCGGCTCTGAAAGCCCATATCTATGATGTTTCGTTGAATGGTTCGCACGCTGACACTTGTTGATGGCCCAGAATTGCAATCTGCAGCAATTTGCGGAAGGGTTGCACTTCTGTCACGTTGAACGATTCTCTTAAGTCGTTATTAGTCCCGTTCTTGCGGGATCTTTTTCCGGCCGCAACTACATCGGAGATTTGACGTTTTACCGGATTCCTGATATCCACGGTACACTCGTGAAATTCTCGTACTGGAAAATACCTACTTCGTCGCTACCTCGGAGATACTGTTTCCCATAGCTCGTGCGCCGACTATAACAGTACGTTCTAACTCACTTAAATCTTGATAACCTGCCATTGTAGCAGCAGTAACCGATCTAACAGCTGCGTCCGACACTTTTTGTCTTACATGGGCGTTGCCGGCCGCCTTTTAGCATATCACTGTATTTAAATACTTATGCCTACACCAGTTTCTTTGGCGTTTCAGTGTATTACGACTCGTCATGGGACGTAGTAGTCGATCCACATTCCGAGGTTCTCGTTTGCATGATCCGTGGGTTGTGTAAGCAGTAAAAGCAACCAGTTTGTTATGAATGAGATTTTCACTCCGCAACGGAGAGTGCGCTGATATGAAACTTCCTGGCAGATTAAAACTGTGCCCGACCGAGACTCGAACTCGGGACCTTTGCCTTTCGCGGGCAAGTGCTCTACCATCTGAGCTACCGAAGCACGACTCACGTCCGGTGCTCACAGCTTTACTTCTGCCAGACAAAGGTCCCGAGTTCGAGTCTCGGTCGGGCACACAGTTTTAATCTGCCAGGAAGTTTCAGTTTGTTTTGAGTTCGACACAATTATGACTAGCTGTTATGTTCAGAGGAGCTGGGTGCGTGTTTTTGTGCGGACAAGTAAAACCAGTGGTATTTCCGTAACTGGAAACATGCCAGTAACTGGAAACTTAAACGCAGAGACTTCTCCGTGTGACGTCGACGCAGATTCCCTAAATTTGATTACCAGTGATCTCTGTGTAAATGTTGTTTATGAATCTCCCGTACGAGTAATCTCAGAGGCTGTGAATGTTGAAGAAAATTTATCAACAGATTTGTTAAGGGGCTCCGGAACGCCCTATACTAGCAATGTTAAAATAACGCTTATAAATTACATCTTTCCTCACAAAGTATTTGAGGTAGGAAGTTGAACTTTTTACAGATTATTTATTGGAATATGGGCTACAACTTAACACAGGGATTTTACAAAATTTTAGTTCAGTTATTAAAGATGATTTTTTTTCAATTTTAATGAAAATTCACAACATTTTTTTGCAATTTTTTATTTATATATTCAAAAATATACAGTTTTTTGGAAAAAGGCTGTGTTAAATTATGCAGAAGGTACTGTGTAACATTTACTGAAAGTTTGAAACAAATATGTTTGGAAGATCCTTAGAAAACATGTAATTAGTATGAGAAAATAAAAGTTTTGGGAATCGAGCGACAAAGATTGGATTAACTTTTTAGTGCATTCCAGGTCCATAGGATGGATTATCTTCATCCTCTGCAAACTCCTCCTCCAGCTTCCTCTTGTTCCTCCTCCTGTTTACTCTTGCTTGTATTTCTAGACTCTTTACAGCCCTGTCTGCAGCCCGAAGGCGTTCCTTGTCTAGAGCAAGCATCGCTCGTTGTTGTGTTCGTAGATTTTGCTACCATTTTCTTCAGTTGCAGTTACTGTAACACTGTTCCAAAAGGTGGTCATGTATGAACACTTATCACATTTCAGTTGTATTTCACTAGCAAGTCCTACGTGCTTTATTATGGAGAGTTCCAGACCAACTTCACTACAATGAATACATCTTACACAGTTTGAAAAAATTCCTTTGAGAACCGACATATCAAATATTTCATTCACATCCGATTCGCCCATAAAACATTCATAGTTTTCACTCATTGAACCAAGCTTCTTCTGTGAAGTATTTTCTTTCCCACTTTGACTGCTATGGGCAGGTGTACTTGAGAGGTTAGGTTCACTCACTTGGTTATCGTCTTTATTGTTTACAGTAATAACACATACCTTTGGCTTTCCAACATTTCTCCTTTTCTTAAAAGCCTTCAGAGGATTTCTAATAACTTTACTTTTACTCATTATTATACTTCAACAAAACAGAGACTCAAGAAACAGAATTAATTACGAATATTTTCGAGATAACGACAGAGTAAATAAACATGAAACAATCGACAATCACACCAGCGATATATATTGAACCATCACAGGTTAGCCACAACACATACTTTATCTCACATCACTAAAATGTACCTGATGAACACGGACGTTAATAATAACACCATTTGACAGCAGATTAACAGCGCCACAGTGGGTCACGCCCTTGTAGAACACATTTCAAAAAAAATTTAAAAATAGTTGTAGTCTTCGGAATTGAATAAATTATATGTCTATTAAAAGGTAATAGTCTGCAGATTCAGAAAACGCAAAAAAGTAAAAATTGAACTTTTCATGATTTTGAGCCTTTCCGGAGCCCCTTAACATGCGCCATGGCTCTGTACTCTCGGATGTTCTTCGATGTGCGGTGAAACACGTTGCAAGGCTACAGGCCTACTGCGTTTAAGTGCCGAAACATCAATAAATCGTTAGGTTTCCCAGCAAACCAAGATGAAGTAGGCGCGCATTATGCAAACTGGGTTCCAGTTATATCTTGTGTTGCTCTTTACCGTCCGACGCCAGCGTAAACAAATGAAGTTGTGCAGTCTGAAGAAGAATTTTTTGCTTTTCATGAAAACTGAGTGTGTAAAAAAAGAGTTGTATATTCTCAGTGCTCTATTCTGAAACATAATTTTCCTGGGGTTCACGTTACAGTTATTGCTCTGTATGTGCAAACAAGAACATGTGTAAGGATGAGGTTCCCGAGTCAAGAAGCAATGTTGCAAACCAAGAAGAAGTATGCCACAAAGAGGAAGCAATTATGGATTGCATCTTCATCTGGTAAACAGCAACAGAAATCTGGAACTGGCTACATTCACATCTGTTTCCTCATCAAACGAGTGGGCTATTTTTCGGATTAATTATCCTTTGTTCAGTCCTGATGTGTAGTACATCTGTCAACCCATTTCATTTGATGTGTCGAACAGTCTATTGAAACAAAGTGAAACTGAAATGGACGAGTAATACGCCACAGCATCTGTGGTACTGTGTATGTGTCATATAATTATACAGCTACGCTGTCATGCGCTATACACTCTCCGCTTCATGTGGGACTGAAGGATGACATCGAAAAAGTGCAAAGAAGGGCAGCTCGTTTTGTTTTATTACGAAATAGGGGAGACAGCATCACAGACATGATGCATGAGTTGGAGTGGCAATCACTAAAACAAAGGCGTTTTTCGTTGCGACGGGATCTTCTCATGAAATTTCAATCACCAGTTTTCTCCTCCGATTGCGAAAACATTCTGTTGGCACCCACCTACATAGGGAGAAATGATCATCACGATAAAATAAGAGAAATCAGGGCTCGCACGGAAAAATTTAAATGCTTGTTTCTCCCGCGTGCCGTTCAAGAGTGAAACGGTAGATACACAGCATGAAGACGGTTCCTTGAACCCTCTGCGAGGCACTTTATTGTGAATAGCAGAGTAATCACGTAGATGTAGATGAAACCCACGAGAAATACGGGCCTTCGAGGAACTTGTGACGTTACAGTAGTGGGCTTGTCCGCCACACTACACGAACGCTCTGCTCCGTGCAGGGCCCACAGGAAACCGATATGTAATTGAAAAGGTACCCACTAAACGTCTTAGCTCTGTAGTCTCCTATCGAGAGCTTGCATGCATTTAAACGCACTGTCAAGAATTATTCAAGTCGTCTGAAGTAGCTACTCGCTCCCCGATGGAGGCGGCTGCTGGCAATTGTTAGACCAGCATTGTCACGTGCTGTGACGCACACGCCACGACCTGACCTCCTCATTGGCCTCGCGCAGCTTCACTGTGACGTCAGGGGGCTCCAGCCAATAGCGAGCGTTGTTGTTGGAATGGTCCCTCCCTCCGGCGTGGCGCATCTCGGGCACATTTCTATTCTCGCATTGGTAATCATGAAATTGTTTCTTATTGTAGTTTGATTTTCTGCACAGAATGACAACTGAGTGAGCACTGTGCAGGTTCACAAAAGGCTAGGTTCTTCTATGTGTATTTATCAACTGTCACTATCTTAAGTTCTAGTACTTGTTTCGCAGATAAAAATTGGATTATACGTAGTTGAATATTATGAACGATGTTTAACCATCATAAAATAAAGTTGCAAGTGGAGGAAAAAGGTCAAACAGTTGTGACATATTATTCGTTTTGGGTTTAATAGTAGAGTGCACCTAGCGCCGGGGGCTTGACACACATGTATTTGTTTGGAGCAAATGCAATTAAACTAATCACGTCGGAAAAGGATTTTCTTGTTTCAAGAAAGTGTTCTGGCATAAACGAATTTCCACATTCAGAAAGTCTTGATAACTGACAGATGTGATGAACTGTTATCATTTGCATTTACTGGGCAAGGTTCAGAAGACTGGTGTAGGAGTACTGCATGCTCAAATTCAAAGCAGCAAAAATCAAAGGAGTGAATTCTGCTCCATTTTCGTTTGAACGTAATCAATTCGTTCATCGAGTACTCGTATGCAATATTCTGATTATAAAGCCTTTATGTTAACTCCCCCCCCCCCCCCCGCCCCGCCCATGAACCATGGACCTTGCCGTCGGTGGGGAGGCTTGCGTGCCTCAACGATATAGATTGCCGTACCGTAGGTGCAACCACAACGAGGGGTATCTGTTGAGAGGCCAGTCAAACTTGTGGTTCCTGAAGAGGGGCAGCAGCCTTTTCAGTAGTTGCAGGGGCAACAGTCTAGATGACTGACTGATCTGGCCTTGTAACACTAACCAAAATGGCCTTGCTGTGCTGGTACTTCGAACGGCTGAAAGCAAGGGGAAACTACAGCTGTAATTTTTCCCGAGGGCATGCAGCTTTACTGTATGATTAAATGATGATGGCGTCCTCTTGGGTAAAATATTCCGGAGGTAAAATAGTCCCCCATTCGGATCTCCGGGCGGGGACTACTCAAGAGGACGTCGTTATCAGGAGAACGAAAACTGGCATTCTACGGATCAGAGCGTGGAATGTCAGATCCCTTAATGGAGCAGGTAGGTTAGAAATTTAAAAAGGGAAATGGGTAGGTTAAAGTTCGATATAATGGGAATTAGTGAAGTTCGGTGGCAGGAGGAACAAGACTTTTGGCCAGGTGAATACAGGGTTATAAATACAAAATCAAATAGGGGTAATGCAAGAGTAGGTTTAATAACGAATAAAAAAAAAATAGGAGTACGGGTAAGCTACTACAAACAGCATAGTGAACGCATCATTGTGGCCAAAATAGACACGAAGCCCACGCCTACTACAGTAGTACAAGTTTGTATGCCAACTAGCTCTGCAGAATGACGAAGAAATTTATGAAATGTATGATGAGATAAAAGAAATTATTCAGGTAGTGAAGGGAGACGAAAATTTAATAGTCATGGGTGACTGGAATTCGAGAGCAGGAAAAGGGAGAGAAGGAAACATAGTAGGGGAATATGGATTGGGGCTAAGAAATGAAAGGGGAAGCCGCCTGGAAGAATTTTGCACAGAGCATAACTTAATCATAGCTAACACTTGGTTCAAGAATCATAAAAGAAGGTTGTATACATGGAAGAATCGTGGAGATACTAGAAGGTATCAGATAGTTTATATAATGGTAAGACAGAGATTTAGGAACCAGGTTTAAATTGTAAGACATTTCCAGGGGCAGATGTGGACTCTGGCCACATTCTATTGGTTATGAACTGTAGATTAAAACTGAAGAAACTGCAAAAAGGTGGGAATTTAAGGAGATGGGACCTGGATAAACTGACTAAACCAGAGGTTGTACAGGGTTTCAGGGAGAGCGTAAGGGAACAATTGACAGAAATGGGGGAAAGAAATACAATAGAAGAAGAATGGGTAGCTTTGAGGGATGAAATAGTGAAGGCAGGAGAGGATCAAATAGGTAAAAAGTCGAGGGCTTGTAGAAACCCTTGGGTAACAGAACAAATATCGAATTTAACTTATGATAGGAGAAAATATAAAAATGCAGTAAATGAAGCAGGCAAAAAGGAATTCAAACGTCTCAAAAATGAGATCGACAGGAAGTGCAAAATGCCTAAGCAGGGATGGCTGGAGGACAAATGTAAGGATGTAGAGGCTTATCTCACTAGTGGGAAGATACATACTGCCTACAGGAAAATTAAAGAGACCTTTGGAGAAAAGAGAACCACTTGTATGATTATCAAGAGCTCAGATGGAAACCCAGTTCTAAGCAAAGAAGGGAAAGCAGGAAGGTGGAAGGAGTATATAGAGGGTCTATACAAGGGCGAAGTACTTGAAGACATGGAAGAGGATGTAGATGAAGATGAAATGGGAGATATGATACTGCGTGAAGAGTTTGACAGAGCACTGAAAGACCTGAGTCGAAACAAGGCCCCGCAGTAGACAACATTCCATTAGAACTACTGACAGCCTTGGGAAAGCCAGTCCTGACAAAACTCTACCATCTGGTGAGCAAGATGTATGAGACAGGCGAAATACCCTCAGACTTCAAGAAAAATAAAATAATTCCAATCCAAAGAAAGCAGGTGTTGACAAATGTGAAAATTACGGAACTATCAGTTTAATAAGTCATAGCTGCAAAATACTAACGCGAATTCTTTACAGACGAATGGAAAAACTGATAGAAGCCGACCTCGGGGAAGACCAGTTTGGATTCCGTAGAAATGTTGGAACACGTGAGGCAATACTGACCCTACGCCTTCATTTAGAAGAAAGATTAAGGAAAGACAAACCTACTTTTCTAGCATTTGTAGACTTAGAGAAAGCTTTTGGCAGTGTTGATTGGAATACTCTCTTTCAAATTCTGAAGGTGGCAGGGGTAAAATACGGGGAGCGAAAGGCTATTTACAATTTGTACAGGAAGCAGATGGCAGTTATAAGAATGGAGGGGTGTGAAAGGGAAGCAGTGGTTGGGAAGGGAGTGAGACAGGGTTGTAGCCTCTCCCCGATGTTATTCAATATGTATATTGAGCAAGCAGTAAAGTAAACAAGAGAGAAATTCGGAGTAGGTATTAAAATCCATGGAGGAGAAATAAAAACTTTGAGGTTCGCCGATGACATTGTAATTCTGTCAGGGACAGCAAAGGACCTGGAAGAGCAGCTGAACGGAATGGACAGTGTCTTGAAAGGAGGATAAAAGATTAACATCAACAAAAGCAAACGAGGATAATGGAATGTAGTCGAACTAAGTCGGGTGATGCTGAGGGAATTAGGTTAAAAATGAGTCACTTAAAGCAGTTTTGCTATTTTGGGAGCAAAATAACTGTTGATGGTCGAAGTATAGAGGATGTAAAATGTAGACTGGCAATGGCAAGGGAAGCGTTTCTGGAGAAGAAGAATTTGTTAGTATAGATTTAAATGTCAGGAAGTCGTTTCTGAAAGTATTTGTATGGAGTGTTGCCATGTATGGAAGTGAAACGTGGACGATAAATAGTTTAGACAAGAAGAGAATAGATGCTTTCGAAATGTGGTGCTACAGAAGAATGATGAAGGTTAAATCACATAACTAATGAGGAGGTATTGAATAGAACTGGGGAGAAGAGGAGCTTGTGGCGCAACTTGACTAGAAGAAGGGATCGGTTGGTAGGACATGTTCTGAGACATCGAGGGATCACCAATTTAGTAGTGGAGGGCAGCGTGGAGGGTAAAAATCGGAGGGAGACCAAGAGATGAATACACTACGCAGATTCAGAAGGATGTAGGCTGCAGTAAGTACTGGGAGATGAAGAAGCTTGCACAGGATAGGGTAGCATGGAGAGCTGCATCAAACCAGTCTCAGGACTGAAGACCACAACGACAACATGTTAATTTCTTTCAGAAGAAATTAATAGGTAATCTTTTAAAAAGACATTTGCTCGAGCGAAAGACAGCGTAAACCGATATTATACAGCTGGCGTCCCATAAATCCTATGCCCATCTCAACTGAATTTATTGCTATCAACTAAACATTTTTCCGGTGGCAGGCATCGTGTCTTAGCGTACACATAAACCTGAGTTGGGTGCGACGAATTGATATAGTGGTCAACGGCATATACCGACTGTGAGAATCGGATGTTCCGTGCTACGAACGCATCTGTGTGTCTTACCGAACCAAATGTAATGAAGTGATCGTATGGCATTGTTGGCCGGGAGGCCCTATGCGGGGAAGTTCGGTTGAAAATGGTTCAAATGGCTCTGAGCACTATGGGACTTAACATCTATGGTCATCAGTCCCCTAGAACTTAGAACTACTTAAACCTAACTAACCTAAGGACATCACACACATCCATGCCCGAGGCGGGATTCGAACCTGCGACCGTAGCAGTCGCGCGGCTCCGGACTGAGCGCCTAGAACCGCTAGACCACCGCGGCCGGCGGGGAAGTTCGCCGCCGTATTGCAAGTTCTTTTTAGGTGGCGCCACTTCGGCGACTTTGCGCCTTCGGCGACTCTGCGCGTCAGTGATGATGAAATGATGATGAATAACATACAACACCCAGTTATCACGAGGTAGAGGAAATCCCTAACCCCGCCGGGAATCGAACCCGGGACCCCGTGTGCAGGAAGCGAAAACGCTACCGCAAGACCACAAGCTGTTGACACCGAACCAAAGATTATGTTTTATGGACTCTTTTTGAAGTAAATGGAGAGATCGGATGTGTGAGAGGAGAAGACAGATTGTATTGTCTGAGATGCCATTACGGTGTATAGTAAATGTTCAAATAGGTTTTTGCACAAAATAAAATCCAATAACTACCATCAAGTGTTCAAGGTGTGTATATCTCCATACTGAAATTAGTTAATTATCACAGTAAAGATATTACAAGACGTAGACCGCTCGGAGGTGAAGTTTGGAACGATAGTGCGAAGCTGCACTTTCCACGGTCAGACTTCACCGAGAGATTATCTCCGAATTAATAAACTTTAACTTGCTAAATTGTTGGACCTACCATCCAGACTCATCAAACAACATAGCACACAGCTGTGCCAAACGATCTGCGTAGCGAGTAAAGGTTTTAGAGATTTCAGGTGGAGCAGTTAACGACGAGGAATTTTCGCGAGATCGCCGCTGCGGAATACATCTCTTGCACTCCTGTGGTATTTAAAACGAAATATTTATATTTTACAAGTTTTCAGGAGAGTGAAGATAAAAGGAAATAAGGAACTAAACTAAACCAATAACTAAACCAATAATTAAAATTAAAGCACACGTAAGAAATATTTATTTATAATAATAAATAAATAAAGAATATTTTTTATTAACTAAGCAATAACAATAATAAATTAATTAGCAACTGTTGTATATATTGTATTTCACTATTATATGCATGTACTAATCAATATATTGTGTGTGTGTTTCATGTCCAATAATTAATATTGGTGGAGTCCGGTCGTGTGAGCTGAGCAGTCCTGATCCCCACCATAGAACTTCACATCGCTGCAAACTGTATTAGGCGAGTACACACAACGATCAACATTCTTGTCTCAATCTGGGTCTATGATCTGAGTAACCTCAAGCCGTACATTATAGCGTAGTGTTATATTTTCATTTCATTTCTGTATTCCCTACAGAAGTAGTTATAGGCAGTTGTTATGTGCATTCTTTAAAGGAGAATTTTTTATGTAAAGTAGTATAATTATGTAAAAACATATAGGTATTTTGTGTTTCTAATTGGGTTATGGTCAATACTCGATCACAAATTAAAGTGGGTAAAGAGGAAGTTTTAGAGGGTCAGGAAATCTGTGAAATTTCTAGTGTAGAGGAGATTGTAACTTGGTCTCAACTGCTGACAAATCCTTTAACTTTAATTTTGGAGCAGCTGAGACTTTTATCTGTGTCGGTAACGACAATATCACAAACGCAAACGGATATGTCAGTAGTCATGCAGGACATGTCACAGAAACAAGCTGATATGTCACAGAAACAAGCGGATATGTCACAGAAACAAGTTGCTATATCATTGGTGGTGCAAACAGTATCACAGAAGCAAGTATACATGTGTCAAAAACAAACTGACATGTCGATTGCAGTTCAGGTAATAGTTAGCCAGCAACAACAAATCTCAAATGAGATAACGGAGTTGCGAAATACGCAAAAGCAGTGTCCTCTGGAAATTCAAAAGATTACTCAAGACATGCAAACCGTTAGATCGAAGCAGGAGGAAGTAGAGATTTCCGTAGGAGACTTAACAGAAACTGTGACTAGCGCAGCTTCTGGGTGTGATCAGCTGAAACAAGCAAGTTTCAGTAAGCACCAACAAGATTTCTCAACTACACTAGCGAATGGGCATCCGCTAAAGAACAGCAGGTGATGCAATGTGTAGACGAAAGCATAAAAGAAGCGAGAAGCAAACTGCCTAACGAGAGCTTACCAATGTCAAAGAATATTAAGGACGATATTAAGAATAATTAGAAGCGAATTTCAAACAATGGAGGGATGAAATAGTCCATTCTGTCGATATGTAAATTATAACGGATTGCATGCAGTGCTATAAGTAAATAAAGTGTACGCTGCAATGCTAATGGAAGAAAAATTGTTGAAGCATCGGCAATTTCAGCCGTTCTCACCTGACCAAAAACCAATAAACCCGATTGTATTCATACGAGGATTATTAGCAAGCGCATGGACTGTAGCGCAAAAGTTTAACTACGTTTCACGTTATATCCAGGGTGATGGTGCGTTAATTTTGGAGCAGCTGAGACTTTTATCTGTGTCGGTAACGACAATATCACAAAAGCAAACGGATATCTCAGTAGTGATGCAGGACATGTCACAGAAACAAGCTGATATGTCACCGAAACATGCTGATGTATCATTGGTGGTGCAAACAGTATCGCCTACAGCAGCCGTCCGAGCTATCAGCTGATTCAAGAAACAAATGCGAGTCGCGCCCCGCAACATTTTAATAATTACGACCAACATTGTAACTAGCGTAGCGGCAATCGGAATAATTTCCATTATGGCAAATACAGATAGAATAGACATGATAGACGATACAATCCAGGATATAATGCAAATCCAAATACAACGAACTCGCAAAACAGTAACAGACACAGTCTTTTGCGCCAATGAATAACGACTGGAGGCAAGAGATACCAGTTGAGAGAGAGGGTGCGATTCATGCAAATGAATCACGCTCGGAAAACTAATTCCGACCGAATCGTGCCCCGGAGGAGAGGTCGAGGAAAGGCATAGGGGCTATGGGCAGAAAGTTCGTATGATGAGATATAACGAGAGGAAAAGGTAATAGAAGATGAGATTTGTGCCGACACAACCAAACGTACAGAAGAATACTTATCAGAACCCATATCTGCTATCAAAGTTATAATAGAGGGTATTCCAGTGATAGTAGTTTGGGATATGGGCGCACCAGTAAATGCAGTATCTATGAACCTATTTAATAAATTAACGAAGAAGTCCCAGTTACCGACTTTCCTACACAACACTGCAAGATATTAGGAGCGTTGGGCACACGATTCCAACCTGTAGGGATGCAGACGATGCTAAAATTGAATCTAGCAAATGCAGCGATAACATGCGCGTTCCTAGTAGTTGATAAATTAATAGTCGACTGTGTTCTTGGATTAGAGACTATCCGGGAGAAGGACGTAAAATTAGACTTCTCTACCGGGAAGGTAACTTTTTGGACCGACGGAGCCCTAGCACAGGTAGACTTTCTAAGGAACGTGGGAAAACATGGAAGATACTGCCGAGGAGTAAAGTTACAATTAATAATAAAAGAGCGTCGCCAATTCAAGACTAGTTCGATTAGAGTAATGCAAGTAGTAGAAGTATCCGAGCAGATACAACAGAAGTTAAGTGAGACAGAGCACCTTAAGGAAGAGCAAAGGACCCAATTGTCTGTTTTATTATGCAAGTATACGAGAATATTCGAGAGCAGACAGGTATCGTCAAGGGTTATGCATGTCGTCTGAACGTTAAGCCACACAGAACATATTGCCATAGTTTCTATCCCATTCCTGGAAACAACGCAATGCAGTAGACCAAGAAATACAGAGGATGTTAGACTGGAATCTGACTGAACCTCCAAACAGTCCCTACTGCAGTCCGCTTCTCATTGTGCCAAAACTAGATGGAAAAGTACATCTAGTGATGGTCGTGTAATTAACACAATTATTGTACCAGTATGTACTCACCCAGAAAATATAGATGAGCTGATTCAAAAGTTCCGTGGAGTGAAGCCTTTTACAACAACTGATTTGTGTACTTCATAATGGCAGGTCAAGTTAGATGAAGATTAAAGAAAGTATACTGCATTTGTATATGCGGGTAGGAGTTATCATTTCAAGGTTCTTCCATTTGGTTTGAATATCAGTGCAGGAGTATTCATATCCGCATTGGTTACAGCATTAGGACCTGAACTAAGGAGTCAGCTAACATTATCGATGACATCCTGATAGCTACAGATACAGATATAAATATACTGACACGAGTATTAGAGAGACTTTCTAGTGTGGGAATAATAGCGAATCTACAAAAGTCACATTTCTGTCTGGAGAAAATAAAATTCTTAGGATATTTGATAAATTCAATAGGTATCTTATCCGATGAAAAGAAGATCAGTTTAATAAAAAGTTTTCCTGTTCCTAGAACGAAAAGGCAGCTAAAAGGATTTCTAGGTCTTGCATCGTTTTTTTGTCGATTCATTGAGGATCAGTCGATGAATTCTGAGCCATTATTAAGTTTGTTAAGGAAGGAAGTGCACTGGCAGTGGACTGAGGTATGTCAACCAGCATTTGAAGCAATCAAGCAAGCTTTGTCCAATGCGAAGATTCCATAACATCCTAATATGTCACTTGAATTTGGATTAATGACTGATGCTTCATCTGTTGGTTTGGGTGTATGTCTGTTCCAAATTCGAATAATAAATAGCAAGCCCACCTTTTGTCCAATAGCTTTCGCTAGTAGGACGGTGTGAAGTTGCGAGAGATCTTTTACTACAGCAGAACAGGAGGCTTTTGCAGTAGCGTGGGCGTTAAAAAAGTTTAATTATTATTTATATGGAGCAAGAACCGCAATATATTGTGACCATCAAGCTCTTAGCTCTTTACAAACTTGTAAGCTACTATATGCGAGATTAGGAAGGTGGACGGTCGCTCTTTAGGAATACCAATTTCGTATTGTATATATCCAAGGAAAGGAGAATATCATAGCAGATACGTTATTCCGTCTTCCAGAAGGATTAGATGGTGGTGGTGGTGGTGGTTAGTGTTTAACGTCACGTCGACAACGAGGTCATTAGAGACGGAGCTCATGCTCGGGTTAGGGAAGGATTCGGAAGGAAATCGGCCGTGCCCTGTCAAAGGAACCATCCCGGCATTTGCCTGAAGCGATTTAGGGAAATCACGGAAAACCTAAATCAGGATGGCTGGAGACGGGATTGAACCGTCGTCCTCCCGAATGCGAGTCCAGTGTGCTAACCACTGCGCCACCTCGCTCGGTGAAGGATTAGAAGAAGGCATAATCTCGGATGCAAATCAAAACGAGTTTCCAGTATTATTGATGAAAGACCAGGTAAACCGAAGATACTGTTTAGAGTTATGCAGAGATATGACGAGAGGGCAGCGTGGAGGGTAAAAATCGTAGAGGGAGACCAAGAGATGAATACACTAAGCATATTCAGAAGGATGTAGGTTGCAGTAGGTACTGGGAGATGCGAAACAAGTGATCCTAGGTGGATAAACATTAGACAGAAATTAGAAGATCGACAAGAAGATAAAATAAGCCAGTACTATAAGGTGTGAATGATGTTCTACTTCATCGTCGGAGTAATGTGAATAAGAACTGGTTTGTGTATACCCGAAGAATATGAGGAGAAATTAATAACGTATACCCACAACAATTGGGGACATTTTGGTGTTGCGAGATGTTCAAACAAACTGAGAATGTACTGTTACTTCCCAGACTTACGTAGCGAAGTGTAAAGGGTGCTGAGAAAATGTGTAA